>NW_027397063.1:148072740-148170946 GCF_003265705.2 Callorhinus ursinus
TCTTCTTCTTCTTCTTCTTCTTCTTCTTCTTCTTCTTCTTCTTCTTCAACATATAATGTATTATTTGTTTCAGAGGTACAGGTCTTTTCTTACATCTCAGGTTGAATTCATAGGTGTTCAGAATGATTTTATAGTTATCTAGCTAAATTCATGGGACCAGATGAAATGAGGTCCCCTCCTCTTCTGCCATCTTGCCTCCCTCTATGCATAGTAATTTTAGATTGGACTGAATTTATTGCTTTAGGTGCACTTATCAGAGATTTTGGACTTGAGTAAACTAAAGTGGTAAACTGCTTAGTTGACTAAAGACTGTTTTAATAGAAGATGGCAAGAATCTTATATCTGCTTCTGCATCAATCTGTCAGGATATAATAGATATGTATATGTAATAATAGCCCGAACTCAATGAAACTGACATTCCAGAAATTGCTTGAAGTAATGTAGACCAGAGGAAGGAATCCAAAGACATAGGTGAAAGCCAGGTATAAGAAGTTCATTTTTCAGACAGTGCTTCTAGAAATTTTTAGTGGTTAGTATCTGCTATGAATTTTGAAATTAGAAGACACCACAGCAGTGTGGAATTGCTTGGAATTTAAGTGTGTGAGATGAAACAAAATTCTGGCAAGAGTGCTAGAGAATTCTGAACTTTCTCTCTTCTAGAGAATATCTGTAACATTTATTTTAGTCCTAGAAGCAAAGAGCAAACATAAGCCAAATTCCAATCATAACTGACCTTTTGAAGTTGAGAAATTTCTATTAGAGATTTACTCTCCAAACTTTAGTGTGTATCCCTATGACTGGAATTGACTAAAAAACAAGCCCCTTCTAACCCTAAAAAGTATTTAGAGAAGAATCCGACTCTTCTTCATTGTTACCTTCCTCCCAGGCTCCATCTGTTTCTGGGCAGTGGAAGGAACTAGAAATGACAGAGAATTGGACAATCGTGCAGGCTTAACTCATCACAGGTGAGAAACCCTTAAGGACAGGCTTGTTCCAGGCACTATGAAGAAAGAGAAGAGGAAACAATACTCCTGCCCACTGCTAACTGGGGAGAAACAGCTTGGCCCTTCCAGAATGTCTCCTCCAAGGAGGAAACATCGACTCACTTACGGAGTTCTGCATGCTTAATCCACATTAGTGTGTGGAACATTGGTGTTATTTGGGTAGAGGGTAATGCACTAGATACTCTCAGAAAAGATATATGCTTAGCCATAGAAGAGCTGCAAGGGCAGATGGAGGTATCCTAGAGGCCTCATATGTGGAGGGAGTAAAAATTCCCTGGAATATCAGGGTACAGCTTCTTCTTGGCTCTCTTCCAATTGCTCAAGTGGCAATAAGGAATGTTAAGTATCACCTGTTCTCTAAAGTGGTGTTAGAACAGGATCATCAGGAGATATTATGGTGGTTTAAGGGCACAGAGATTTATTTTATTTATTTTCTTTCTTTTTTAAAAAAATTTTTTATTGTTATGTTAATCACCATACATTACATCATTAGTTTTTGATGTAGTGTTCCATGATTCATTGTTTGTGCATAATACCCAGTGCTCCACACAGAATGTGCCCTCTTTAATACCCATCACCAGGCTAACCCATTCCCCCATCCTCCTCCCCTCTAGAACCCTCAGTTTGTTTTTCAGAGTCCATCGTCTCTCATGGCTCGTCTATGCGTCCGACTTACTCCCCATCATTCTTCCCCTCCTGCTATCTTCTTTTTCTTTTTTCTTAACATATGTTGTATTATTTGTTTCAGAAGTACAGATCTGTGATTCAACAGTCTTGCACAATTCACAGCGCTCACCACAGCACATACCCTCCCCAATGTCTATCACCCAGCCACCCCATCCCTCCCACCCCCCACCACTCCAGAAACACTCAGTTTGTTTCCTGAGATTAAGAATTCCTCATATCAGTGAGGACATATGATACATGTCTTTCTCTGATTGACTTATTTCACTCAGCATAACACCCTCCAGTTCCATCCACGTTGTTGCAAATGACAAGATCTCATTCCTTTTTATGGCTACATAATATTCCATTCTGTATATATACCACATCTTCTTTATCAATTCATCTGTCGATGGACATCTTGGCTCTTTCCACAGTTTGGCTATTGTGGACATTGCTGCTAAACACATTGGGGTGGATGTACCCCCTTCGGATCCCTACATTTGTATTTTTGTGGTAAATACCCGGGAGTGCAATTGCTGGATCGTATGGTAGCTCGAATTTCAACTGTTTGAGGAACCTCCATACTGTTTTCCAGAGTGGCTGCACCAGCTTGCATTCCCACCAACAGTGTAGGAGGGTTCCCCTTTCTTCACATCCCCGCCAACATCTGTCATTTCCTGAGTTGTTAATTTTAGCCATTTTGACTGGTGTGAGGCGGTATCTCATTGAGGTTTTGATTTGGATTTCCCTGATGCCGAATGATGTTGAGCAATTTTTCATGTGTCTGTTGGCCATTTGGATGTCTTCTTTGGAAAAATGTCTGTTCATGTCTTCTGCCCATTTCTTGATTGGATTATTTGTTCTTTGGGTGTTGAGTTTGAGAAGTTCTTTATAGATTTTGGATAATAGCCCTTTATCTGATATGTCATTTGCAAGTATTTTCTCCCATTCTGTCGGTTGTCTTTTGGTTTTGTGGACTGTTTCTTTTGCTGTGCAAAAGCTTTTTATCTTGATGAAATCCCTATAGTTCATTTTTGCCCTGGATTCCCTTGCCTTTGGCAATGTTTCTAGGAAGAAGTTGCTGCGGCTGAGGTCGAAGTGGTTGCTACCTTGTTCTCCGTTAGGATTTTGATAGACTCCTGTCTCACATTTAGGTCTTTCAACCATTTGGAGTCTATTTTTGTGTGTGGTGTAAGGAAATGGTCCAGTTTCATTCTTCTGCATGTGGCTGTCCAATTTTCCCAACACCATTTGTTGAAGAGACTGTCTTTTTTCCATTGGACATACTTTCCTGCTTTGTCAAAGATGAGTTGACCATAGAGTTGAGGCTCCATTTCTGGGCTCTCGATTCTGTTCCATTGATCTATGTGTCTGTTTTTGTGCCAGTACCATACTGTCTTGATGAGGACAGCTTTGTAATAGAGCTGGAAGTCGGAATTGTGATGCCGCCAGCTTTGCTTTTCTTTTTCAAGATTCCTCTGGCTATTCGGAGTCTCTTCTGGTTCCATACAAGTTTTAGGATTATTTGTTCCATTTCTTCGAAAAAAGTGGATGGTATTTTGATGGGGATTGCATTGAATGTGTAGATTGCTCTAGGTAGCATTGACATCTTCACAGTGTTTGTTCTTCCAATCCATGAGCATGGGACGTTTTTCCATTTCTTTGTGTCTTCTTCAATTTCTTTCATGCGTATTTTATAGTTTTCTGAGTACAGATCCTTTGCCTCTTTGGTTAAATTGATTCCTAGGTATCTTATGGTTTTGGGTGCAATTGTAAATGGGATCAACTCCTTGATTTGTCTCTCTTCTGTCTTGTTGTTGGTGTATAGGAATGCCACTGATTTCTGTGCATTGAGTTTATATCCTGCTACTTGACTGAATTCCTGTATGATTTCTAGCAGTTTTGGGGTGGAGTCTTTTGGGTTTTCCACATACAGTATCATATCATCTGCAAAGCGTGAGAGTTTGACTTCCTCTTTGCCGATTTGGATGCCTTTGATTTCTTTTTGTTGTCTGAGTGCTGTGACTAGGACTTCTAATAATATGTTGAATAGCAGTGGTGATAGTGGACATCCCTGCCGCGTTCCTGACCTTAGGAGAAAAGCTCTCAGCTTTTCCCCATTGAGAATGATATTCGCTGTAGGTTTTTCATAGATGGCTTTTATGATATTGAGGTATGTACCCTCTATCCCTATACTCTGAAGAGTTTTGATCAAGAAAGGGTGCTGTACTTTGTCAAATGCTTTTTCTGCATCTATTAAGAGGATCATATGATTCTTGTTCTTTCTTTTGTTAAAGTATTGTATCACGTTGATTGATTTGCGGATGTTGAACCAACCTTGCAGCCCAGGGATAAATCCCACTTGGTCATGGTGAATAATTTTTTTAATGTACTGTTGGATCCTATTGGCTAGTATTTTGGTGAGAATATTTGCATCCGTGTTCATCAAGGATATTGGTCTGTAATTCTCCTTTTTGATGGGGTCTTTGTCCGGTTTGGGGATCAAGGTAATGGTGGCCTCATAAAATGAGTTTGGAAGATTTCCTTCCATTTCTATTTTTTGAAAGAGTTTCAGGAGAATAGGTATTAATTCTTCCTTAAATGTCTGATAGAATTCCCCTGGGAAGCCATCTGGCCCTGGGCTTTTGCTTGTTGGGAGGTTTTTGATGACTGCTTCAATTTCCTTAGTGGTTATGGGTCTGTTCAGGTTTTCTATTTCTTCCTGGTTCAATTTTGGTAGTTGATACATCTCTAGGAATGTACCCATTTCTTTCAGGTTATCTAATTTGCTGGCATAGAGTTGCTCATATGTTCTTAGAATTGTTTGAATTTCTTTGGTGTTGGTTGTGATCTCTCCTCTTTCATTCATGATTTTGTTGATTTGGGTCATTTCTCTTTTCTTTTTGATAAGTCTGGCCAGGGGTTTATCAATCTTGTTAATTCTTTCAAAGAATCAGCTCCTAGTTTCGTTGATCTGTTCTACTGTTCTTTTGGTTTCTAGTTCATTGATTTCTGCTCTGATCTTTATTATTTCTCTTCTCCTGCTGGGTTTAGGCTTTATTTGCTGTTCTTTCTCCAGCTCCTTTAGGTGTAGGGTTAGGTTGTGTATTTGAGACCTTTCTTGTTTCTTGAGAAAGGCTTGTATTGCTATATACTTTCCTCTCAGGACTGCCTTTGCTGTATCCCAAAGATTTTGAACAGTTGTGTTTTCATTTTCATTGGTTTCAATGAATGTTTTTAATTCTTCTTTAATTTCCTGGTTGACCCATTCATTCTTTAGTAGGATGCTCTTTAGCCTCCATGTATTTGAGTTCTTTCTGACTTTCCTCTTGTGATTGAGTTCTAGTTTCAAAGCATTGTGGTCTGAAAATATGCAGGGAATGATCCCAATCTTTTGGTACCGGTTGAGACCTGATTTGTGACTTAGAATGTGATCAATTCTGGAGAATGTTCCATGGGCGCTAGAGAAGAATGTGTATTCCGTTGTTTTGGGATGGAATATTCTGATATGTCTGTGAAGTCCATTTGGTCCAGTGTGTCATTTAAAGTCTTTATTTCCTTGTTGATCTTTTGCTTAGATGATCTGTCCATTTCAGTCAGGGAGGTGTCAAAGTCCCCCACTATTATTGTATTGTTGTCAATGTGTTTCTTCACTTTTGTTATTAATTGCCTTATATAATTCGGCTGCTCCCATGTTAGGGGCATAGATATTTACAATTGTTAGATCTTCTTGTTGGATAGACCCTTTAAGTAGGATATAGTGTCCTTTTTCGTCTCTTATTACAGTCTTTGTTTTAAAATCTAATTTGTCTGATATAAGGTTGCCACCCCAGCTTTCTTTTGGTTTCCATTAGCATGGTACATGGTTTTCCACCCCCTCAGTTTCAATCTGGGGGTGTCTTTGCATCTAAGATGAGTCTCTTGCAGACAGCATATTGATGGTTCTTGTTTTTTAATCCAATCTGATAGCCTGTGTCTTTTGATTGAGGCACTTAGCCCATTTACATTCAGGGTAACTATTGAAAGGTATCAATTTAGTGCCATTGTATTGCCTGTAAGGTGACTGTTACTGTATATTGTCTCTGATCCTTTCTGATCTATGCTGCTTTTAGGCTCTCTTTTGGCTTAGAGGACCTCTTTCAATATTTCTTGTAGGGCTGGTTTTGTGTTTGCAAATTCCTTTAGTTTTTGTTTGTCCTGGAAGCTTTTTATGTCTCCTTCTATTTTCAATGAGAGCCTAGCTGGATATAGTATTCTTGGCTGCATATTTTTCTCGTTTATTGCTCTGAAGATATCATGCCAGTCCTTTCTGGCCTTCCAGGTCTCTGTGGATAGGTCTGTTGCCAATCTAATATTTCTACCATTGTAGGTTACATACCTCTTCTCCCTAGCTGCTTTCAGGATTTTCTCTTTGTCTCTGAGACTCATAAGTTTTACTATTAGATGTTGGGGTGTTGACCTATTTTTATTGATTTTGAGAGGTGTTCTCTGGGCACAAAGATTTTATACATCAAAACTAGAAATCACATCACTGTTTTTCTTTTTTTAATATCCTACAGCTTCTAACAGGAAATAACCTGAACTGAAATAATGATTACCCCCTCCCGAAAATGTGTATCTCTTGACATTTGATCATGTTGTCGTCTCTCCCTTGACACCTGTCCAAATTCTACTTCAAGGCTCAATTCAATGCTATTCCCTTTGAGGCTGACTGTGATCCCTTTCAAAATCAATTCCTCCCTTGGCTCTCTGAACTTCTATTATATTGGGTATCACATACTGCTTTTTGCTAGTCACCCACATCTGCCTTGACATTTTCAAAGTTTACTCTTACTCCTCTATCTCCTTCCTAGAATCCAATGTTTCTTACATAGATGTCTTCCTTATGTTTGTATAGTTCTTATTAGGGCATGTCAAAAGTCACAACTTATCTCACTTAATCCTCCCAACTTGGGAGGTGTCAGCAAGCATGGATTGTTTTTTCCCATTTCACAAATGAAGAGACTTAAGACTCAGTGCCTACATAATTTGTTTAAGATCATAAATCCTAGATGGTAAGAGGCAGAGCTCAGGTCTGTCATACTTACAAGGCTGGAAAGAAATTCTAGTCTATGTTTGAGATGCTTCTGGAAGAACCTAGATTTCAAATCTGAGATCTAACAAGCCCAGAAATTGAAAGATTACAACTAACAGTGTCAAGTTTATTATTTCCAAGACCAAAATGGTGCTTTTGGAGAATCAAGTCACAGACATTGGTTCAGAAAGAAAGACATCTCTGGAATGAGAGGCAGATCTTGGCTCATATTGCTTTGTGGCCCCATTTCCCCACCTGTGAAATAAGAAGGTGGTGGCTAGACTACCAACTCTAAGGATCCTTCATGCAGTCCATGAGTCCTTGCTATCAACTCTGGTGGCTGAGACTTGTGGGTAGGATGGCCTGAAAATGCTCTTTCCACTTTGCAGATTTGCAGCAGGAAGGGCCAGAGGCTGAGCTGGAGGTCCAGTGAGAGGGTTAGGATTGCAATGACAGGCCCAGAGCAGGGATTTCACCAGAACAGAGTACAGGGGGGTATAGTGTCCACTCTCCTAAAACTACTGGGGTAGAGCCCCTGGGAAGGAAGCATGGTGAGTCAGGATGGTACTAGGTGTGGAGGCAGAGGCTAGCATTCCCACCAAACACTTTCGCTGATGCACTGGGGTCACCAGAAGGTGACCGCTCTCTGGGCCAGTCTCCCCATTTGTGTCACGAGTGAAGGTCAATACCAGCACCAACAATGGGCGGAGGCAGCCTGGGACCACAGCTCCCACTGCAGGGGTGGGATGTGGCACACACACCAGCACCATCCACCCCTGCCCAGCTGCCATCCCACTAGCAAGTGGCTTGGAAAGAGTCCTGAACTAAAGATGTGCCAGAACCAATTCCCTCATGGTCTTCAGGTCCCTGGAGCAACTTCCAGTTCTATCTAGGAAGCTCAGAGGCCGGCTTATTTCGTTGGTCTCTCTGCCTGGGATTGGCTTCCAGAGAGTAGGACTGAAGGTCCCTGAGGCTCAAAGCCAAAGAGAACAGTCCGTGCCCCTCCCCATCATGTCTAACTCGAAGCCATATTTTATTAGTGTCCCTGGCCCCTCTTGTGGTCATAACGGGCTGGAACACCATTAGCAGGAATAAATAGAGTAATAAAGAACAGGAATGAATGAGGTTTAGAGAAAGATAGCCTCTTAGGATAGAAAGAGGAGAGGACCTCTCTTGATTTGAATTCAAACTCTTCTTTGCTCTTTTCAGCCAGTAAAATGTTACCCAGCTAGCAGGACATTTGCCAAGTCTCACCTGCAAACTAATGATCCTGTCTTACTGAGGCATTGGGATTACAAAGCAGATAAGCAGATATAAGGGATGTCTCTGTCTCTTTCCCTCCAAGCCTCTCAATATAGCTGGCAGTCACAACCCAGACCTATGATTTTCTTTCCCTGATTAAAAAATCTTCCACAGCAACTCAGATCAAGGACCTATTGCTTAGAGGTTAGGCCAGGCACACCTGGGAAACAAAGGTGGCCTGACCTTTTCTTCCAGCCAAGAAGGCAGTTACTAAAACCAGCCAAGCTTGGAGTTTGTGCCTGGGGACTCAAATGTGAACCAGAGAGACATGGTATCAGCTCACATAGGGCTTACTCTACAGTGGGGGAGGCTGACAAGTAAACAATGTTAACAGAGTGTGACAAATAAGGACTGTGACAAATACAAATGAAGGGGCACCTAATCCAAGGAGAGAGATGGAATATAGAGAAGGCTTCCTGGAGAAGGAGGTTTCTCAGCTAAGTCTTGAAGAACAAGTAGAAGTTTTCAAGGTAATAGGAGAGTCTCTGCTCTTGGGCAACATCCACTCACATTCAAGCACAGTACCTGGGGGTTCCTGCCCATATTCTAGGGACCTACCTTATTTTTAAGGTGTATAAGAGTTCCTGGCTGTTGAAGAGGGGACTGTCCACACAGATGATGTCACAAGGTCTGAGCAGTTTGGGTGTGGTCTTTGTGGTCTCCTTAAATCAAAAGTTTGTTATTATTATTATTATTATTAATTATTATTACAAACAAATGGGTCAAAGATAGCAGGCCTTGGCTGTAATCTGGATACAGTGGATAAAGAAGTGGGAGGAAACATATTAGAAAACACCTATTATACCTACAATGTGCCAGGCACCATTCTAAATGCATTATATATATATTATCTCATCCAATCCTCATATTAATGCTATGATTTAGGTATTATTTTTATCTTTATTCTACAGATGAGGAAGTTGCAGCACAGAAAGGCCCAGTAACTTGGCCATGGTCACCCAGCCCATGGTATGACATCCAGGGTTCTAGTTTGGGTCCCTGGGTGAATGATAGTGCCTTTCATGGTGATGGGAACATGGGTGGAGCTTCAGAACTGATGGATGCTGCTTTAGGCAAATAGAATTTCTGTTAGCTCTCATACCAAAGCTAGTGTGATGGTTTCTCAGGGTGGTGTTCCCTCAGATCTCTTTGGCCCAAATGCAGGTGTCCCAAAAATGCTATATGGGAGGCATCATGTAGCATGTCTTTCCCACTGGGACTCAACCCAGTCATGATAGATCAGACCCATAGTGCTGGCCACAGAGGGACCTATGAAATTTAGACATACTGTCCTGATGAAGCCGGCCCTCACAGACAATGAAAGCCAACTGCCTGGGCATGAAACAGCTCTAAGGAATAAAAGAACTCAATCTTGTTTTCCAGATCTTGTCTCCTACATACTCCAAAGCAGCTAGAACTGCTGGACAACACATGATCAGGGAAACCTGAAAATTGGAGCTGACAGCATTTGGCCTAGCCTTAAGAGATTTCTTGCTTAAGAATCCTGAGTCTCTGAGGCCTTAATGAACCAATGGGCCACATCCAGTGCCAATGACAGGCAGAAGCTAGGATGAGATAGCCAAGACCTCCCTGTGAGGTTTCCAAATGTAGGGGGTGATCTTAATATCAGAAGGACACCCTTTCTTTCGGCTGAGTGGGCAAAGACTACTCCAAGAGACTTCCTTTAGAGCTTGTGAAAACTCTGCAAGTCTTCTGATGCCTTTATTTCTGTCCTGGCTTATGCAGGGAACTGAGGGACATGTCAGGTCCAGAGGTTGGCCCAGAACACCCTAGAGATATTGTTGATGCCTGGATACCCCAGGAGACTGTTACTTTGCAGCCTGTAAAAGACCTACCTTCTGGGCTACAAAAAACTACATAAGATACAGGTACTTCTATGGGAAAGTGGCTGATCTTATCCTCTGCCCTTCATCCATGGCCATTATATCTAGAGGTGTGGCTTCAGGGCCTGCTCAATCATGTTAGCAGCAGGGACCTGTTCACATCCTGCTTCTGTATGCAAATCATTCTTCCAGGTGAAGACCACCTGCATAGCTCCTGCCACCCAGATACTAGACAAGTGCATCTAGATTATGCTGTCCCCTTACCTTTCCACTTTTTTATCTGCTCCTCGGCACTCCATCGGGGCCTTTCCTTGGACAGCAGATTGCCAGTGCTTAACTTTAGGAAAGATTAACCACATCCATTGGCCAAAATATCAGTCACTGGGCCTGTTTCTTCATTAATAGGATGGAGATGCCTGTTCACTGAAACTCAGATTGGGTGAAAATGCCCTGGGCATCACATACAGTATACGCCAGGCCTTTTGCTATGTAGTGTCTGTATGTTACCCCTGTCGGCATTCATAGCCCTGTGAAGCGCACATTATGCTCTGCATTTTTCAGATGACAGAAACAGTCTCAGAAGTTGGGTGTATTTCCCAAGGTCAGCAGAAGGGGTAGGGGCAGAGCTGGGGTGCATATGGGTAGCTCAGACTGAACGGTCTGAGAGGGGCACATGCCCAGCCTGAAACCTCACTTTAGGCCCCGCCCCCTCTCCGTTCCGAGGTGGCCCGGCCTGGCCCGGGTGCAGGTTGTACTGGCTCCCGCAGTCCCGCTCTCCCTTCCGAGGGCGGGGAAGCGCGCGCCCACCTTCGCCACAGAGATTTCCGGGATCCTGGAGGGGCCGGAAGTGGTCCCTATTCTCTCTTCCGGCTCCGCCATTGTTTTCGCTTCCGCGGGCCACGGCTGTGTCCCGCACGCAGGGTCGCCGTGACTGTACCCCGGTGAGCGGAGCAGGGGCGGGAAGGGAGGTGCTGTCCGGGCCGGGGTCGCTGGATTGGAGCCGCGGCCGCCTGCAGCGACGCCGGCCCGGTACACGCTTTGCCTCCGCGGCCATTGGCGCGGCCCCTGTGAGCTCTGAAGCGGCCAGTTGTAGAGCCGCCTCTTTGTCCGGTACCCTTGACCAACTGTGCCTGGCCGGGAGCCCGGCACCTGCCGGTTACAGCGGAGAAAAAGGCAGACATGGCCAGGTGAGCTGGGCCGCAGAAGCCCTGGTTTAACGCAAAATGTAGATGGATATTTTCCCAGCCTTGCGCTGAGAGACAATACAAAGCATCAGAAGTGGGTCAGACACAGTCTTGAAATTAAAAACGTGAAGTGTCACTTGGAGACCCAAAAGTGCAGGTGAGATTAGCTGCTGAGCATTCGGAACTAGTAGGAAAATGATCAGAATTTTTTACAGGTGTGGTATCTCAGAGAAGCGTTAACAGATTGTTTTAAAGTTTTTTTTTGTTTTTTTGTTTTTTTTTTTTTACAGAAGTTGAAGGCTAGAGAGAAGTAGCTTACCGAGGGTACTGAGATGCATGGTGACTAGCATTGATGGCCTAGTTACCACTAAGGTACTGATTTTCAGAGTTTTACGGTATATAAACTGGATAAAAGTGTCTTCCCCCACTTCAGTATCAGCTAAATGAACCACATTGATTCGTTTACTAAAGGTGTATGTGTACACACACACAGAGTGTATATATACAAAGAAGACTGGAAACCAGCCCTGCCCTTGAGTCCTTACCCAAGTGGGGGAGACGGAAGTGTAAACCACAAACAGTGTGATAAGTGTTCTAGTAGAGGTTTGAATGAAAAAGGTACTGTGGGCTCTCTGAAGCAATAACCACACTTAAGCCTGGAGAGATCAGGAAGGTTTTCTAGTGGAGGTGGTTGAGTAGAAAAAGGTCTAGTATTGACTGACTCCATTTGGTGGCTGTCTAGTAAGAGGGTGTGAGTGGCGAGTTGTGCATAAACTAGTTAAAACAACAGTGTTTTAGTGAGAAGTACAGAGAAGGAGGCTACCAGCTTTCTTCCTGCATGGGGCAATCAGGAAAGCAAGCATTCAGGAAAAAATGGTATTTGTTTTGGGTCTTGACGGATGAGTGAGAGTTTGTCAAAAGTTGAAGAAAAATCCAAACAGGACAAGAGTATGTGTGGCTTCTAGCTGTGTCTTTAGAGCTTTAGTCCCAAAGTTTATTGTGCTTCTCTGTCACAATAGAGAAGAGTAGAAGAGCTTTGAGCATTCACTTCCAGCATAAGTTTACTTATAAATTAAATCTATGTATTGTTTTACAAATTTCAGTACACAGTATAAAACATAAATAGGAGATAAGTAACAACTTAGTGTGTTCTTAATATACCCTTTGGATCATCTTGCATATTCCTCATTTGGAGATTATTGCAGCTTCTCTAGCCTGGGTACCTGGGGAGAGTGGTATCGGGTGTGTCTAGAACAGGGCCCAAGGCCAGGTGGTGAAGGGCTGTGAATGCTAGGCATACACATTTAGGTTTTATCTTGTAGGTTATGGGAGCCACTGAAAGTTTAAGAAGGGAAGTCCCTTGGAGAGATGCTTAGAGACTTCCCTGGTTGTGCCTCCCTCCTTTTTTCCCTGGAGCTTTTTTTTTTTTTTTTTTTAAGATTTATTTATTTATTTATTAGAGAGAGAGAGAGAGAGAGCGAGCATGTGAACAGGGGAAGAGGCACTGGGAGAGGGAGAGAGTCCTAAGCAGACTCTGCACTAAGCACTGAGCCCTACATGGGGCTTGATCTCATGACCCTGACATTATGACCTGAGTGGAAACCAAGAGTCAGATGCTTAACTGACTGAGACACCCAGGCACCCCTGGAACTTTGGTTTTTAACTGTAGATAGTCTGTTGTCAGTCTGGGGCTGAACACTCTGGGACTCTGATTTCTCTCTTGATGTTTTTGTAGGTGACACCCCCATTGCCCTCTGTCCCCAACTCTGAAAACAGCTCCTGAGACCTGAATTACAGAGCATCATTTTAATTGGACAAACTGCAGCTGAAACAAGCTTCTCTTGGAGGTCACAATGGCCACCCAAGGCAGGGGAACTTTAGGCCTCCTCCCTAGGGGTGCTGTTCTCCAGAAACAGGAGGGGCGCCAGACCATGAAGCAGGAGCCAGGGAGCCAGACCTGGGGTCAGGGCTGCAGTCTCCAAAAGAACCACCCTCCTGTCTGTGAAATTTTCCGGCTGCACTTCAGGCAGTTATGTTACCATGAGATGTCTGGGCCACAGGAGGCACTGAGCCGGCTCCGGGAGCTCTGCCGCTGGTGGCTCATGCCAGAGGTACACACCAAGGAGCAGATCCTGGAGCTGCTGGTGCTGGAGCAGTTCCTGAGCATCCTGCCTGGGGAGCTCCAGACCTGGGTGCAGCTGCATCACCCTGAGAGTGGCGAGGAGGCTGTGGCTGTGGTGGAGGATTTTCAGAGACACCTAGGAGAGGTGAGCAGATGAGCCCAGAATGGCATATGGAACCCTTCTCTGGTGGTTGGATTAGCTTGGGATTAGTCATTCTCCGTTCCCTAGGCTCTAGGCTGGTTTACCCTTAGGATTCCTGAGCCAGTTCCATGGATAGTGAGCAAATAGTTTTGTGCTTCAAGTCATAAACAAAGATACAGTTCCCAGACAAACTCTGTTCATTGCTTTGTGAACTACTGTGTCGTGACCCTTGCTTCAACCTGGAGATCCACACAGTACTCCTGGCAGGTAGAGGATCTGCCCACTGGTGAGAATGGGGGAGTGTGGTAGGGAGTAGATTTTTGGGTATGTTGATAACATGGACCTTCATTTGAGAAGTTCTCATTAGTTACTTCCTTGGACTTCTCAGAGTCTGTTATCTCTCTTTCTGCATTTTAGGTTCTTTATGAGAGGTGACATTTCTGGGCCTCATAATCATTGGTTTCTTTTCTAACTTTCCGAACCCAACCAGGGTCTTTCTTTTTTTTTTTTCTTTAATTCTCATTTCGGTTTACCCTGTTTCCTAGGGTTCTCTCAAATTTAAAGCCAAGGTAATTCAAATTAGAGAAGAAGTTGGAGAGTCAGCTGTGTGATAACAGTGGAAAATCTGGCTTCTAGGACCACAGAGCTAACTAGCTCCATGACCACTTGTATCAGTCAGGGTGTAGCCAAAGAAGCAAAGCCAGTAGGAAATGATATATATTGTATATTTATATTTGTGTATATATCTATAGTTTTGCTACAGAGTGGTTTGAGTGATTATGAGGACTGGCAGTACAATTCGGAAATCTGTAGAGCAGGCCATCAGGAAAGGCCAGCTGGAACTCAGGCACAGGCTGAAGCTGTTATCTACATGCAGAATTACTTTTTCATGGAACTTCCAGCTCTGATTTTAAGGTTTTGTAACTGAATGAATCAGGCTCATCCTGATTGGGATGGGTCTTTGGACTCTATTTCTTACTCTGCCGTTATTGTCAGCTTAAGTTTTTTCTAATGTGGAAGACATGAGAATGGGACTGTCTTTCCTACCATAGGCTCAGAAAATGTATTTATGGCTAAATGAATAAACACACTTTTTCATGGCAGTTTGCCAGGAGAAGATTAAGGAATATCAGGGCAGATCAGATTCATTCTGCTCAGCAGGAGCGAGCATGTGTACTTTGGGGCTGGAGAGGGTTGTAGAGCAATCCCTGCAGGGCTGCAGAATCATGCAATTTGCAAAATGCTTTTATATCCTGTATCTTATTTCAGTTCCTAGCAGGCTTACAAAATATGCAGATAGTAATCATATCTCCATTTGACAAGTGATGCAAGCACAGAGAGATTAATTGACTCATCTCAGATGGCAGAATTAGTGAAAGTTCTCTTTGTCCATGAGATTTAACTGAAGTATGGTTATTGCTGATTACTACCAAGTGTGGGAATCAATTTTCTAGCTCCCTAGGTTCTAAGCCACTAGTTTTCCCCTAGTAGCTTGCTGTGGAGTGCCATCTTAGAATGAAAATTGGAACGGGGTTTTCTTGCCTTCAGAGAAAAGAAACTTTTCTTGGGAGTCTGAATCCTAAGTAATGAATGGGAACTGGACCAGCATTTAATTGTTGGTGAATTTCAAGGTTGTGTTATCATGATGCAGTTAAGTTCTATCTTCTTCCAATACCCACAGCAGCTGTATTTAAGAGCTGTAACTCCCATTTATAAGAACTGTCCAGTGGAGACTCCAGGGAGCCTCCTGTTTCTATCATTATGCTGGAGAGATACACAGTAAAGGAGAGAGTCCTCTCACATCTCAGCAGATGTAACCCAATGGGGCAAATCCAGAAGGATTTGTGAAGAAGTTATTTTCACCTTAGGGTGTACTGTGTACGTGGCAGTGCAAGCAAATGAGCCTATAAATGTGATTCATTTAGATGGTATTTTAGGTTTTCAGCTCCAAATGCTGGTGAAAAAATAACCATGAGATTGTGAGAGCTGGTTTGATGACAATAAGCAAGGGTTAGAAATACCTATCTCTGAGGTATTCTCAAGGTCTTTTAAAGATTGGTATTACCTGATCTTATTTGACTTTTTATATACCTTATTTTGGAGGGATAGTACATATTGAAAACTGGGTTTCCAGATAACTCTAAAAACTAGTAGTAAGTATCGAGAGAAAAAAAAAGTATCAAGAAACAATCAGCAAATTTTAACTGAACACCAACATTGGGCCAAGCATTGTTCTAGGAACAAGTGATCAAGACAAAGTTCTTACCCTCAAAAAGCTTTTATTTCATTGGGGGAGAAATAGACAATAAAGGCATAAATAAGATAATTTAAGGGTTAAGACATACAGAAAATGTTATCAGGTAATTTGAGATAGAATGACTACTACCCTTGCTTTGTCAGTGTGGTTAGGAATGGCTTCTCTGAGGAAGAAACACTTTTGTTGAGAGAAATTGGAAAAGCTCTCTTGAGGTTTGTCAGCCACTATTCTGGGCTGTTGCTTCTGCTGTCAGCCGCAGTAGCGTTATATGTGCATGTGTATGTATGTACACCTATCATTTTTTATTTTCTAGGTACTTCTGATTGGTCTTTTCTGTAGACTAAGGTCACAAGGAGTGTATAGAATTGCCGTCCTGGCTCCTTTTTCTAGATTGTTCTTCATGAGCAAATTTGTGTCTGAAGAATTGACAAAATGGAAGTGGTTATATAATCTGGTCTTCAGGCTCCTACCAAGAGGTTCAACAGAGGGATAGCAGGCAGGATTGCAAGCTATAGATCCTGTTTTGACAGTTTTTCCCCCAGTAGACTGTACTGGTGGGGCTGGAAGGACATTGGCTATTCTTTTCCTGGCTTCTTTTGGGGGTATTTCTAGAGGTTTTGGGTTCCATACCTTGAAGGATGCTCTTTTGAATCCAATTATAATTCTTGTCTCTAGGTTTCAGGTACTGTACAGAAACAGGAAATGCATTTGGAGGAGACAACAGCTCTGGGTACAACAGAAGAATCTCTTCCTACTTCACCCTTCAGTGAGGGTTCAGCCTCTGGAGGCTGCCTGGAGCCTCCTCATGACCTCCTCCCCAGTGGGCACTCTGGTACTCAACTCCCTAGTTCTGGCCTCAAATCCTGCCTCCTTTTTCTCCTCAAGTCTCCTTTCCTTTATTTCCCTCTAACCTACCCCATTGGAATCCCTCATTGCCCTGCCCTCAGTCTTCCTTTCCTAGTGACTTTATCTGTTACTTTTGCTTATTCTCCAATCATTCATGCATTTAGCAAGTTTTTGTCTAGCACATGTCATGGGTAAAGCACTGTTGGGGACCAGAGAGATACAGTACATAGTCACTACTTTCAAAGACCTTGTTACCTAGTTGGCAGAGAGTCAGTCAACTGCAAGAAGAGGTATCCTTGTAAGATACATTAAGTGATATCTGTTCCCAGGCATTTGATGCCATGAAAATGAGCAATATGGACATTGTGAACGGTGAGCAAAATCATTATGGGCAGGGTGGGTAGGGGAGGCTTCGTGGATGAGGTAACAGTGGGATGCAACAGTGAAAAATGGGGGAGCAAATTGAAGGGGGGAGAAAAGTGGTAGGCACCAGAGCAGAGGATATAAGCAGAAACTCTTAAGTGGGGGTTCCTTGCACCCCACTGAAATGGAATAAGGAAGAACTGTTTTGAGGAGTGTGGGGTCTATTAAACAGGGCCTAGCGATTGAGGCTAGGATAATTTTGATGAGTGGGGGTTGATGTGTTAGAAACGGTATTTTGGGAGAATTATTCTAATGCATGTGACCACTCTGGGGTGAATGGTGAGACCAGTCGTTGGAAGCCCCAGTAAGAGACCAGTGCCCAGAATGGATGTGAGGTGATCATTGCCTGAACAATATTGAGTGGAATAGAAATAGAGAGACAAGTGACACATTGTGCAGGAGGAAACCACGGGACAATGAAGAGGAAGGAGAATTAGGGGGTTTGGCCAATATTTGGATTCATTAACAGAACTTGGGCAGTCAGGAAAGCAAGTTGGTAAGAACGTCCATTTTTGACTGAATTTAAGGTGATGAGGGACACGCAAATAAAATGTCCAGTAGGCCACTAGAAGTCTGTAATAGGGGTCTAGAAGAGAGCTGGAACTGGGAAAGCGGCATTAGAGCATTGAGAGTCCGTGAGATCTCTGACAGAGAAAAAGGGACGCTCTGAGGCCGGAGCGCCTGCAGTGTCCATAATGAGAAGCCAAGAGAAGGAAGGGAAATCAGGAATGAGGGGCCAGAAACGTGAGGGGCAAATCAGGCTGGGCTGATGCTAGGGAAGCTATAGAGAAAGAAAGTGGGCAGAAGTATAGCTTCCTTCAGAGAGTTTGAAGCGAGTGAGGGTTGCGAGGAATGGCCAGTTCTCAGTTGGACCAGGGAACCCTCTGCACTCTCAGAATAACAGCTGCGTGGAAAATTCACAGCACAGTCAGATAATGCCTGTATGGAAGGGGGATGAGAGGCAGTGTGTGGAGCTGCCTGGGTTCTCTTGAACCCACTCACTGGGATACAGATCTTACTGGGGCCGAGGCAGGGTTTCTTCTCATAGCTCTCTTTCCTCCCTCAGGTCAGTGTGCTTCTCAGGTGCCTGTCCTTTCCCAAGCTGGGAAGTCAGGAGACCAGGCAGTGGCAACTGTGCTTCGGATGGTCAGGCCCCAGGTGAGCTGGACTCTGTCTTCCCTGAGTTCCCAAGTCTGTGGCCTGGGAAATAGCGCTCATCTCCAGGGCTCTGGCCGATTCTGAGATTAGTCCTGCGGTTTCCCTGCTTAATTGCTTCCTCTGGAATTGGGCCCTGCCTGCTGAGTTCATGGATTCTGTCTGGCCCTGGACTTGTCCTTTTAGATGTGTCATCCCAGCTTCTCTCCCTCCCTCACCCCTTTACCCACCAGGCCCCGACCTGGGCTCTTGGTACCCTGATGTGGCTGCCCTTCAGGCCGGGAATATCCCTGAGCAATAGAAGCTTGTCATTCCAGGGATCTGCAGCGTACCAGTTCCTGTCTGTGGACTATACTGAGAGGAAGTGGAAAGGTCCGGCCCTCAGTCAGAGAGCCGTGTACCGGAGCATCGTGCCGGAAAATTACTGCAGCATGGCCTCATTGGGTAATGATTCTGTTCCCTAGTAATACAGTGTGCATTCTTTTCTTTACATTTTCTTTGCTATATTCTTTTTTTTGTCAACTTTTTTATTATGAAAAGTTGCAAACATGAGATAAAGTAGGGAGAATACTCTAATGAACCTCTCTGCGCCCATCACTCAGCCTTAAGTTATCAACATTGTGTTTACTTCATTATTAATTGACCTAGGGTGGTTTGGTTAGAGTTTGTAGTTGTAAGGAATAGGGAGCCACTCACATTATTGTAAGTACTGAGCTGTGTTACTTACAATAAGGCTGAAGGAATGGAAACCCTGATCAAACCCGCCAGCTAGACCATCCTTTGGGAAACAGGGCCCTCAGCAACAACAGCAAATAATTTTTATGCCAGGGAATGTAATGCTCTTGCTCCCCGCATATCCGTTTTGTCCTCCCACTGCTACCCATTTTCTTCATTCTGTATCTTTTGTCCCCTCATAGCTGCTGCTTTATTAGACTTTCTGTTCCCACGTACTTTCTGCATGCTCTGGCTCCTAATGGGTTGGCTTCTCTCTGTGCCTCATTTCAGTTTAGAGCTCCTTCTTGTTTTAGTTTTCTTTATTTTGCCCTATTTCCAGCTCACATTTTACTTAGAGAGGGACTCCAAGGGTGGTTCAGCCTTTAAGTATCATCTCTGTTTGGGCAGAACTTTGCCCCTGTCCACAGCAGAGGTGTAGCATACAGAGAAGCTACACTTGGGCCTGGTGCCCTGGTCTAGTCAGTCATGGTCTGAGATGTATTGAGGCCAGTTACTTGGCACAAAGCATGGCTGCCTCAGCTTCCCCTTCGGGAAAGACTGAGGCAGGACAGCTTCCTGGAAAGAGGGGTTTTCAGGGCAGGTTCTCTGGTTGGCAAGTGTAGCACAGTAGCCAACTCTAGAGAGGGTGGGTGGGCTTAGGAGTCCAGGAGCCAGATATCTATGTCTCCCCTATACGCTGAAATGCCATATGATGGCCTGTGGCCCTGGTTAAGATATGATTAAGAGGAACCAACAGTTTTGTGTTTAAACATGACTGATTGCTTGCTACTTCCACCTATTCCAAATTCAAAAGGAAATACTCAACTGTTCAGTTTCCTAGGATTCCAGATTATCAAGATACCAAAGACATATTTTGATTCCTATTTCAAATTATCGATCCCTTTCTTAATTTTTATAGGAATGTAGTACTTGCAGTACTGACTTGTACCAGTCTAGTGCACCAGAGACTAGGGGAATCCTCACTTTTACAGCTCTGCTGTCCTTTCCAGTACTTTTCCGCAGCATTTCTGAACCTGTGACTTCTCTGAATCTTGTCACCGTCCTCACATATGAGAATCACTTTTTTGGTACGTTTTTTCCTAACTGTGTTTGCCCATACTGTTTCTCATATTTGATTTGAGGTATTTGCCTCTCCTTTCTCTCCCCAGTATCTTTACTGGGGACCATGGAACCATACAGTGTCATGGTTGGAAAGGACGTTAGAGTTCATCATTTTACTGAGTGACTTCTGTAAGATCACACCACCTTTACAGTCTGCGCTCTTGCCTTGCGGTTGCTCTTTTTAGTTGGACAATTAAGTGGAGAAATTAAGAGCTTCAGGACAGAGCTCTGTCCTGATAGCTCTTCTTCCATCCTCCCCCACTGACTGCCTTTGTCCTCTTTGTCTTTCTGTCCATGAAGAAAAGCTTGAGCTATTTCCCATCTTTCTCTTGTTCTTAATGTGTCATCTCTTAATGTGTCCCTTAATGTGAAGGTTTTTTCAGGTCCACAGACTCCTGATGATACTGTTTCATCAATAGGACAAGAAACAAATAAGAGTTGTTTTCTTCTTTCTTTTGGCAGCAGGTGAGACTAGGACGCGGCGTTCAGAGCTGCCTGCAAGGCAGGAAGTTTCTAAAGGACCGGCGTCATCTGATGGGACATCAGGAGGCCTCTGTGGAGTAGTTTCTGGGGAACCAGAGACAGGAGCTGCCTGTGAAGGTACTTTAGAGAAGCTGGAAGGGCAATCCTCAGATGAAGAAGGGAGCAGACTGGAAAGTGATTTCTTCAAAATAACACACGAGGATAAAGATAAATCCACAAAAGCTGGATGCGATGAATATAATGAACTTGGGAGACATCCAGATCTGTCCTCTAGTGCTGCAGCACATCAAGGAGTTCTGAAGGGACAGAAATTTTATCAATGTGATGAATGTGGTAAAGCTTTCAATCGGAGTTCACACCTCATTGGGCATCAGAGAATCCACACTGGAGAGAAACCCTATGAGTGTAATGAATGTGGTAAGACCTTCAGGCAGACTTCTCAGCTCATAGTTCATCTGAGAACCCACACAGGGGAAAAGCCCTATGAGTGCAGTGAGTGTGGAAAGACTTACCGACACAGCTCCCATCTTATTCAACACCAGAGACTCCATAATGGTGAGAAACCATATAAATGTAATGAATGTGCAAAAGCCTTCACTCAGAGTTCCCAACTGATTGACCACCAGAGAACCCATACTGGCGAGAAACCTTATGAATGCAATGAGTGTGGTGAGGCCTTCATACGTAGTAAAAGTCTTGTCCGGCATCAGGTGGTTCACACTGGTAAAAAACCTTACAAGTGTAGTGAGTGTGGGAAAGCTTTCTGTTCTAATAGAAATCTTATTGACCACCAGAGGATCCATACTGGGGAGAAGCCTTATGAGTGTAATGAATGTGGCAAGGCCTTCAGTCGGAGTAAATGTCTTGTTCGACATCAGAGCCTCCACACTGGGCAAAAACCATACAAATGTAGTGAATGTGGGAAAGCTTTCCATCAGAACTCTCAACTTGTTGACCATGAGCGAATTCATACTGGAGAAAAACCTTTTGAATGTAATGAGTGTGGTAAGGCATTCAGTCTGAGTAAATGCCTTATTCGACATCAGAGACTTCACACAGGTGAAAAGCCCTATAAATGCAATGAGTGTGGAAAATCCTTCAACCAAAACTCACACCTTATTATTCACCAGAGAATTCACACTGGTGAGAAGCCTTATGAATGTAATGAGTGTGGGAAGGTCTTCAGTTATAGCTCTAGTCTCATGGTACATCAGAGAACCCATACTGGGGAGAAACCCTATAAATGTAGTGACTGTGGGAAAGCCTTTAGTGACAGCTCACAGCTCATTGTGCACCAGAGAGTTCACACAGGAGAGAAACCCTATGAATGTATTGAGTGCGGGAAAGCCTTCAGTCAGCGTTCTACTTTTAATCATCACCAGCGAACTCACACTGGAGAGAAGCACTCAGGTGTGGCTCGCTCAGTTTCTTAAGATGTGATTTCCCAAGGAACTTTGGATTAAGCTTCTTTTTATAAGAAGGAACTCTTAAAACTGCTCATCAAAATGTACCAATCCCATGTTTTCTGGTGAGTCATGAATGTGGGAGAGTGGGAGTCACAGTGAAATCCTTTTCTGCTGTTATGGAAGTAAGGACTACAC
The DNA here is from genome assembly GCF_003265705.2 of Callorhinus ursinus. Taxonomy (NCBI): domain Eukaryota; kingdom Metazoa; phylum Chordata; class Mammalia; order Carnivora; family Otariidae; genus Callorhinus; species Callorhinus ursinus. The sequence goes on from NW_027397063.1 coordinate 148,094,680, forward strand.
ATTTCATGTACTTTTAAGTTTGTTTATTCTTTCGTTCATTCTTTTAAACTATTGAAAAATCTGACTCATTTCTCAGTTCTGCATCCCATTAATCAGACTGTGCTTTTCAAGGACAGAGATTATGTGTTTCTTATTCTACTCCGCCTCTACTTTACCAGTTACATAAGTCATATTGCAAGATGGATTCATTCTTTTCTTTCTCTTCACTAAGGCTCTCCCTATATAGTTTTTAAACTTCCACTCTAATTCAGGCCCTCATCACTTGTGTTCCCTACCTATAAAGCCTTTCTTTTCCTGTTGGCTAATGTATATCCCTTAGATTCTTCCACATCTCTCTCATTTCTGAAAGACCTTGAAATGCTCTTTCTTCCCTCTTAAACTTCTATTCATTTGACCTCAGTGCTTCCAATTAGTTGGTGCTACAGTGTGTAACTGTTACTAAATTACCTTGCCAATCATTCTGAACTTAACGTGTATGTGTATACTTTTATATCAACTTATTGTAGGCTCTTTAAGGCTAGGTATGGTATCTATTCTTTTAGCATATAGATAATAATTTTCATATAGTAGTTGTTTAATAAATAAATTTTTTAAACTCTGCTCGAAGTTGCACCATCCTTAAATTGGGTACAAGATCCCCGTCCCCACCCCAATCAGACTAGAGGCTTCTAAAGATGGAAGTGTATGTGTAGGATATCACACACAGGGGCCTCATTGATATCTTCTATGTGTATTCCTGGACATCTCACCTCTGTTACTTCATTGTTGGTTTCTGATAAATACTCTATTGTGTTTAGGAAATTTCCTTCTATTCCTGTTATTTATTTATTTATTTGTTTGTTTGTATTTTTAAGTAGGCTCCATGCGGGGCTTAAACTCATGACCATAGGATCAAGATTTGCATGCTCTACCAACTGAGCCAACCAGACGCCCCTCTATTTCTGTTTTTAGAAAAAGCAAGATAGTACAGTAGTTAAGAACACTGATTTTGTGCCTAGTACCCTAATTCAAACCCTGGCTCCACCACTTTTCTAGGTGTGTGGTCTGGGCAAGTTACTTAGCTTCTTTGTGTGTCAGTTCTTCTGTCTGTAAAGTAAAGCTGTGCTTGTTAGGATAAAATTAGTTCATAAATGTTAGGCATTTAGAACACTACTTGGCTCTTAGTACCCACTGTAGCAATTATTACTATACCTAGAGTTGCTAAGTTCTATCAAGTTTTTAAAAAAATCTATTGGTGTAATTTTATGGGTCATATCCTTTATTTTTGTAATTCACTTTTTTACAAGTTTCCAAATGATTGAAATTTCCTTGAAGTCCTGGAATAAAACCTGTTTGTGGTGATTTTTTTTTCTTCAGTAGAGAACTAAGTTGAATTTACTAAGGATTTCCTGGCTTTCCAAAATGTATTTGGAGAGTTTATTTCTCTTTTATTTTCTGAAAGAGTTTGCATAATGTGGGAATTATTCATTAAAGGGTAAAAGTAGTGGCCAGATCCTTTTTTGGGGAGGAGGGAATTGGGAGAGATGTATCCTTAGCAACATTTTTATTTCTTCAATGGTTGTACTCTTTAGGTTTCTCCCTCTGTGTAAATTTTGGTAATATATATCTAGAAATCATTTTTACTGGATTGTTAAACAGTGGCATAGAGGACTTGACTTTATTTTTAAAAGTCAGACTGAATTTATACCCAGGAGATAGTTCAAGTGGTCAAATATGATGGTAAAGGTGCTAGGAGCTGGACACTTACCCTTTTACCTCTTATGCACAGAAAGAAAATATTCCATAGCTATACTCTACATCCCCAACCCTAATTATTCAGCTTTTAAATCCAGTAGGAAAAGTCAAGAGATTATGGGTACTAAAAAGTTACTGAGTATTGTTCTACATTGGGAGACATTTCTGTCAAGGCATTAACCTCCTGGAGTGCTACAGAGGATACATTCATGAAAACCTCTAGGTGTTAGGGACAAATTGTGAGTAACCACAGGTTAGCTTTTGCTTCATGGAAAAAAAATATCCCCTGACCCTAATATTAGGACATGTTCTAGCCTGATGGGGCCTTGTGGAAGCATTTGTCCCAGCTGTGTACAGAGAAAGTATGTCAGCTGGCTCCAAGTAACTAATGGTGCCAGTATTTGACCTAGGGTAGGACAATGTAGATACTACTTACTGAACCACAATAATAGTCCCACTAATGTATGCACAGGACCAAGTAGGATGAGGAACAGACCCCCCTTTTAAGGCATGCGAATGAAACCATAGTAGGAAAGAAATGCATGATGACCTACCCCCTTTTCTGACCTGTTGGTCTTTCTCAACTTTTGCTTTGTCAGGAATTGTTGGCTGACTGAAAACAATGTCTTTCACCTTAGGTGGCCCAGTACGTAGACTTAAAAGTTTCTAAAGAATGAATGTACAGATGGCATTTTCTGATATCTTAACAGGCTTTTCCCCCAAATCCCTTCCTGTTGCATTGTCTTCTATATGGATGATGCATTTACAGTATATTCAGTTTCCTAACTTGGTGCCATATGGATTGTGGATGGAGATGCACAAAGCCAATAGTTATCCAAGATTTGGTTACAATTAGGTCATTGGACAAAGTAATCACAGGACAATATATAATAAGGAGTGGTAACCACAGTTCCATGTTCAAGACCATGGGGCATAAATAAATGTACATGCCCAGCCATTAGATTACATACATTATATACTTTGAGTCCCATTTTAGAAAAATTGAAAAATGCTGTATCCCCTTGCTGAGACTGTCTATGTTGCTTCCTAGGGGAGGAGGGGCCAGAACAAATGCAATTACATCATACCTGTAGTGACCCTGGCAAGTCATAGAGTATGTCCTGATGTCAAGGAGAGACCACCAGTGAAACTCTCCAGTCAGCATTCAGGCTGCTTTGGCAATGGGTAAAAACTGATGACACTCAAGCTCTCCCTTGGGAACCACACCACTGGAGCCCCTAGAACTTGAGATGTATGTGGTCTATTACAGGGGCCATTTACGGAAAAGGTGGTCATGACAGCTGCCGTGATGCTAAATGTAAAACCACTAACAACTGTATTCTCTAATTTAAGCTGTGTGTTTACTATGATCATCTACTCTTAATATCTATCCTAGTGAGTAGTACTGGAACAATGAGATAGTTGTGGGGTTTTTTTAGGAGATCTTTGATAGCCACTTGAGAAACTCTAGACAATTCATCTCATTGTTTCTTGTTTTCCTCCTAAGAGTGGACGTGTGGGATACTTGAAGAGTAGGATCAGGAACTGCTGGGCAATTTCCAACCATCTGCAAGAAAAAGAGAAGTTACATATCTGGTGAGGGGCCTCTGATTTGCCCAGAGCAATAAGCTAGAGTAAAAGTTACGAACAGTTTCTATTGTGGCAGAGGTAAAGGTGTGCCTTACCTGCCCTGTCCCAAACAAGAAGCTATATATAACACATTTTTCTCCATTCATCTGTCAATGGACACAGGTTGCTTCCATATCTTGGCTATTATAAATAATGCTACAATAAACATAGGGGTACATATATCACTTGAAGTATCTTTTGATCCTTTTGAATAATCTGAGAGACATAGCCTCAAAAAGATTGTGAGTTCCCAAATGGAAGCATTGCATTACCACCATCTTGACCAATAAAGTAAGACCTGAATAACAATATTGACTTCATTTACCCAAATATGAATTGGAATTTCTTTGGCTGGCAGATGTCATGATAAAGATGTAAATTGTTGAATATTTAGGTAATTGTGACCCTCAAAATACCCACATTCTGAATAGTGATGTTTTGGTCTGGATGAATAGATTTTTGTCAGGAAAAAAAAATACGCTTGTAGATAAAGGCAACAAGTTGAATAAGAGACACTGGAATTTTATTTTTAACGTGGGTCCAAGTGATTCTTATGTTTTCTAAAATTTGAGAACAACTGGGATGGAGTATTAATGAGTAATCATTACCTCCTGGGAGAAAATGTGAAGTTACCAGCTTGAATCAGAATTAATGACCCATCTCCCAAATAAAAGAAAACATGAAAAGCAAGACTAAATTGATCATAACTGTCTTAATGTACATGAATGTTTTTCTTAAGTGTTTCCTGATAAGGTGGCAATAGTGTCACGGACTTCTACTTCAAGCATCAATGGGGGGGTGTGCAAACTTCTGTTAGTCTTATTATTTCTCTGAATCTCTGTTTCTCAATCTCCTTGAAATGTGGCAGCATTGTTGTGCCACCTATGTGAGCTAATGGATAAAAAAACTCCCGGTGTGCTCTTATTCCAACTGTCTGTTTCACATTTCCTCTTGATGTCTAGTTGGCATCTTTCACTTAACACATTCAAAACAAAACTATTGATCCTTTTCCCTAAAACCATTCCTCTTTCAGTCTACTCTCTTTCTAAAAAGGAAACTTAACTCTAGTTGCTCAGATCAGTGACTGTAGAGTCATCTTTAACCAACAACCAATTCATTAACAAATGATTTTGCTTCCCGTGCCTTGAAAATACAATTGACCCTAAAACAACACAGGTTTAAATGGGTGTTTTTTAAAAATATATTTTATTTATTTATTTGACAGAGATTGAGATAGAAAGATCACAAGTAGGCAGGCAGAGGGAGAGGGAGAAGCAGGCTTCCTGCTGAGCAGAGAGCCCGATGCAGGGCTTGATCCCAGGACCCTGGGATCATGACCTGAGTTGAAGGCAGATGCTTAACTGACTGAGCCACCCAGGCGCCCCTGAAAGGGTGTTTTTTTTAAAACTTTTTAAAATTCTGTTCAATTAGCCAACATAGAGTACATCAATAGTTTTTGATGTAGTGTTCATTATGTCTTTTTTTCCCCCAGCAAGTTTACTTAAAGATTTGGAGATTTATGACAGCTTGAAAAAACTCACAGAAGAACAGGGAGCCTAGAAATAGCAAAAAAAAAAAAAAAAAAAATTAAGAAAAAGTATTGTAAGAAGACAATAGATGTGTGGTGGGGGGGGTGGCTAGAGGTGGCAGCTATAATGATAGGAAGGCAGGCCTGAGGAGGGGCACTAGGACCTCAGTGGGAGGAGAGCTCTGCTGGTGAAGACAGGAGAATCTGCATGCATCAGGTGGGGGCTCCATTTCAGAAGTGCTGGGAGCAGCAGGGAAGGCACAACTGGCATCTGCTTCAGCTGTCACTGAGGCCTTGGGTTGCAGAGGGTCTCTTCTCTCGCTCCATGAGAGGGGAATCTGGGAAGAGTGTCACCATAAGTGGGGACAGGGACGCAGATGCTTCTGGAGCTGGCCAGTTAGGAGATGGACTTCTCATGCAGACTTCCTGACTGGTGAGATAGCAGGGGCAGGGGTAGCGGTTTGGGGACCCAGCAGGTCAGTCCTGCCTGATTCTTGAGAGTGAGCAGGAGTCAGTCAGCCAGGGAGGTGGGGACGGTGATTGTGAAGAGGTGACTGAAAGGGGCTCTGACACAAGCTGTGTGCCCTCTGAGATAGAGGATGCACAGAGCTGCCCCTCAGTTGGAATCCAGGGTGGTCACTGGGTCCTGGCAGTCCTGCATCTTCCTGCATCTCTCCTGCTGTGTATACCTGCTGGGGGCTGGAGAGACAGCTGGAGGAGGAGCAGACCATGCAGCAGGCAGAGGGAAAGAACTGGAAGGCTGTCTAGTGCTGTCGTTGAAGGCCTCGGTGTCACCCAAAAAAGCACTGGGCGTGCCTTGGAGTGCTGCTTCCTCCTCAGAGGCTGGTCTTCAGCAGTGATTCTAAACCCACCTCAGGGGTGGTGGCAATCCCAGATTGCCTTTGTCTTGTCTGCAGGGGTCCCCAGTCTTGCCTCCTGGTCAGAAGTATGTACAGCTTGTTTCTGAGTCCTGCAACTATCAAGTGCACCTGAGCTGTTCCTCCAAGTATGTTTCTGTCTGATGGTTACATGTGCATCCTTTTGTGCTGGATCTTCCTCTGAGAAACCACCAAAGCTGCAGCTGGACAGCAAGGGCCTGTCTGGCTCATTTTCGATGAGGACCTCTGGAGCACCTAGGCCTGAGATATGGCCAGAGTGTCCTCCTCTACAGCTGTGAGAAACATGAGGTAGAACTGTATGAGATCATAGGGCATTTTATTTGGTACAGCTCTTACAAGAGATATAGGATTTCTGGTTGGACACACTTCTGAGCTCTCGGGGCTGGAGGTAACTCTGCAGGACCCAAGCCTTTTAAGAAGAAAGAGAAGCCTGCATGGATCCCCAGAAACTGAATGAAGATGGTGTCCACCATGCCATCAGGGTGCCTTCCCTAATAGCCCTGCCTCTCTGGCTGGGGTCTTTCTGCTGCTTGGCAGTCCCTTTCACAGTCTCTCTGAGAGCCCTCAACATGACTTCTCTGTGGACTGTCCTTGGGCACATCTGGGTGCTGTGGGTGGCATAGCGGTTACTAGGGAGTGAGTAACTGCAGAGGGAGTGAGATGGCACAGTGTACATGCTGAACCACTGAACATGTTTGCATTGGGAACAGAACTACTTTTCCCTGAAGGCCTTGCCTGCCAATTAAGGCAGAATCTATAGAACTTCAAAAGTCACATTGGAAAATGATGCCATGAAGTTAGCCCCTATCTCCCACAAAGATTCTCGTGGGCTCAGGGGACCCAAACACAGGGACAGCTCCAATCAGATGGGGATCCTACAGTGTCCCCTCCTCAATACTAGTGCCTGCCATGTGCCCAAAGGGATGCAAAGCAGGAGGAGGTGAGCTGTCCTGCTTGCATGAGCGCTGTTGGGCCTATGTCTTCACTCTTTTGCCAGATCCCTGAATTGTGAGTCCTCAGACCCAACCCCAAACGTCTCATCACACCTATGTATTAACAGAGGAAGCTCTCTGCTGACTTCAGCAGGTTGGGAGGGCAGGGTTGTGTCCTGCAGAGTGAGATGAAGAACAACTCCAAGGGCACTCTTCAGAAATAAATCAATGCACACTACCTCCAGGCCTACCCATGGTGGCCCCACAGGCACCCAGAGCCCTGCCTCCAAGTTAAGCAGAGGCTGGAGGACATAGCCCATCCTGATCAGGTGCATGCATGGATTGGGTACAGGTTCCCTGGGAGATGTGTTCAAGGCATCTTCTAGTAGGCTGCATGGATTATGACTGTACTCTTATCTACTTCATAGTGGCAGGCAATAGTAGCTAGGCCAGTGTATTGGTTGATTACACTGTAGACCCACCCAGTAATTTGTGGAAGGGTTGAGCCTTTCATGGCAGGTACCCGACATTTACAATTTCTCTTCATGTTCCTCCTGTGAAACATCACCCTCTGCCCAGCCCCCCAAACCAAAGTAAAAGTGAACATGATAAGATAAAGATGAGAGTATTGCCATATTTAAAGCAAATTCATCAATGGGGGGTGAGGGTGCTAAATAATTTGCAGCAGTGATAGTGATTTAAATGGCAGAGCAGTAGGAGACCCTAGGTTTCTCTTGTCCTTTCAATACAGCTAGATAGTTATCAAATCATTCTGAGCTCCTGCAAAATCATTTAGAGATATCAAAAAAGAAGTGCTTCAGCTCTACAAGTAGAAGAGGGCTACTTTTTGGAAGGTAGGAGGTGTGGAGACTTGAATCTGGGGTGATATATCAGGGTAGAGTGGAGGGGAAGGAGCCTGCTTAAGGAGGCTACTGCAAAGTGTTATAAGTAGTGGAGAGCAAAATCAGAGCCAGAACTCTGCTACAGTGGGTAATGTCCCTGGCTTAAAAGTGCTCACTTGGCAAACCAGGGCAGAACCCCAGGTGGGACATGGTGGTCTCAGGATCCCTGTGGTCAGAAGAAGTTTGGGGGGCAGGGCACTTCCCTAAATACGGCCAGTTATGATGACCATAGTGTAAGAGTGGATGTGATTAGATGTTGAATTATGAACCATAACACACATAATCCCAGAGGTGTGGTTATCTAAAATATATTTAGAAAAGCATTGTATTTGTGCACCTGGGTGACTCAATCAGTTAATTTCCAACTCATGATTTTAGCTCAGGTCATGATCTCAGGTTCCTGAGATGGAGCCCTGCATAGGGCTCCATGCTCAGTAGGGAGTCTGTTTGTGATTCTCCCTTTCTCCCTCTCCCCCTGCTCCTCCTCTCTCTCTCTCACTCTCTCTCTCTCTTTCTCTCTCCCTTTTGCTCTTCCTCAAATATACAAATAAATCTTGGGACCGGTCGGTTGCTTGCATAGTAACAGGGAAAATGTTCAAGGAATTCACAATTTGAAATAACAAAGTGTATAGATTTAGCTGCATACAGAGAAAAAAGTATGGAATACAGAGTGATGATAAGAGGATTCATATAATTGGGTAATTACATGCTGAGAGAGAGGAAAAGTGACTTTTACAAATTGAATCTCTACTATGCTTTTTATTCCCTCTACAACAAATTGTATTAGTTTTTCTTAAAAATATGGTGGCTCAGGAATAGTAGAAATGGGTGGAGATGGTATTGCAAATCAAGAATGGAACTTCTCTATTCTCAACACGCTAACTTTATCCCCTTTCACACTGAAATTTTCCTGCCCATTCTATTTGGTGGGCAGGCTTTTCTGATATAACTTGTTTTCATAAACACAGAATAACAATGTGTGGGTGTGGGACCAGTTTGTGAAATGAACATGTCCTCTTAAATGCCACACTTGCTCATGTAGTCACACACTAGTCTACACAGCAGCAGTTGGACCCACCGTGTGCAGAGACACATTCACTCTGGAAGTTCTACAATGACCTGTCGCCCATGGGGATGTGATGATGCACACATTGCCTTCCATTCCAACTGTCACTCTCTGAGCTGTGCAGCAGTAGTGGGGTAACAGGTGACATGCTCCCCACGATGGGAAATCTGAATTGTTTTTTCTACAGGTGAGTTCATATTAATTTTCCAAAGACTGTTCCTTCAAATGGGTTGGATCACATTAACTGAAATTATTTTCACCTGTTCTTTTACATGTCCAGCCCCCAATTTGTCTAGAGTTATATAAAGATATTTTATAATTTTGTGGCATTACTTTACAGTTTTTATTTTTATATCAAGCTGCCTTGCCTTAAATATGTTCCTAATCTTAGAAAAATGTATGATTTCCAAATGGCAATTTTTTTCATTTAGTGGTTCATCACTTACATATTACATGCAGATTTCCTCATAAGAAGTTCCCTCCTTAATACTCATCACCCTTTTAGCCCATCCCATACCCACCTCCCTCCACCAACCCTCAGTTTCTTCTCTATCATTAAGACTCTATTATGGTTTTCTTCCCATTCTATTTTTTCCCTCCCACTATGTTATCTGTTTTGTTTGTTAAATTGCACATGTGAGGAAACCATATGGTTTTTCTGATTTTCTCTGACTGACTTGTTTCACTGAGCATAATACACTCTAGCTCCATCTCACATTACAGCAAATGGCAAGATTTCAACCTCTATGATAGCTGAGTAATATTCCATTGTATGTATATACCAAATGCCAATTTTCTACACTGTCATACAGAGAACAAGCACAGGGAACACATTCACACTGCTTTCAAAGGATGAGGAGACTCTTGATGCCACCCCAGTGATAGACATTACAGGGTAGGAGAATTACAGGTCAAGTCTTCCTGAATTGAGATGTCAAAACTAAAAGCCAATATTAGCAGTTTATTTCCAGAAATCCTAAAACACACAAACAAAAAACAAAAACTGGGATATCCTGTGGGATTTTTATGGGTTGATATGGATGGGATTATTGACTGGGTGAAGCCTGGGAGAATGGTGAGAAGGGACAATACCATCGGGTTGATGGAATGAACGTTTGGGAGCTGAGAGTGAAGGTCTGTGTTGTGGTCTTTAAAGAGAGATCTGGGGTGGGGTATCCAGGCTATGGGTTTGGTGGGTGTGGAGAGAAGACCCTGTTCCTGGCAAATACAGGGTCTAGAGATGGATGAGGAGAGATTTGAGAGTGTAGACTGAATATGTGGGAGGACAGGAGCAGGAAGGCACACACTCAACCAGTGCAGCCATGCCCACTGTCAGCCAAGACTTAGTACACACTGCTCAGTCACTCACATCATTAGTAAGACACTGAGCTTCACAGAATTCATTCATTCAACAACTAAAGCCCTAGCCCAGAGGACCACTTTCCCATTAGCATGCTGTAACTGTTCATCTATGGTTGGTCAGTTGAAGGGAAGCTAATTCTTGGCAGAGCCACCATATAACAGTTGGTTTGGAATGTCATGGATTCAGAGTCAGTTGAGGGCTGAGCAGCCCACTGGTCACTGAGGATGGTCAACTGGTCATTGAAAGGCCCTGGGAGAGAAAGCTGACAGTGGGAAGATGCTGGGGAAGGATGGTCACAGTTGTCTTTCCCTGGTCCTTCAGAAGGGCTTGGTTTGGAGGAAACAATCCTATTTTCTGTCAGGGATTGAACACAGAGCCAGGAGGATGTTAGGTTTCAGATTATTTTCCAGACACATCCTCTAGGGCGTCTACTCTCTTCCCCAGAAATTGTGGGGCAGGAGAATTTGAGAAGGTACAGAGTGCTCTTGGTTCAGGGGTCCAAAGCATTTTCTCAGGGACCTTGGGCAGGGCTCAAGTGCTCAGATCTCTCACCCAGGGACCGACTACCTTCCTGTCTTGGATCCAACACACATCATTGTGGCCAGTCCTGGGCAGATCACTTAATCTCTCTAAATTTCAGAGCCCTGCACTGTAAAATATGGGTTAGAGCCCTGACTTTGACCCCTCTCAAAAGGACTGATGTGGCGATCACAGGAGTTGTTAATACATATTGTCCGTGAGCCCTTACACAACATTCCCATGTAAACGCTGAAGAGTAGGCTTTCATCCTCCCTTGCTGTGGAGCCATCCAAGTCCCTTCTCTGGAATCACCCACTACCGAGTGTGCAGCTCATTCTCTAGGCATTCTGTAGCTGAATACTTACAGAGTAATTGTGAAGCACCAGTCCTTTCCTTTCCTTAAGGCTTTACTCTTAGTAAAGCCCTTTTAGCCTCATACCTGAACACTAATTTGTAGGCTGTATTAACATTTTCGTGTCCCAGAACAGGGAACTGAGGCACAGAGGGGTCTCTATAAGTCTCTCAGGCATGTGTAGCTGCTAAATTTTATGTGAGCCCAGGCCATCAGCTGTGGTCCCTACGCTGTGTTTCTATAACATCTCAGTTAAAGAAAGGTGTCTGCCCACAAAACCAGTCTGTTGGGTGTTTGAAGTACACACCAAATTGCAACATCTTCCTAAGTTCAACTTTGATTCAGGAGGCACTGCTGGGCAGCTGATGAAGAAGGGGAGGAGAAGATGGCACTCTGCATAAATGATTACTAATTTCCTTACAGTCTTTTGTCAGCAAGTTGCCAAGAGTGCTCTCTATTATATATGTGTTTCCCAGGATCTTGTTTGGGGGATGTAGGAAGAAATATGCATCCCCAGTCCAGAACATCAATTTCTGGCCCCTTCTGGTGGCTCGGGAAAGTCCACTTCTGGCCACACAAGTGTACACCCTACAGGTGACCGACATGAAAGTATGGACATTTCCCCATTTATTTGATCCAGAGTATTCTCTTTCACTAAGTTTCATATCCTTAAGACAGAGAAATCAAAATGGTAGTGAACATTTTTCTGTGTTTTTTTAATGTTTTTAAATGAGGCTCTATGCTCAATGACCCAGAGCTTGAACTCATGACCCAGAGATCAAGAGTTGCACGCTCCACTGACAGAGCCAGCCAGGTGCCCCATTTTTTCTGCTAATCCAAGTGTACAAATTTACATTTAATAAGCCAAACGGTAGTATCTCTAACTCAACATTTGGTACATTTTAATAGTAATGTCTCCAGTGCAATGTTACCCCTCACCCATTTAGCCCAACCCCGTCCAACCTCCCCTCCAGCAACCTTCAGTTTGTTCTTTATACGTAAGTGTCTCTGGGGGCACCTGGGTGGCTCGGTTGAGTGACTGACTCTTGATTTCCACTCAGGTCATGATCTCAGGGACATGAGATGAAGTCCTGCATCAGGGCCTGCTCAGTGGGGAGTCTGCTTGAGATTCTTTCCCTCTGTCCCATCCCTCAAGCTTGCTAACTCGTGCACTCTGTGTGTGTGTGTGTGTGTGTTGTGTATGTGTGTATATAACTATAGATATAGATAGAGCAATAGACATATATCTAAACATAAGTAAATGAAATTTTAAAAAAAGAATCTTTGATGGATTACCTCCCTCTCTTTTTTTTTCTTTCATACCCTATACTCATGGGTTTTGTTTCTTAAATTCCACATATGAGCGAATTCATATCTTTCTCTTTCTCTGAATGACTTATTTCACTTAGGATATTACACTCTAGCAACATCCACGTTGTTTGAAGTGGCAAAATTTCATACTTTGATAATCTGTAATGTTCCATTATATATATATTATACATATTATACACACACACAAAACACACACACCACTTTGTCCTTATCCATTCAACTATCGATGGACATCTAGTTTCTTTCCATATTTTGACTTCTGTGGACATTGTTGCTATCAACATTGGGGTGTAAGTGCCAATATTTTGTGTCCTTTGGATAAATAAGTAGCAGTGCAATTGATGGGTCATAGGGTAGTTCTCTTTTTAACTTTTTAACTTATTGAGAAAATTCCATGCTGTTTTCCACAGTGGCTGCTCCAGTTTGCATTCCCACCAACAGTGTAAGAGGGTTCCCCTTTCTCTGCAACCTTGCTAACATCTCTTGTTCCCTGAGTTGTCCATTTTAGCCATTCTGACTGGTGTAAGGCGGTATCTCATTGAGGTTTTGATTTGTATTTCTCTGATGCCAAGTGATGTGAGTCATTTTTTCATGTGTCTGTGGTCCATTTGTGTGTCTTCTTTGCAGAAATTTCTGTTCATGACTTCTGCCCATTTCTTGATTGGATTTTTTGTTTTTTGGGGTGTTGAGTTTGATTAGATCTTTATAGACTTTGGATCTTAGCCCTTTATTTGATAAGACATTTGCAAATATCTCCTTCCATTCTGTAGGATGCCTTTTAGTCTTATTGACTGCTTCCTTTACTATGCAAAAGCTTGATCTTGAAGAATTCCCAATAGTTTAATTGTGCCTTGCCTCTGGACGTGTGTGTAGTAAGAAGTTGCACTGAATTCTACCCCTGAAACTAACAATAGAGTATATGAAAAGTGAAAAGGATTTAAATAAAAAACTAAAAACATTATTAAAGGAGAGCAGCAATTTATATGATAGCTATAATATGTTGAAATTTATGTAAATATAAATAATCCTTAAAATTAAAAAAAGGGGCTTTGGATGACAAACTGGACCAGATGGGCTTCACAGATATATTCAGAACATTTCATCGTAAAGCAACTGATACCCATTCTTCTCCAGTACACATGGAACATTTTCTAGAATAGATTACACACTGGATCACAAATCAGGTCTGAACTGGTACCAAAAGATTGGGATTATTCCCTGCAAATTTTCAGATGAAAATGCTTGAATTCAATCTCAAGAGAAAATTTGGAAGGAACACAAATACATGGAGGTTTAAGAACATCCCACTAAAGTATGAATGGATTTGCAGGGAAATTAAGGAAAATTCAAAATTACATGGAGAGAAATGAAAATGAAAACACAGCAGTTCAAAACCTTTGGGATAGAGCGAAGGCAAACCTAAGAGGGAAGTATATAGTGAAACAGTCCTTCCTCAAGAAAGAAAAAAATTCTCAAATACACTGCCTAACTTTACAACTAAAAGACCTGGAGGAAAAACAGCATACAAATCCTATATCCAGCAGGAAAAGAGAAATGATAAAGATTAGAACAGAAATCAATGAAAGAGAAATCAATAGAACAGTAGAACATATCAAGGAAAAAAATAAAAGTATTTATTAAAAAAAGACATATCAAGGAAACTAGGAGCTGTTTTGGAAAGAATTAATAAGATCGATAAATCCCCAGCCAGACTTATGAAAAAGAAAAGAGAAAGCACCCAAATAAATAAAATCATAAATGAAACAGGAGAAATCACAACCAACACCAAAGATACAATTCATTCCAATAGCATATTATGAGCAAGTATATGCCAAAAATTAGGCAATTTTGAAGAACGTGGTGCAATGCCAGAAACATATAAACTACCAACACTGAAACAGGAAGATAGAAAACCTGAAGAGACCCATAAACAGCAAAGAAATTGGAGCAGTAACCAAAAATCTCCCAACAAACATGAGTCCAGGACCGGGTGGCCTCCCAACAGGATTCTACCAGACATTTCAAGAAGAATTCATACCTATGGAAGGAAAACCTCCCAACTTTTTCTATGAGGCCAGCATTACCTTGATCCCAAAACCACACAAAGACGCCACCGCAAAGGAGAATTACAGACCAATATCCCTGATGAACACGGATGCCAAAATTCTCACCAAGACACTAGCTAATAAGATGCAATGGTACATTAAAAGGATTATTCACCACGACCTGGTGGGACTTATTCCTGGGCTGCAGGGGTTGTTCAACATCCGCACATCAATGTCCTACTGAAGAAATATAACAGGATACTTCACCAAGTTTTGAAATACAGTCCCACAACAAAATGTGATTTTAATGAATTACAAAATCGTATGGAAGAGATGAGCAATACAGCAGCAACCACCTTCTTACACCATAAACAAAAATAAACTCAAAAGGGATGAGAGACCTAAATGTGACACAGGATTCCATCAAAATCCCAGAGGAGAACACAGACAGCAAGCTCTTGGACGTTGGCCACAGCAACTTCTTGTTAGACATGTCTTTAGAGGCAAGGGAAACAAAGCCAAAAATGAACTATTGGGACTTCATCAAGATAAAAAGCTTTTGCACAGCAAAGGAAACAGTCCACAAAACTAAAAGGCAGCCTACAGAATGGAAGAAGATATTTGCAAATGTCTTATCAGATAAAGGGCTAGTATCCAAATCTATAAAGAATTTGTCCAACTCAAAACACACAAAAACCAAAAAAATCCAGTCAAGGAAAGGTCAGTAGACATGAACAGACATTTCTCCAAAGAAGACCTACAAATGGCCAAGAGACACATGAAAAAATGGTCCACATCACTCGGCATCAGGGAAACACAAATCAAAATCACAATGAGATTCCACCTCACATCAGTCAGAATGGCTAAAATGAACAACTCAGGAAACAATCAATAGGTGTTGGCAAGGATGCAGAGAAAGGGGAACCCTCTTACACTGTTGGTGGGAATGCAAAGTGGTGCAGCCACCGTGGAAAACAGCATGGAGGTTCCTCAAAACAGTTAAAACTAGAGCTACCCTATGACCCAGCAATTGCACTTGTAGGTATTTATGTAATGGATACAAAAGTAGTGATCCAAAGGGGCACCTGCACCCTAATATTTATAGCAGCAATGGCCACAGTAATCAAATATGGAAAGAGCCCAGATGTCCATCAACAGATGAAGGGATAAAGATGAAGTGGTAGGTACACATACACACACACACACACACACACACACACACACACACACACACACACACACTCGATGAAATATTACTCAGCCATCAAAAAGAATGAAATCTTGTATTTGCAACGATGTGGATGGAACTAGAAGGTGCTATGCTAAGTGGGTAAGTCAGTCAGAGAAACACAAATACCATATGATTTCACTCATATGTGGAAATCAAGAAACAAAACAGATGAACATAGGGGAAAGGAAGGAAAAATAAAATAAGAGGAAACTGGATCAATCTGCAGAGATTCTTAACCAGAGGAAACAAACTGAGGGTTCCTAGAGGGTAGATGTGGGTGGATGGGGTAACTGGGTGATGGACATTAAGGAGGGCACTTGGTGGAATGAACACTGGGTGTTTTATGCAACTGATGAATTAGTAAATTCTATCCCCGAAGCTAAGAATGCACTGTACGATAATTAAATTGAATTTAAATAAAAAATTAAAACAAAAAATACAATAGTAGCATATGTAGGCCCTGGGAAAAGAAATGGTCTTGGAAAAGTCAAACACACAGTTGCAATTTAGCTGAACCTCAAACAGGCAGGGAGCCCTGGGACTCTGTCTTTACCACCAGCAGGCATTTTGGTGTTTGCCCTTTTTTTTTTTTTTTTTAAGATTTTATTTATTTGACAGAGAGAGACACAGCGAGAGAGGGAACATAAGCAGGGGGAGTGAGAGAGGGAGAAGCAGGCTTCCCGCCGACCAGAGAGCCCGATGTGGGGCTCGATCCCAAGACCCTGGGATCATGACCTGAGCCGAAGGCAGATGCTTAATGACTGAGCCACCCAGGCACCCCAGTTTTTGCCCTTTTTCAGATGGACTATTTCTCATTGATTAGATTCCCTCAAGTTAAAATTGGAAGATCATGTTTCTAATTACTTTCCTGTTGCTGTCCTCTGCCTTCCATCATCCAGCAAGGATGAAGGCCCAGTAGCAGCTCAGTCCACATTATTAACCACCCACATCCATACACTTTTGCTCATCGCCCCCTATCAGGCAAAGCTCCCTGAGTCATTCCTGAGCAGCTCTACCAGGGTCTCACAGTTTCTGCGTATCTGACTAGCTTCCTCGGATGACCTGATGGAAGAACTTTCCAGTGACAGTGCAGAGGGAGGGGTCCCATCTTTCCCCAATGTAAGCTTGCTTTTCTGTGTCTGAGGTAAAAATGTAGCTTTATTGCATTTTAAAGTGAGTTAACATTAAAATATGAGCATGCACATGCCAGTTGATATATACAACTTACTTCGGGGGAAGAATGTTTCCTTTTTTAAATTTTTTTATTATGTTATGTCACCATACAGTATGTCATTAGTTTTTGATGTAGTGTTCCATGATTCATTGTTTGCATATAACACACAGTGCTCCATGCAATACATGCCCTCCTTAATACCCATCACTGGGCTCATCCATCCCCCCACACCCTCCCCTCTAAAACCCTAAGTTTGATTCCTGGAGTCCATAGTCTCTCATAGTTCAGCTCCCCCTCTGATTCCCCCCCTTCATTTTTCCCTTCTCTTAATGGCCTCCATGCTATTCCTTGTGTTCCACAAGTAAGTGAAACTGTATGATAATTGTCTTTCTCTGTTTGACTTATTTCACTTAGAATAATCTCCCCCAGTTCCATCCATGTTAATGCCTATGTTGGGTGTTCATCATTTCTGATGGCTGAGTAATATTCCATTGTATATATGGACCACAACTTCCTTATCCATTCAACTGTCTTTTTAAATATCTTATGTTAATCACCATACATTACATCATTAGTGTTTGATGTAGTGTTCCATGATTCATTGTTTGCGTGTAACACCCAGTGCTCCATTCAGTACATGCCTTCTTTAATACCCATCACCAGGCTAACCCATCCCCCCAACCCCTTCCCCTCTAGAACCCTCCGTTTGATTCTCAGAGTACAAAGACTCTCATGGTTTGTCTCCCCCTCTGATTCCCCCCCCTTCATTTTTCCCTTCCTGCTATCTTTTTTTTTTTTTTAACATATAATGTATTATTTGTTTCAGAGGTACAGGTCTGTGATTCAACAGTCTTACACGATTCATAGCGCTCACCACAGCACATACCCTCCCCAGTGTCTATCACCCAGCCACCCCATCCCTCCCACCCCCACCACTCCAGCAACCCTCAGTTTGTTTCCTGAGATTAAAAATTCCTCATATCAGTGAGGTCATATGATACATGTCTTTCTCTGATTGACTTACTTCGCTCAGCTTAATACCCTACAGTTCCATCCACGTTGTTGCAAATGGCAAGATTTCATTCTTTTTGATGGCTGCATAATATTCCATTGTATGTATATACCACATCTTCTTTATCCATTCATCTGTTGTTGGACATCTTGGCTCTTTCCACAGTTTGGCTATTGTGGACATTGCTGCTATAAACATCAGGGTGCACGTACCTCTTCGAATCCCTACATTTGTATCTTTGGGTTAAACACCCAGTAGTGCAATTGCTGGGTCATAGGGCAGCTCTATTTTCAACTTTTTGAGGAACCTCCATACTGTTTTCCAGAGTGGCTGCACCAGTTAGCTTTCCCAACACCACTGTGCGAGGGTTCCCCGTTCTCTGCATCCCCGCCAACATCTGTCGTTTCCTGACTTGTTAATTTTAGCCATTCTGACGGGTGTGAGGTGGTATCTCATTGAGGTTTTGATTTGGATTTCCCTGATGCCGAGCGATGTTGAGCACTTTTTCATGTGTCTGTTGGCCATTTGGATGTCTTCTTTGGAAAAATGTCTGTTCATGTCTTCTGCCCATTTCTTGATTGGATCATTTGTTCTTTAGGTGTTGAGTTTGAGAAGTTCTTTATAGATTTTGGATACTAGCCCTTTATCTGATACGTCATTTGCAAATATCTTCTCCCATTCTCTCAGTTGTCTTTTGGTTTTGTTGACTGTTTCTTTAGCTGTGCAAAAGCTTCTTAACTTGATGAAGTCCAAATAGTTCATTTTTGCCTTTGCTTCCCTTGCCTTTGGCGATGTTTCTAGAAAGAAGTTGCTGCGGCTGAGGTTGAATAGGTTGCTGCCTGTGTTCTCCTTTAGGATTTTGATGGACTCCTGTCTCAGATTTAGGTCTTTCAACCATTTTGAGTCTATTTTTTGTGTGTGGTGTAAGGAAATGGTCCAGTTTCATTCTTCTGTATGTGGCTGTCCAATTTTCCCAACACCATTTGTTGAAGAGACTGTCTTTTTTCCATTGGATATTCTTCCCTGCTTCATCAAAGATTAGTTGACCATAGAGTTGAAGGTCCATTTCTGGGCTCTCTATTCTGTTCCATTGATCTGTGTGTCTGTTTTTGTGCCAGTACCATATTGTCTTGATGATGACAGCTTTGTAATAGAGCTTGAAGTCCGGAATTGTGAAGCCACCAGCTTTGCATTTCTTTTTCAACATTCCTCTGGCTATTCGCTGTTTTTTCTGGTTCCATACAAATTTTAGGATTGTTTGTTCCATTTCTTTGAAAAAAGTAGATGGTATTTTGATAGGGATTGCATTAAATGTGTAGATTGCTCTAGGTAGTATTGACATCTTCACAATATTTGTTCTTCCAATCCATGAGCATGGAACATTTTTCCATTTCTTTGTGTCTTCCTCAATTTCTTTCATGAGTATTTTATAGTTTTCTGAGTACAGATTCTTTGCCTCTTTGGTTAGATTTATTCCTAGGTATCTTATGGTTTTGGGTGCGATTGTAAATGGGATCGACTCCATAATTTCTCTTTCTTCTGTCTTGTTGGTGTATAGGAATGCCACTGATTTCTGTGCATTGATTTTATATCCTGCTACTTGACTAAATTCCTGTATGAGTTCTAGCAGTTTTGGGGTGGAGTCTTTTGGGTTTTCCACATACAGTATCATATCATCCGCAAAGACTGAGAGTTTGACTTCTTCTTTGCCAATTCGGGTGCCTTTTAGTTCTTTTTGTTGTCTGATTGCCATGGCTAGGACTTCTAATACTATGTTGAATAGCAGTGGTGATAGTGGACATCCCTGCCGCGTTCCTGAACTTAGGGGGAAAGCTCTCAGTTTTTCCCATTGAGAATGATATTCGCTGTGGATTTTTCATGGATGGCTTTTATGATATTGAGGTATGTATCCTCTATTCCTAGACTCTGAAGAGTTTTAAACAAGAAAGGATGTTGTACTTTGTCAAATGCTTTTTCTGCATCTATTGAGAGGATCATATGGTTCTTGTTCTTTCTTTTATTAATGTATTGTATCACATTGATTGATTTGCAGATGTTGAACCAAACTTGCAGTCCAGGGGTAAATCCCACTTGGTCATGGTGAATAATCCTTTTAATGTACTGTTGGATCCTATTGACTAGTGTTTTGGTGAGAATTTTTGCATCCATGTTCATCAAGGATATTGGTCTGTAATTCTCCTTTTTGATGGGATCTTTGTGCAGTTTGGGGATAAAGGTAATGGCGGCCTCATAACGAGTTTGGAAGTTTTCCTTCCATTTCTATTTTTTGGAACAGTTTCAGAAGAATAGGTGTTAATTCTTCTTTAAATGTTTGGTAGAATTCCCCTGGGAAACCATCTGGCCCTGGGCTTTTGTTTGTTGGGAGATTTTTGACGACTGCTTCAATTTCCTTAGTGGCTTATAGGTCTGTTCAGGTTTTCTATTTCTTCCTGGTTCAGTTTTGGTAGTTGATACATCTCTAGGAATGCATCCGTTTCTTCCAGATGATCTAATTTACTGGCGTATACTTGCTCATAATATGTTCTTATAATTGTATTTCTTTGGTGTTGGTTGTGATCTCTCCTCTTTCATTCATGATTTTATTTGTCTGGGTCATTTCTCTTTTCTTTTTGATAAGTCTGGCCAGGGGTTTATCAATCTTGTTAACTCTTTCAAAGAACCAGCTCCTAGTTTTGTTGATCTGTTCTACTTTTCTTTTGGTTTGTATTTCATTGATTTGTGCTCTGATCTTTATTATTTCTCTTCTCCTGCTGGGTTTAGGCTTTATTTGCTGTTCTTTCTCCAGCTCCTTTAGGTGTAGGGTTGGGTTGTGTATTTGAGACCTTTCTTGTTTCTTGAGAAAGGCTTGTATTGCTATATACTTTCCTCTTAGGACTGCCTTTGCTGCATCCCAAAGATTTTGAACAGTTGTGTTTTCATTTTCATTGGTTTCCATGAATGTTTTTAATTCTTCTTTAATTTCCTGGTTGACCCATTCATTCTTTAGTAGGATGCTCTTTAGCCTCCATGTATTTGGGTTCCTTTCGACTTTCCTTTTGTGATTGTATTGTAGTTTCAAAGCACTGTGGCCTGAAAATATTCAGGGACTGATCCCAATCTTTTGGTACTGGCTGAGACCTGATTTGTGACCTAGGATGTGATCTATTCTAGAGAATGTTCCATGGGCACTAGAGAAGAATGTGTGTTCTATTGCTTTGGGATGGAATGTTCTGAAAGATCTGTGAAGTCCATTTGGTCCAGTGTGTCATTTAAAGGCTTTATTTCCTTGTTGAGCTTTTGCTTAGATGATCTGTCCATTTCAGTCAGGGGGGTGTCAAAGTCCCCCACTATTATTTTATTGTTGTCGATGTGTTTCTTTGCTTTTGTTATTAATTGCCTTAAATAATCAGCTGCTCCCATGTTAGGGGCATAGATATTTACAATTGTTAGATCTTCTTGTTGGATAGACCCTTTAAGTAGGATATAGTGCCCTTCCTCATCTCTTATTACAATCTTTGTTTTAAAATCTAATTTGTCTGATATAAGGATTGCCACCCCAGCTTTCTTTTGGTTTCCATTACCACGGTAAATGGTTTTTCAACCCCTCACTTTCAATGTGGGGGTGTCTTTGGGTCTAAAATGAGTCTCTTGCAGACAGCATATTGATGGTTCTTGTTTTTTAATCCAATCTGATAGTCTGTGTCTTTTGATTGGGGCATTGAGCCCATTTACATTCAGGGTAATGATTGAAAGATATGAATTTAGTGCCATTGTATTGCCTGTAAGGTGACTGTTACTGTATATTGTCTGTGTTCCTTTCTGGTCTATGTTGCTTTTAGTCTCTCTCTTTGCTTAGAGGACCCCTTTCAATATTTCTTGTAGGGCTGGTTTCGTGTTTGCAAATTCCTTTAGCTTTTGTTTGTCTTGGAAGCTTTTTATCTCTCCTTCCATTTTCAATGAGAGCCCACCTGGATATAGTATTCTTGGCTATCTATTTTTCTCATTTAGTGCTCTGAATACATCATGCCAGTCCTTTCTGGCCTGCCAGGTGTCTGTGGATAAGTCTGTTGCCAATCTAATATTTCTACCATTGTAGGTTACATACCTCTTCTCCCGAGCTGCTTTCAGGATTTTCTCTTTGTCTCTGAGATTCGTAAGTTGTACTATTAGATGTCAGGGAGTTGACCTATTTTTACTGATTTTGAGAGGGGTTCTCTGTGCCTCCTGGATTTTGATGCCTGTTTCCTTCCCCAAATTAGGGAAGTTCTCTGCTCTAATTTGCTCCAATATCCTTTCTGCCCCCCCCCCCTTTCTTCTTCTTCTGGGATCCCAATTATTCCAATGTTGTTTCATCTTATGGTATCACTACTCTCTTGAATTCTGCCCTCGTGATCCAGTAGTTGTTTATCTCTCTTTTTCTCAGTTTCTTTATTCTCCATGATTTGGTCTTCTATATCACTAATTCTCTCTTCTGCCTCATTTATCCTAGCAGATAGAGCCTTCATTTTTTATTACATCTCTTTAATAGCCTTTTTTATTTCAACTTGGTTAGATTTTAGTTCTTCTGTTTCTCCAGAAAGGGCTTCTCTAATATCTTCCATGCTTTTTTCAAGCCCAGCTAGTATCTTTAAATCATCATTTGGAACTCTGGTTTCGACATCTTACTGATGTCCATATTGATTAGGTCCCTGGCAGTCGGTACTGCCTCTTGTTCTTTTTTTTTTTTTTTTGAGGTGATTTTTTTTTTTTTATGTCTTGTCATTTTGTCCAGAGGACGATAGATGAATGAGAGAACAAAATGCTAACAGGGTAACAATGACCCCAGAAAAATATACACTAAACAAATCAGAAGAGACCTGAAACTGGGGGAAAAGAAAGGGAAAGAAAGAAAAAAGATAAAAACAAAAAAACAAAAATCCAGAATATGATCAAATATGATCAGCCTGGTGCATAAATCAGTGCCTCACACTAGATTTTGGGCGTATTTTGGTCTGTTAGAAGAAAGTGCCTCCCAAAATTTTAAAGAAAGAAAAACTTATATATGTACAAAAATAAGGGTAAATACGATGAAGGGATGGAATATGACTAAAGATGAAAATTATAATAGATTTTATAAAAGGAATTGATAAGAAGTTGGTTGAAAAAATAAAGAAGGGGATTTAAAAGAAAGGGGGGGAGAGAATGTGATCAGACAGGAGACTAGAACAAAGCCATACACTAGAGATTTAGGGTATATTTTGGTCTGTTAGAAGAAACTGTATCCCAAAATTTTAAAGAAAGAACAGCACCAAAATTAAGGTTAACTACTATGAAGGGATAGAATATGACTCTAAAGATGAAAAATAAAAAAGATTTTTTTAAAAATGGGATTGAGAAGATGTTCGTAGAAAAAGGGGAAAAGAAAAATTAAAAAAAAAAGAAAAAGAAAGTCCAAAAAAAATTAACTTTGAAAGACTAAAGAATCATGGGGAAAAAGCCATGAATTCTATGTGCAGTATTCCCCTAGCGCTGGAGTTCTGCCATTCTCATTGATGGGTAAACTTGGTCTTGGCGGGCTGTTCTTGCTGACCTTCTGGGGGAGGGGCCTGTTGCCATAGCTCTCAAATGTTTTTGCTGGAGGCGGAATTGCCCCACCCTTGCCATCTGGGCTAAGTAATCTGCTCGGGTGTGCTCTCAGTAGCTTTTGTTCTCTGCAAGCTTTCCATACAGCTCTGGAGGACAAGAGTGAAAAAGGCGGCCTCCCAATCTCTGCCCCGGAGGAGCCGAGAACTCGGGGCCCTGCTCCTCAGTGCGCCCCCAGAGAAAAGCAGTCAATCTCTCCCGTCTCCCTGGTCTCCTGCCGTACTCGTGCTCACCTGGCCTGTGACCCAGCGTTTCTATCTCTGGCACACGACCCTGTGTGGAGCCTTGAAACCAGCAGATTCCTGTTGCGCTCCCACGCCGCTCCTCCCAGGGGAGGAAGGGGAGTCTCCCTGGATCTGCCACTTGTTGGGTCTCTGCTGGAAGAGCACTGACCTGACTGTGCCGCGGATCGTGGTTTATGGCAACCCCGAGCTGAGAGCCCACTCCTTGGCTTTGTCTCTGCAGCCAGCTTCCCGGCTCTGATACCTGGGAGCTCTGCTGCATTCGGGCATCCCTGGTCTTTCTGTGACCCCGAGGGTCCTGAGACTACACTGTCCCAGCAAGGGTTCCACTATCTAGCTAAATTCCTGGGACCAGACAAAATTTAGGTCTCCTATTCCTCCCCCATCTTGCTCCTCCCCCCATTCATCTGTTGAAGGGCATTTTTTGGTTATTATGGATATTGCTGCTATGAACATTTGGGTGCATATGGCCCTTCTTTTCACTACATCTGTATCTTTGGGGTAAATACCCAGTAGTGCAATTGCTGGGTCATATGGTACCTCTATTTTTAACATTTTGAGGAGCCTCCACACTGTTTTCCAAAGTGGCTATACCAACTTGCATTCCCACCAAGAGTGTAAGAAAGTTTCCCCTTCTCTAGAACCTCTTTAACATTTGTTGTCTCTTGTCTTGTCAATTTGGAAGAATATTTTGTGAAATCTGTTACCTACTGATTCCTGATTCCAAAGACTATTAAACAATAGGAGTGTCAGCGCGCCTGGGTCGCTCAGTCGTTAAGCGTCTGCCTTCCGCTCAGGTCATGATCCCAGGGCCCTGGGATCGAGCCCCACATTGGGGCTTCCTCTCCCACTCCCCCTGCTTGTGTTCCCTCTCTCGCTGTGTCTCTCTCTGTCAAATAAATAAATGAAATCTTAGAAAAATAAATAAATAAACAATAGGAGTGTCAGTCACAATCCACAGGCAGGGAGCTTTTTACCAGCAACAATTTTCCCCCTTGGAAACAATGTTATAATAGCCAACCCAATGGGACTTGGGACATATATTCTTTTTTTTTTTTTAAAGATTTTATTTATTTATTTGAGAGAGAGAGCATGAGAGAGAGCATGAGAAGGAAGAGGGTCAGAGGGAGAAGCAGACTCCCTGCTGAGCAGGGAGCCCGATGCGGGACTCGATCCCGGGACTCCAGGATCATGACCTGAGCCGTAGGCAGTTGCTTAACCAACTGAGCCACCCAGGCACCCCGGGACATATATTCTTTAGGAAACATTGGTGCTTTTGTCTACGAGTAGGTTTGCTTTCTTCTCGCTTTTTAGTTCTCTGGTCTCTATCACACATTCCCATCTGGTTTTCTCCTGCCAACAACATAAGAAGAGAGCTGGGCAAGCAGGACACAGCATGATCTGATCTTCAGAGTGTTTTCTTTCTGTAATAGAAGACTGATCAGGTGGAAAGTGAAAGCAGTATATATTCTGGATTCACTAATTTGCTGGGGAGAAATCTGGGAGATGAGAAAGGTGGGGCTGTCTTGCAGGTTTCATGTTGAAAGCCACCTGATGCCAGCTTCATGCTGGGACTGAGAAGAGGGGATGTGGTGATGCAAAAGGATTTTCCAGATAAAGACCTGTGGCCACATTGTACAGTCCCTAGAAGCAGCTGTACTTCTCTTGGGTGGTGTAGGTTTCCATGCAGGGCAGTGGGTGTGTCAGTATGTGAATCCATGTGCAGTGATTCTGGATTAGACTGTGTGTGTGTGAGTGTGTTACACATTGTGTGTTTCCCCAGATTTATGTCTCGCTACACATCACAACTAATGGTGCAGACCTTCTAAATAAAAATTCCCACCCCCATTACATCATGGATGTTTAAGCACATATAAGTTAACCAAATGGTATGATTTAAATCTTGTTCATGATATGTCACATACACATCCATTAATCAGGAATACATATCTCCTCAGCACCCAGGAAGAGGATGACTGTGCACAAAATAAACAAAATCATGCTTCACAATTCCTGTTACTGAGTCAGTGACATTTCCATTCAATAATGACTCTCACCTCATGGTAGGTCTCCTGATATTGTGAATGGCCACAGTCCCTCAGTCTTGCCACTTCATGAACTCAAAACACTCTTCATCTAAGTGAGTCTTCCCAAGCTCATCTGGACCACTGAATGCTGGGGCAGGACTGCTTGCTTCAGCAGTTGGGCCCTGAAGACACCACATGTCCACGCCCAGATGTGAGTGGGAATCTGAGAAGGGAGGAGCCCCAGGAATTGTTGGGGGGAAATTCACTGCCTCTTTCCCCATGGGGATCTAACCTTAACTTCAGAATAAAGAACAAAAGAATAAAACTCATTCTTGCCTGGAGAATGAGTCATTTCCCACTGATCATTGCTGTGGTTCTGTGTGTTGGGCAAAAAAAAGTGTAATATGAAATGAGAAACAAGAGGATTTCCTCAGAGACTGAGCATCAAGATGGGCACTTTGCTTCCTCACAGGAGAATGAAAGGGCATATTTTACATGGCACAGTGGGGAAAGAGAACCTCAGCAGTGTGACAAGAGTGTCCCTACTCATGTTCCTGTCCATCGGCCAGGCGAAATAGGGTCTTCAGCTAGTCTGAAGGCCTCTGCAAATAAACAAGTCAAGGTAGTTATTTTAAGTCAATAGCAATGGAAACTGAGCCAAGTTATGGTTTAAGTTTTATTTTGGAGCATCAACCCTGTGAGAAATACATGTCTCAGTAGGATTTGATTTCCCTGTAGGTATTTTCCCAAAGAAACAAAAGCATGATGAGACTGCTTGATTTTCAAATGTCACTTGTTTGCCCCAGAAACAGTCTACTTGATAAAACGGTGTCCTAGAAATCTTAAATCTATACACCATAGTTTCATTGCTAGCGGGTGATTCCAAAGAGTCAAGAACAGGAGAAGCAGTATTACCTCAGCCCACCTTGTTCACACTTTGGATGATATTTGGCTCCTTCCTGAATGGAGATGAGAAAGGACACAGCCTCCTGTTCACAGGAGTGAGGACTGTGCAGAAATCTTTAACACCTACAGAGAGGGGCTTTCTGTCATCTTCTCTGTCCACAGCGTGACCCTTTTGCCTTCCTGTCAACCATTACCCTCCTTTCTTTTCTTTTTCTTCTTTCCTTCCTGTTTACATTTGTGTTTTCTTTTACTTATACTTTAATTGTGGGAAAAAAAAACACCACATAACATTAAATCTATCCTCTTGACAAAGTTGCAAGTATACAGCACACTATTGTCAACTTAATTCACATGGCTGTGCAGCAGCTCTCTACTTCCATCTGGCATGACTAAATCTCCACATGCATAGAATAACAACTCACCCTTTCCTGCTCCCCCAACTCTGGGCAGCCTTCGGCTCTCTGCTTCTATTTTAGATTGCTCACAGAAATGCAATCATACCATTTTTGTTTTTCTGTCATTGGTTTATTTCATTCATGTTCCCACAAAAGACAGCATTTTCTTCTTTATTAAGGCTAAATAATATTCCACTGTATGGATATCCCAACCTGTCTTTAAAATTCAGTGTCAGTTAACACTGGGCCTTCTTCCATATCCTGGCTACTGTGTAAATGCTGCAGTAAGCATGAAATTGCAGGTGTATCTTCCAGATACTTGCTTCATTTCCTTTGGACATAAACCCAGGTGTGTGATACCTGGATCCTCTAGGAGTTCTATTTGCAACTGTTTGAGGAAACTCAACACCACTTTCCATGATGGCTGCACCATTTTCCATTCCCACTAATAGCTTACACAGATTTCTTTTTTACATTCTACCAACACCTGTTTTGTTTTTGTTGTTCTTTTGTTGTTGTGTGTTTTTTATTTTGATAAAATCCATCCCAACAGATGTGGGGATATCTCGTTGTTTTGATTGATAATTTCCTGATGACTAGTTAGGTTGATCATCTTTTCATAGGCCTTTGGCCATTGGTTTATTTCCTTTGGAGCCAAGCAATTCAAGTTTTTCCCCCATTCTCAAATTGGGAAAGTTGCTATTCTCTCCTTTTCGCACATTAACACCTTTTCTGATAGGAGGTTTGCAAATATTTTCTCACATTGTGTAGGTGGCCTTTTCCTTCCTTCAAGTGTTGAAGAAACTCTCCTTTCCTCATTGTGTGGTCCTGGCATCCTTGTCAAAGATCATGTGTCCAGGTATGTGTGAGTTTATTTTCAGGCTCTCTATTTGGGTCCATTGGTCTATCTACCAATTTTTATGCCTGCACCATACTGGTAGGTTAGTGTAGCTTTCTAAAGTGTTTGAAAGTCAGCAAGTATGGAGCCTCCATCTTTGTTTATTTTCAATGTTGTTGTGGCTCTTTGGGGTCCTTTGTGGTTCCATATGTATTTTAAGATTGTGTTGTTATTTCTATGAATGACACTGGGATTTTGATAAGTGTGGCACTGAATCTGTAGATGATTTTTTCTAGGACCTGGCTGTTGACCTTACTGTTTTAGTTTCCCAAGGCCTCAAGTAATGCCTGACATTTGTGCATGAGCCCAGGAAATACCTACATGTAAATGGTCAGATCAGGCCAGTGTCTACTGTGCAAGGAATAGCCAGGGGAGGAGAGGTGATGTCTTCTTCATCTTTGGATTCTAGAGCTGCACTATCCAGATAGATAGCCACTAGATAGATGTGACACTCTAAAGTTAATTTTACAAAGTCATTTATTAACTCAATGAACTCAAGTAAAATAAAAATAACAAAATAAAATAACCTCCCTTTACTGAGAAACATTAGGAACATTTCAAGTTTTTTATAACAGAGGGAATTTCCTATTGCTAAAGGTAGAGGTGAGAGTTATAATGGGCCTGTAGAACTGAGAATGTAAATGATGATTCCGTTAGCATCTCGGTCTCATTTGAAGGTTTGCCACTGTGATCACTGTCTTGCTGAAGGGTTGTGACCCCCCGCAAGCAAAGGTCTGAGAATGCACTAGGTCAGGGAGATGCCGTATGACCTACCATAATCTGAACCAGAGTAGGAGGAATGGCTAGGCCCATCTCTCCACTAACATGTTTGCTCCTGCTTGTGTTTCTAGAGATTTCCTTTTGGAGAGCATCAAGGACTCCCAACAGTGAGGTGGAAGACTCTCCAGGTAGGAAAGGACACTGAGTAAAAACCAATGGGAGAGGGTTCCTTGAGAACAGTCGTGTTGCACCTGCTGATCTGGAGACTGAAGAAGGTGCATATGAAATCAGAAAAGAAAGGGAAATATGTGTAGAAGTTTCATTTGTTCATTTCATAATTTCATGACCTAATAGTAAGAGGAGTTGCATCCAGGAGCCTTGAGTTTGCTGGGTTTGTAAACATCTTTTTTTGCTCTGCTCTCTAAAAAGTATCTTTCCCTGCACTTTCCTCCCTTTGCCACTATCAGATGTCAAATTGTGTTTTTGTTGGTTAACAACACTTGGGAATTATGCATGAAGGATTGAGTGTCTTCTTGTTAAGGACCTGTCGTGGATGAGTTCTGTGGGGACACAAGAACTCTCTCACAGACACTTGTCCATGGAGACTAAGTTGTTCTATGTGTGCCAGGTGGTGGGTGAGAAGTCAACTCTCTCCCTCTTAACTGACAGAACTTCTCCATTAACCTTCCAGTTTCTTTCCTTTTTCTCTTCCTTAATGACCACTCCCAGAGCTGGATAGGTGAAGGAATATTTCCTCTGGGATTTAGAAATCCATGCCATCACCAGGTTCATTCCTGGAGGGCTTGGTGTTGCTCCTGTGGGGACGGAGGCTGGAGGCCTGGGAGCACTCAGTGTGGTCTGAGGATCCCTTGGGTCACATGGTGAGAAGCAGTTCCCCTTCTTGGAGTGCATTTGGGAAAGGTGGCAGGGACTCTCTGGACACTAAGACCAGGCAGGTACCAACCTGCTTCCCTGTTCATTAGAATAGGATGAAAGACACCAGCTGAGGGCAGGAAACCTGGGGGCTGGCTTTTTGCTGCACATTACCATAAGCTATCAACCATTGTGTGGTTGCATGACCATTTTCTGGGACAAAGCAGCACCTGGCCACAGTGTGGCTACCCCTCCCCAGAGATTGAGTGCGGGTCTATGCCACACCAGTCCCTCAAACCTGGGAGTTTTGAAACCCAGCTGCACCTGATATAAAACACAGCAATACTGTGCTGCTGGCAGGCTGACAGCTTGGACACAGACAGTGTGAAGGCAGGGATGGGATGGAAGGTGGGGACATAAGAGGGGCGAGTGTTTTTTCTTCTCTGAGAAGATTGTTTGCTCCACTGCATGGAACATCGGGTGTTATGCATAAACAATGAATTGTGGATCATTATGTCAAAAAACTGTTGATGTATTGAATGGTGATTAACATAACGTAGGGGCGATTGTTTGCTCTTTTCTTTTCTAAAGACTGGTGGCTGTGAACACCCCTCTCTGGGGACAAGAGAGTGAGGTTATGCCATTATCTCCCCCACCCATCAGCACTGACCAACTACAGTGAACAACACAGTGCCACCAAGTGGAGGCCAGAACCCCTTACACCAAGCCCTACCCCCTGTGCCCTGCAGGTGTATCTCCACTACAGCAAGTTCACCTGACAATCTGTGTAGCTGACCCCTCTCACAGAAGACCAGCACAAACCCCTGGCATGCCGAAAGTCTACTGATCATAGAGTGCTGCAAAGCGTTAGGTCTAGGTGAAATAAGATCTAGTTTCCATTTTGCTTAACTCTAGCTTCATTTAACAAGTAGACCAGGAGTGTGTGGGTGCTCTGTTTTTAAGCATCTGCCTTTGGCTCAGGTCATGATCCCAGGGTCCTGGGATCGAGCCCTGCATTGGGCTCTCTGCTCCGCAGGAAGCCTGCTTCTCCCTCTCCCACTCCCCATGCTTGTGTTCCCTCTCTCGCTATGTCTTCTCTGTCAAATAAATAAATAAAATCTTTAAAAAGAAACAAGTAGACCCAAACACACTTAATTAGATAATGCCACACAGTGGACAAGGTCCAGACACTCCCCCATTGTAGGCAAAGAGAAACTCTGCAGAGGATTGACCTGAGGGAAGGAGCAGCAAAACACAATAGCAGAGTGCACACTCTAAAACACCTCCTGAAGCTTCAGGTCCAAGACAGTATAGGACAGGACCTCTTTTTTATTTTTATTCTTTGTTTATTGGACCTCTTTTAATATAGCCATTACTCAGGAAATAGGAGAGAGAAAGGGTTTCCCAGGCAAACAAAAACTAAAAGAGTTTGTGAGCACTAAACCATCCCAGCAAGAAATATTAAAGGGGGCTCTTTGAGTGTGGAAAAAAACCCAAAAGCAACAGAGGACCAAGGAACATCACCAGAAACACCAACTTTACAGGGAACACAATGGCACTAAATTCAGACCTTTCAATAATCAGTCTGAAAGTAAATGCACTAAATGCTCCAATCAAAAAACATAGTGCACCAGAATGGATAAAACAAACAAACAAAAACAACTGTAGGCTGCCTACAAGAGACTCATTTTAGACCTACAGACATCAGCAGATTGAAAGTGAGGAACAGAGAAACCTTTGTTATGCAATGGACATCAAAAGAAAGCCAGAGTATTTATACCCCAGGGGTAGCCATTCTTATATCCAACAAAGTAGATATTAAAACCAAGTCTGTAACAAGAGATGAAGAAGGGCATTAAATCATAATTAAGGGGTGTAGTCATCAAGATCTAACAATTCTAAATATTTATGACCCATTTTTTTTTTGTCCAAGAACTAGTTTCAGGTTTATTTTCTTTATTGAGTTCTGATTTTTTAAAATTTAATTTAATTTTATTACATTATGTTAGTCACCATTCAATACATCATCAGTTTTTTGAGGTAGTGATCCACAATTCATTGTTTTTGTATAACACCTGGTGCTCCATGCAGTACGTGCCCTCCTTAATACACATCACCGGGCTAACCCATCACCCCCCCCCCCCCCCCCTTTAACCCCCCGTTTATTTCTCACAGTCCATAGTTTTTCATGGTTCATCTCCCCCTCCGATTTCCCCCCTTCCTTTCTCCCTTCCTTCTCTTAATGTCCTCCATGCTATTCCTTTTATCAATTTCTGCAGAAATTATTCCTTTTCTTTTTCTTTTTGGTTTGGTTAGCTTGAGGCTTATATTGTTCCTTGGTCTAGCTAGAATGGACCCCTTCCTCTTCAGGTAAAACCTCTCTTCATCCCTGATCATTTTCCTGGTTCCAAAGTGTGCTTTGTCTGAAATGAATGTAGCTACTCTGGTTTATGTTTCATTTGTGTTATCATGGTGGCTTAACTTTTTCTGCTTCTTTACTTTTAACTTATCTATAGTCTGATCATTAAAGAGAGTTTCTTCTAATGAGTTTCTTGTAAGTGCTTCCTATGTTTTTAAAGTCCAGTCTGATGCTCTGTCTTTTAATTACTGTATTGAGATGGCTCATATTGATTTTTATTTCTATTTATTCTCATTTTTTCTTATTTCTATTTTTTTCTTTTCAATTTTTTATTTAAATTTTAGCTAGGTAGCATACAGTGCAATGTTGGTTTCAGGAGTAGAATTCAGTGATTCATCACTTGCGTACAACACCCTGAGCTCATCATATCAAGTGCTCTCCTTAACACCCATCACCCAGGAAGCCCAGCCTCACCAACCTCCCTCCATCAACCCTTAGTTGGATCTCCATTTTTTTAAATTTTTTAAATTTTATTATGTTATGTTAGTCACCATACAATACATCATTAGTTTTTCATGTGGTCATCCACGATCTATTGTTTTCTAATAATACCCAGTGTTCCATGCAGTACGTGCCCTCTTTAATACCCATCACCGGGCTAATCAATCCCCCCTCCCCCATCCCCTCTAAAACCCTGTTTATTTCTCAGAGTCCATAGTCTCTTATGGTTCATCTCTCCCTCCGATTCCCCCCCCTTTCATTTTTCCCTTCCTTCTCATAAGGTCCTCCATGCTATTCCTTATGTTACACAAATAAGTGAAACCATATGATAATTGACTTTCTCTGCTTGACTTATTTCACTTAGGATAATCTCCTCCAGTCCCAATCCACGTTGATGTAGAAGTTGGGTATTTATCCTTTCTGATGGCTGAGTCCATTGTATATATGGACCACATCTTCTTCCATTTCTTTTAAGATTTTATTTATTTATTTGAGAGAGAGAGAGAGAGAAACACAAGTGGGGGCAGGAGAAGGGCAGAGGGAGAGGGAAAAGCAGTCTTTCTGCTGAGCAGGGAGCCAAAGGTGGGGCTTCATCCCAGGACCCTGAGATCAAGACCTGACCCAAAGGCCAATGCTTAACAAACTGAGACACCCAGGCGCCCCTTGTTCTCTACTGTTAAGAGTATCTTATGGTTTGTTTCCCTCTTTCTTTTCTTTTCTCCCCCCCCCCTTATGGTGTGTACATTAGGGATGTCCAGCCTGCTCCAGGTCTGAGAAGTGTCTGAGCAGCTGCGGTTCCAGCAGTCAGGCATAAGTCTCCTACTGCTTCTGTCCCTTGGGACCCCTGGTACCCTGGGGTATCAGGGTTGGCTGGGGAGCCAGTCCTTCAGCTGTGCTGGTAATGGGCTAGAAGTGACAGCAGCCGTGATGGGCAGGCTGGCCTGAGGACGGGCACTGGGATTGGAGTGGAGCGGAGCTCTCCCAGGTGAAAACAGGAGAATCTGGTGGGGACTGCATTTCAGAGATGCTGGGGCATCCTTAAACCCCAAACACACTTTCATATGTAGGGGTCAGTCATTCTAGACACCAAGGTGTGCTATTCTCTATAGCCTGTTAACTGAGCCACAGGAAAATTGAAACAGGTCTGATTCCCATGCCACCCCTCATCCAAATCAGTGCTTTTGAACCCTTGATTTATAGAGCACAGGCACATGAGAATTATATAGAGGAACAGAAACAAGGATTTATAATAAGTTTTGGAGAAGACATGAGGGTTCTGGGAAGGAAACATGGAGAGGGGAGGAGTCAAGCTTAGGCAGAAGGAGCCCCGCCACATCCAGGCCTGGAGGGAAATGGGAGATGAGCACTTCCATAAATTGCCCTGTGAAGACTGAGACCACAGGGATGGAACAACAGCCTTAAACCACCCATCTTTGGGCAAAGTTGCAGGGCAGGGGGGTACGGATGGAATGCTGTATCTGTAGGCACTCAGTTGGCTCCAGGATCACAGAGTCAGGCCTAACCATGCATTTCTCTTCTAAACGAGGCTCACACATGGTGCAGCCTGGGAGGAAGTTGGACTTTGGGTAATTCTCAAGGAAGCTATTCCCTGAAAACAAGCATTTGCCTCTGGGACCCCAAGGAAGACAATTCAGACCTGGAGGAAAAGAGCATGGCCCGTGGCCCAGCAGTTTGGGGTCTAACAAGCCCTGGGTAAGGGATGGATGCAGCATCCTCATGGCAAGGGTGCTCCTGCTGGGTTCACCACAGAGATAGGGCTGCTAGGAGTAGAGGCCTGGGAAAAGACCCCTCTACAGGCAGCCAGGCAAGCAGCAATGTTAGGCATTCAGCTGTAAGTCAGGGGGCTCTGAGAAGCTGGAATGTGATATTAGGGGCTTTAATGCCTCAAAACACAGTCGTGTCTAAGAGGTTGACCTCAGGGTCAGAGGTTGGCTGGGGAGCCAGTCCTTCAGCTGTGCTGGTAATGGACTAGAAGTGGCAGCAGCAGTGATGGGCAGGCTGGCCTGAGGACGGGCGCTGGGATTGGAGTGGAGCAGAGCTCTCCCAGGTGAAAACAGGAGAATCTGGTGGGGACTGCATTTCAGAGATGCTGGGAGCAGCAGGGAAGGCACAACTGGCATCTGCTTCAGCTGTCACTGAGGCCTTGGGGCAGGGGTACTGGTTTGGGGACCCAGCAGGACAGCACTGCCTGATTCGTGAGCCCTGCCAGGGAGGTGGGGACAGTGATTGTGAAGAGGTGACTGAAAGGGGTTCTGACACAAGCTGTGTGTCCTCTGAGATAGAGGATGCACACAGCTGTCCTTCAGTTGGAATCCAGGGTGGTCACTGGGCCCTGGCAGTCCTGCATCTTCCTGCAGCTCTCCTGCTGTGTATTCCTGCTGGGGGCTGGAGGGACAGCTGAAGGAGGAGCAGACCATGCTGCAGGCAGAGGGAAAGAACTGGAAGTCAGTCTAGTCCTGTCATTGAAGATGGTCTCGGTGTCGCCGAAAAAAGCACTGGGCGTGCCTTGGAGTACTGCTTCCTCTTCAGAGGCTGGTCTTCAGCAATGATTCTAAACCCACTTCAGGGGTGGTGGCAGTCTCAGAGGGTCACTTTGTCTTGTCTGCAGGAGTCCCCAGTCTTGCCTCCTGGTCAGAAGTATGTACAGCTTGTTTCTGAGGCCTGCAATTGTCAAGTGCACCTGAGCTGTTCCTCCAAGTTGTGTTTCTGTCTGATGGTTCCATGTGCATCCTTTCATGCTGGATCTTCCTCTGGGAAATCATCAAAGCTGCAGCTGGACAGCAAGGGCCTGTCTGGCTCACTTTTGATGAGGACCTCTGGAGCACCTAGGCCCGAATATGGCCAGAGGGTCCTACTTTACAGCTGTGAGAAACATGAGGTGGAGTTGTATGAGATCATATGGCATTTTATTTGGGATAGCTCTTAAAAGAGGTATAGGATTTCCGGTTGGACATAATTCTGAGTTCTCAGGGCTGGAGGTATCTCTGCAGGACCCAAGCCTTTCAGAAGAGAAGCCTACATGGATCCCCAGAAACTGAATGAAGGTGGTGTCCACCATGCCATCAGGGTGCCTATCCCTAATAGCTCTGCTTCTCTCTGGCTGTGGGGTCTCCCCTTGCTTAGACTCCCTTTAGCAAGAAAGCCAAAGGTCCACTTTCTCATTTTTTTCTGCTCCTCTACTCTGTCTTCCTTTGTCACCGAAGAGAACAGCCCAGAAGCAGCTCAAACCACAGGTACTCATGACCAATAGGCACACTCCGACACAGTGTCCACATCCAGAAAAAGCTCCCTGGTTAGTTGCTCAGCACCAGGGCCCTGACAGTTCCTATGTCTCCTCCTAGCTCCCACTGAGGGCCAGCTTGAAGAGCTTCCTAGCTGGAGTGTAGAAGAAGCCCCAACCCTCTCCAAGGTAAACACTTTTTGTCTAAGAGAGACATTTTTTTTTCTTCTTCAATAGAACTAAGCTATCAAATTCTGAGCCTAGACATGTCAGATGATATATCTAATTATGTCAGTGTGGAGATGTTTAAGTGAGAGTGTGTTACCAGCTGATACCTGATACAGTAGGGTATTTTATGAATGACAACATCAGCTACAAACCGTATGGTAGTGAGCATTTTCCTCAGCAGAAATGTTTGTCCACAAAAGTGAATTTTTGGTTTCCTGATCAAAATGGACTTGCAAGATCTTGTATGAAATGCTCAAGCTTTGTCCATGTCCACTGTATTTTGTTCTAGGGCCATTGACTCAACCCCTGGTTCTCATTTGGTTTCCTAAAGAGAAAAAATCATCTGTGTAAACACTGTATAGTGTGATGTGTTCCTCATACTGTTTTTGTTCCTCTAATTGCAGGTGGATGCAGAAGGGAACAAAAAGGTCCCACCCCTTTTATTTTATAAAGATTTACTTTCATAGGCCTACTGTGACCAAAGAAGAAGTTGAGAAATGCTTGTCTGCTTCAGTCTGCAGAACAACCCTGATTCTGCATTCCTTTTGGGATTGGGTGTTGAGATGTAATGAGAGAAACTGTCCTGTAAGGAACTATGACCCTGTTCTACATTCCCTGGGACACTAGGTCATTCAGATGGTATGGTTTGTGGCATGTGAGGGTTGGGGGAGGCTGTATGCATCTGTGTGGTTAACTGTCAATGTGTGTGTGTGTGTGTGTTTGTTTCCTTGAGAGATATTTCCCACTTACATGAGTCAACTGTCTACAAAGAAGAAAATCACATCACCACCACACATACAGTACATATAAATGTATTGCATACAATACCACATTCCTCCCTCAACACAGCCATACCTGGAGGTTTTCTCAAAACTCCCTTTCCTCAGGAGATGCTGCAGTGATGAATGGCCCAAGCTCTTGCCTTTTATATGGAAAAGGAAAAATATGAACCCAGGCCCACATCCCAGTGCTGTAGCTCTGGGCCACTGACCTGCCCTTATCACTCAGCGACTGGACCATCAGTCATAGAGCAAGTCCCACATCCATTACATACCTGGAGATGCTCATCTACAAGGTCACAACATTGCCCAACATTTTAAATGGCCTCCGTGGACAAATAACCCAGGACAGCTCATGTGCATTTAACCCATTTAAGCCTAGTCATTAGTGTGGACCACTGACCACAGATGTTTGTGGTCAGTCCATAGATTGTGAAAGGTGTGGATGTAGGTCCCCCATAGGACCATGCAGGTCAACATCTGTCAGAGCTGGGGCCAATTCTCATTCAGGACCAAAGCCCATGAAAGCAACTCCCCACTTCCTTCTCCCCTGATGCATGGCAACCAATCCTCTATTCTCTGCTTCTATGACTTTGATATTTTACACACTTCATGGACATGGAAACAAATAGTATTTGTGTTTCTGTAGAATAAGGCTCTCCAGGGTCATTCTTCATTCTGCAAATGGCAAGTTCTCCTCTCCCTTTGAAGTTGGAATAATATTCCACTGCAATTAGGTACCACATTTTCTTCATCAATTTATCAATTCACACAATCCTGTGTATGGAAACTGGGGCTGATTCCATTTCCTGGCTATTGTATAGAACACTGCAGTGTGTATAACAGTGCAGCTGTATCCTTGAGATGCTGGTTTCATTTCTCCTCACACTATGCCCAGAAGTGTGACTGCTGGATCCTTTTTTCCTCCTATTTGCAGTTCTTTGAAAAACTCATTACTGTTTTCATTCATCACATCTGTACCATTTTACATCCTCACTGTGTACAAACGTTCTGATTTCCCATCTTCTCATCAATACTGTCTATGGTTCTTATTTTCTTCTTTCTTTCCCATGCTCCCCCCCTCCTCTCCCCTGCCTTTTCCTTTCCTTCTTTTCTTTCTGTAACTGGCATCTGAAGAAGAGAGGTGATTTCTCATTGTCCTTTTAATTCACATTTCCCTGATGATCAGTGATGTTGAGCAGGTTTTCATATGTCTGTTGGCCATTTGTACATCTTTGAAGTAATGTCTATTCAAGTATTTCTCCCATGATTAACCTGGGTTACTGGCTTTCTTGGTTTGTGTTTGCAATTCACATGCAGGAGTTTCTTATATATTTTGAATATTAGCTCCTTTTGCAATGTGAATTTGCAGCTGTCTTCTCCCTTTCCTTTCTCTCAATTATTGAAGAGACTATCCTTCTCCATGCTGCGGTCTTAGCAGTCTTGCTGAAGATCATGTGCCCATGTATGTGTGTTCATTTGGGGGCTCTCAATGCTGATCCATTGTTCTCCCTGTCTGGTTTTCGGGCAATACTAGACTGTTCGAGTACTGTAGCTTGCAATGCGTCTTAAGTCAGGAAGAGTGGAACTTCCACTTTCCTCTCATGCTCCAGATTGTTTTCACTATTTGAGGTTCCGAAGGTATTTTAGCATTTTCTGTTCTGTTTCTATAAAACGATATCGGGATTTTGATAGGGGTTGCATTGAATTGTACGTTGCTGCTACTAAGACCTGGAGTGTTGACCTTACTGTTTTGGTGTCCCAGGACCTCAAAGAGTACCTGGCATGTGAGCATGGGCCCAGGAAATACCTGCAAATGAATGATCCCCTCAACCAGCATGTTACACAACAAGGAACAATGAGGGGATGGGCACTTATGTCTTCTACATCTTTGGATTCTACAGCTTTGCTATCCCGGATACTAGCCACTAACCTGTATCCCTCTGTGTATAACTAATTTCATCCCATCCCTCATTAACTCAATTAATTCCAAGGAAAGAAAACATCAGATTGCTCAGTCACATGAGCCACATTTCATGTGTATCCCTAAGAGTTGGAATCGGGTCGCTAAGTTTGGTTGTGGGAGCTATAATAAGCTTGAACAGCTGAAGAGTGTGAATGATGACATTCCTGTAGCATCTCTATCACATCTCAGATTTGCAACTGTGATCACTGTCTTACTGAAGGGCTCAGATTCCACCGAACTCAACAAACTTCTGAGAACTCACAGAAAAATTCAGGGAGATGGTGGATGACCCACCACAACCTCACCTAGAGTAGAAGGAATGGCTGGTCCCCTCTCTCCAATAATGGGATTGCTCATATTTGTGTGTCTCTAGATTTGGTTGTGGAGAACCTGGAAGATGATTCGAGTCAGATGGTGGAAGACTCTCCAGATCCAAACAGCACTCAGATAGGACTCAACAGGAGAGGGTTCCAGGTAACAGTTGGGTTGCACCTGCTGATCTGGAGATTGCAAAGGTGCATGTGAAGTCAGAACAATGAAATAGGTGTAGAAGTCTGAATTGCTCAGTTCATATTTTAATGACATAATAGGAAGAGGAAGTGTGTCTGTAGGGTTTGAGTGTGCTGTCTTTGAAAATGTGTGTTCTTGCTTTGCTCTCTAAAACTATCGTACCTATGAAACCTACACTCCTTTCCCTTTGCCACTGCCAAATGTCCGATCTTGGTTTTGTTTGCTTGGCACTTCTTGGGACTTCTGCCTGAGAGATTGGGGGACCATTCTCTTAATGTCTTATCATAAATGGATCCTAGCAGCGACACAACTCTCTCACAGACGCCTGACCCAGAGACAAAGTTCTAGTGTGTGCCAGGTGGTGAATGAGAGGTAACTCTTTCCCGTTCAACTTCTACAATTTGTAACATCATGTTTCTGTCCTGTTTGCTCCTCCTGAAAGACCACTCCTACACCTGCATATGTTAAAGAATATTCTCCCTGGTATCACTGCAGAGGCTCCAGGATCCTTTCTCAGAGTCAGATGGGCGCATGTGCTTCTATCTGAGGGAGGCCCGTGTGCAGCTGCGCTGCAAATTCTCCAGGGCTGGCAGGAATTCTAATGGATTGTGTGAGGGGCTGCTGGGCCTCTTTCAAACACTTATACTCACAGCCACACTGATCTGTCACCTGGCATTGACCTGACCCAGGGTAGAACCTCTGGGCAGCAGGTCCATGGGTCACTGCTCCTCTCAACACCCAAGTGCCCCTGCCTTATGGTGTTGGCCTTACCTCCTATCACATCCTTGTCATGACCACCCTGTGACCTTTTCTCAGGCAAGCCCAGTGCTTTCATGCCAATGGTCGTGGCAAACCCTGGCAGGTACTGTATGTTTATGTGGCCACATGGCTGTACATTTCTCAGGGCCTCACTGAGAGACTAAGGGAAATTGGATAAGTTGCCGTCCTCTAAATTTCACTCAGCCTCTGTAATGGTTCTAGGGTTTTGGGGGGTTATTTCAGGGGAAAATATCTCCTGAGTATGGTCATGTCCGGCTCAGAACAGACACCGGCTACATGGAGGTGGTTGGCCCTTACTCCCTCGGGTCTGCAGCAATCCCAGACCCAGGACAGCTGTTTCCCACACAAGAAGAATGAGTGGATTTAGTGATTAGGTGCCAGCACATGTATTGTCTTTCCTCCAGTGTTTCCCTATTCCAAAATAATGTGACTGGTGGAGGTCGAGTGTAGAAAGGAAATGAAGCATATCTTAGGAGTGGAAGAGGAAGGGGAACAAGGCAGGAGAGGAACCAGGAGAGAGGAAGGTAATATCAGGACCAGAATCTGATGGGGACAGTGATCTC
Source organism: Callorhinus ursinus (assembly GCF_003265705.2). NCBI lineage: Eukaryota > Metazoa > Chordata > Mammalia > Carnivora > Otariidae > Callorhinus > Callorhinus ursinus. The sequence continues at coordinate 148,135,008 of NW_027397063.1, forward strand.
CTGGAGGAGGGACAGGAGGACACAGGCATCCACCCATTCCTAGTCATGGAGAGAATGTGAGGCTGGAAAAGGAGGCCAGAGAACAGAGACCCACTCCTTCCCTGCAGACATGAAGGGCTGGAGCCTTGGGGAGGACTCAGAGCTGAGGACAAGTCATCCAGAATTCAGGATACTTCATCCCTGGAGCAGCAGGGTCTGTGTTCCCACCTCCAACTAACTCTGACTTCCTTTCCCATGGCTTCCCCCACATCATCAGTGCCATATCCACTGAGAGAATACTCTGCAGTTTCTGAGGATTCAGATGAACACAGCAACATGGTGCCTTGTAACATATTTCCTCCTTTCATCTCTTTTCACTTTCTCTCTTTGCAATGCATAACTATTCTTTGTAGATCTCACCTATTGTCTCTTTTTATGAGGTTCACCCTGAGGAACCTGGTCTCATCCAAGTACTTGAGGTCTTGCCTCTTCAGGGTCTAGGAAATGTTTCTGCAGCCCCCTTCATCCCCTTCCTTAGCACTGCCCTGGCCCCTGAACCTGGGCCTGAACCACTGACTCATGGTGAGCAGTCTTGAATGGCCCAGCAGTGAGCCAGGCTGGGAGTTAGAAGGTCTGAGCTGGACAGGCCCCAGAGAAGGCTGGCCCTGACCTGGTCACATCCCACATGGGTGTTTTCCTACCCTGGGTGGCTCTGGTCATGCCTGACTCTTCCCTTCCTTTCAGATGTCAAAAACAGGGCCCTAGAGAAACAGCAGAGGGTGATGTTCCACAGGAGGAACATGAAGAGAAATTGTATATGTGGGGTGCCCGCCATGAAAGGTTCATCCCTTCCCCAACTTACTTGGTGGCTCTACAGGGGAATCAAGCAGAATGTTGGGCTGGCTGCTACTGCCTGCCACCATGAAGTAGACAGGAGTATAGTCATAATCCATGCAGCCCACTAGATTAGGTCCTGAGCACATCTCCCAGGGAACCAGTACCTAATCCATGCATGCACCTGAGCAAGAAAGGCTATTGTACTCCAGCAGCTACTTAACTTGGAGATAGGTCTCTTGGTACCTGTAGGGCCACCATGAACAGGAGTGGAGGAGGTGTATGCATTGATTTATTTCTGAAGAGTACCCTTGGAGAAGTTCTTCATCTCATTCTGCAGGACACAACTCTGCCTTCCTAACCTAAAGTCAACAGAGACTTTCCTCTCTTAATATCTAGGTGTGATGAGACATTTGGAGTTGGGTCTGACCAACTCACAATTCAAGCATCTGGCAAATGAGTGAAGACGCAGGCCAAACAATGCTCATGCAAGCAGGACATATAACCTCCCTCAGCTTTGTATGCCTCTGGGCCCATGGCAGGCAGTGGTATTGAGGAGGGGACATTGTAGGATCCCCATCTGATTGGAACTGTCCCTGTGCTTCGGTCCCCTGAGCCCACGAGAACCCTTGTGGGTGATAGGGGCTAACTTTATGGCACCATTTTCCAATGTGACTTTTGATGTTCATTAGATTCTGCATTAAGTGGTAAGCAAGTCCTTCAGGGAAAAGTAGTACTATCTGCTCCCAATGCAAACATGTGCAGTTGTTCAGCATGTACTCTGTGCCATTTCACTCCCTCTGTAGTACAGGAGCACCTAGTATCTGCTATGCCCCCCACAGCACCCAGATATGCCCAAGGCCAGTCCACAGAGAAGTCATGTTGAGGGCTTTCACAGACTGTGAAAGGGACTGCCAAGCACCAGAAAGACCCCACAGCCACAGAGAGGCAAGGCTATTAGGGAAGGCACCCTGATGGCATGGAGGACACCACCTTCATTCAGTTTCTGGGGATCCATACAGGCTTCTCTTCCTTCATGAAATGCTTGGGTCCTGCAGAGATACCTCCAGCCCCAAGAGCTCAGAAGTATATCCAGCCAGAAATCCTATATCTCTTGTAAGAGCTGTCCCAAATAAAATGCCATGTGATCTCATACAGCTCTACCTCATGTTCCTCACAACTGTAGAAGAGGACACTCTGGCCATATCTCAGGCCTAGGTGCTCCAAAGTGAGCCAGACAGGCCGTTGCTGTCCAGCTGCAGCTTTGGTGGTTTCTCAGAGGAAAAGCCAGCATAAAAGGATGCACATGTAACCATCAGACAGAAACACACTCAGAGGAACAGCTCAGCAGCACTTGACAGTTGCAGGCCTCAGAAAGAAGCTTCACATATTCTAACCAGGAGACCAGGACTGGGGACCCCAGTGAATCTCTGAGACTGCCACCACCCCTGAAGTGGGTTTAGAATCACTGCTGAAGACCAGCCTCTGAGGACGAAGCAGCACTCCAGGGCACGCCCAGTGCATTTCTGTGTGACACCAAGGCCATCTTCAACGACAGCACTAGACGGCCTCCCAGTTCTTTCCCTCTGCTTGCAGCAAGATCTGGTCCTCCTCCAGCTGTGCCTCCAAACCTAGCAGGAATACACAGCAGGAGAGATGCAGGAAGACTTAGGACTGCCAGAACCCAGTGATCACCCTGGATTCCAACTAAGGGACAGCCCTGTGCATCCTCTATCTCAGACGGTACAAGCTTGTGTCAGAGCCCCTTTCAGTCACATCTTCACAATCACTGTCCCCACCTCCTTGGCTGACTGACACCTGCTCAATCTCATGAATCATGCAGGGCTGACCTGCTGGGTCCCCAAACTGGTACCCCTGCCCCCTCCATCTCACCAGGCAGGGAGTCTGCATGGGAAGTCCATCTCCTGACTGGCCAGCTCCAGAAGCATCTGAGTCCCTGTCCCAATTTTTGGTGAAGCTCTTCCCAGATTCCCCTCTCATGGGGAGAGGGAGGAGACCCTCTACAACCCAAGGCCTCTGTGAAAGCTGAAGCAGATGCCAGTTGTGCCTTCCCTGCTGCTCCCAGCATCTATGAAATGGAGCCCACACCAGATTCTCCTGTTTCCACCTGGGAGGGCTCTCCTCCCACTCCAGCCCCAGGGCCCATCCTCAGCCCAGCCTGCCCATCACGGCTGTTGCTACTAGTAGCCTGTTACCAGCACAGCTGAAGGACCAGCTCCCCAGCCAGCCTTTGACCCTGGGGTCAACCTCATAGACACAACAGTGTTTTGAGGCACTAATGCCCCTAATATCACATTCCCAGGGGCCCAGCCTCTCAGAACCCCCTGACTTACAGCTGAATGCCTAGCATTGCTGACTGCCTGGTTGCCTGTAGAGAGGTCTTTTCCCAGGCCTCTACTCCTAGCAGCCCTATCTCTGTGGTTAACCCAGCAGGAGCACCCTTGCCATGAGGATGCTGCATCCATCCCTTACGCAGGGCTTGTTAGACCCCAAACTGCTGGGCCATGGACCATGCTCTTTTCCTCCAGGTCTGAATTGTCTTCCTTGGGGTCCCAGAGTGAAATGTTTTTCTTCAGGGAATAGCTTGCTTGAGAATTACCCAATGTCCATTTTCCTCCCAGGCTGGACCATGTGTGAGCCTCATTTAGATGAGAAATGCATGGTTAGGCGTGAATCTGTGATCCTGGAGCCAACTGAGTGCCTGCAGATAGATCATTCCATCCACACCCCTTGCCCTGCAACTTTGCCAAAGGTGGCTGGTTTAAGGCTGTTGTTCCATCCCTGTGGTCTCAGTCTTCACAGGGCAATTTATGGAAGTGCTCATCTCCCATTTCCCTCCAGGCCTGGATGTGGCAGTGCTCCTTCTGCCTAAGCTTGACTCCTCCCCTCTCCATGTTTCCTTCCCAGAACCCTCATGTCTTCTCCAAAATTTATTATAAGTCCTTGTTTCTGTTCCTCTATATAATTCTCATGTGCCTGTGTTCTATAAATCAAGGGTTCAAAAACACTGATTTGGATGAGGGATGGCATGGGAACCAGATCTGTTTCAATTTTCCTGTGGCTCAGCTAACAGGGTATAGAGAGTAGCACACCTTGGTATCTAGAAGGACTGACCCCTGCATATGAAAGTGTGTTTGGGGTTTAAGGATGTATCCAGGGTCCCAGGGGTCCCAGGGGACGGAAGCAGCAGGAGACTTATGCCTGACTGCTGGAAACGCAGCTGCTCAAACACCTCTCAGACCTGGAGCAGGCAGGACATCCTTACTGTACACACCATAAGGAAGGGGAAAAAAAGTAAAAAGAGAGAGGGAAACAAACCATAAGATACTCTTAACAATAGAGAACAATGGTCACCTGGGTGCCTCAGTTGCTTAAACATCGGCCTTTAGGTCAGGTCTTGATCTCAGGGTCCTGGGATGAAACCCAACATTTGGCTCCCTGCTCATCAGACAGATAGCTTCTCCCTCTCCCTCTGCCCTTTCCCCTGCCCCCTCTTGGGTTTCTCTCTCTCTCTCAAAGAAATAAATAAAATCTTCAAAAAAATGGAGATCAAACTAAGGTTTGTTGGAGGGAGGTGGGTAGGGTTGACTTCCTGGGTGATGGGTGTTAAGGAGAGCACTTGATATGATGAGCTCAGGGTATTGTACAAAAGTGATGAATCACTGAATTCTACTTCTGAAACCCACATTGCACTGTATGCTACCTAGCTAAAATTTAAATAAAAAAATTGAAAATAAAAATAAGAAAAAATGAGAAGAAATAAAAATAAAAATAAATATGAGCCATCTTAATACAGTAATTAAGAGACAGGGTATCAGACTGGACTTTCAAAACTTAGGAAGCACTTACAAGAAACTCATTAGAAGGAACTCTCTTTAATGATCAGACCATAGATAAGTTAAAAGTAAAGAAGCAGAAAAAGTTAAGCAACCATGCTAACACAAATGAAACGTAAGCCAGAGTAGCTACATTCATTTCAGACAAAGCTGACTTCAGAACCAGGGATGAAGAGAGGCATTACCCAAAGAGAAGGGGGTCCATTCTCCTATAAGACATAAACATTCCTTCACCTACATGCATCTGACAATACAGCATCAAAGTATGTGACACAAAGCTGTTGACGAGGGGAAGGAAAAATGGAAAAATCCACTCCCTTGGTGGACAGACATTCGAATGCACAAATTCACTGTTATAGCATGAAACCCTGCTCTTCCAGTAATTGATACATGCATCCTGCATAAAGTCATTAGGGATGAACTGAACAGTACCTTCAATCAACTGAATCTACAAGACATTAATAACTAGTTTACCTCGCAACAGCAGAATACACAGTCTTCCCAAACTCAGGTGGAGCATTCACCAGAATAACCACATTCTGAGGGGGAAAAAAACCCACACCTCATAAAATTTAAAACAAGAGACCTCATACACTTTATGTTCTCAGACCCAAAGGAATGTGGCCATAGAAGGCTAAAAGAGAAAAATAACTAGAATATTCCAAAATCTGTGGAGACTAAACAACACATGGATCAAACACAGAACACTCAAAAGAATTTTCAACTATTTTCCAATAAGTGAAAATGAATATACACCTTGATAAAATGTGTGGACTTCAATGAAAGCAGTACTTTGAGGAAAATTTAGAGCACTGAATACATACATTAACAAAATAAATATCTGAAGCAAACAGCTAAGCAAAAGAAAAATGTAAGCCTCAAGCTAACGAAACCAAACAAACAAACAAAAAAGGAATAATTTCTGCAGAAATTGATAAAAGAAATAGCATGGAAGACATTAGGAGAAGGAAGAGAGATAGGAAAGGGTGAAATCGGAGGGGGAGTCAAACCATGAGAGACTATGGACTCCTAGAAATAAACTTAGGGTTTTAGAGGGGAGGGGGCGGGGGATGGGTTAGCCCCGTGATTCCTATTAAGGAGGGCATGTACTGTATGGAGCACTGGGTGTTATATGAAAAAAATGGATCATGGACCAACACGTCAAAATCTAACGATGTATTGTATAGTGACTAACATAACATAATAAAATTAAATTAAATTTAAAAAATGGTAACTCAATAAAGAAAATAAACCTGAAACTATTTCATGGATTAAAAAAATGAGGCATAAATATTTAGAACTGTTAGATCTCCTTGATGGATAGACCCCTTAATTATGATTTAATGCCCTTCTTCATTTCTTGTTACAGACTTGGTTTTAATATCTACTTTGTCGGATATAAGGATGGCTACCCCTGGGGTATACCTACTCTGGGTTTCTTTTGACATCCATTGCATAACAAAGGTTTCTCTGTCCCTCACTTTCAATCTGCTGATGTCTGTAGGTCTAAAATGAGTCTCTTGTAAGAGCCTACAGTTGTTTTTGTTTGTTTGTTTTATCCATTCTGATGTGCTATGTTTTTTGATCGGAGCATTTAGTGCATTTACTTTCAGACTGATTATTGAAAGGTCTGAATTTAGTGCCATTGTGTTCCCTGTAAAGTTGATGTTTCTGAGGATGTTCCTTGGTCCTCTGTTGCTTTTGGTCTTTTTTTACACATTCAAAGAGCCCCCTTTAATATTTCTTGCTGGGATGGTTTAGTGCTCACAAACTCTTTTAGTTTTTGTTTCTCTGGGAAACCCTGTCTCTGTCTTTCTATTTCCTGAGTAATGCCTATATTAAAAGAGGTCCAAAAAACAAAAAATTTAAAAAAAAGTGGTCCTATCCTATACTCCCTTGGGCCTGAAGCTTCAGGAGGTGTTTCAGAGTGTGTACTCTGCTATTGTGTTTTGCTGCTCCTTCCCTCATGTCAGTCCTCTGCAGAGATTCACCTTGCCTGCAGTGAGCGGTGTCCAGACCTTGTCCACTGTGTGGCAAGATCTAATTAAGTGTGTTTTGGTCTACTTGTTTCTTTTTAAAGATTTTATTTATTTATTTGACAGAGAGAGACACAGCGAGAGAGGGAACACAAGCAGGGGGAGTGGGAGAGGGAGAAGCAGGCTTCTTGCGGAGAAGGGAGCCCAATGCAGGGCTTGATCCCAGGACCCTGGGATCATGACCTGAGCCAAAGGCAAACGCTTAAAGACTGAGCACCAAGGCGCCCCTGGTCTACTTGTTAAATGAAGCTAGAGTTAAGCAAAAAAGGTAGCTAGATCCTATTTTGCCTAGACCTAAAGCATTGTAGCACTCTATGATCAGTAGATTTGCGGCATGCCAGGAGTTTGTGCTGGTCTTCTGTGAGAGGGGCCAGCTACACAGATTCTCAGGTGAACTTGCCCTAGTGGAGATGCACCTGCAGGGCACAGGGGGCAGGGCTTGGTGTAAGGGGTTCTGGCTTCCTCTTGGTGGCACTGTGTTGCTGACTGTAGTTGGTCAGTGTTGGGTAAGGGAGATAATGGCATCACCCCACTCTCTTGTCCCCAGAGAGGGGCATTCACAACCACCACTTTTTAGAAAGCCCTCAGAGAAGAGCAAACACTCGTCCCTTTTGTGTCTCCACCTTCCATCCCATCCCTGCCTTCACGCTGTCTGTGTCCAAGCTGTCGCCCTGCCAGCAGCACAGTACTGCTGTTTTACATCAGGTGCAGCTGGGTTTCAAAACTCTTAGGTTTGAGGGACTGGTGTGGCATAGACCCGCACTGGTTCTCTGGGGAGGGTCTAGCCACACTGTGACCAGGTGCTACTTTGTCCCTGAAAATGGTCACATGACCACACAGTGGTTGATAGCTTATGGTAATGTGCAGCAAAAAATTAGCCCCCAGGTTTACTGCCCTCAGCTGGTGTCTTTCATCCTATTCTAATGAACAGGGAAGCAGGTAGAGAACTGCCTGGTCTTTGTGCCCAGAGAGTCCCTGCCACCTCTCCCAATGCACTCCAAGAAGGGGAACTGCTTCTCACCATGTGACCCAAAGGATCCTCAGACCACACTGACTACTCCAAGGCCTCCAGCCTCCATCCCCACAGGAGCACTGCCAAGGCCTCCAGGAATGAACCCGGTGATGGCATGGATTTCTAAATCCCAGAGGAAATATTCCTTCACTTATCCAGCTCTGGGAGTGGTCATTAAGGAAGAGAAAAAGAAGGACAGAAACAGGAAGGTGATGTGACAAGTTCTGTCAGTTAAGAGGGAGAGAGTTGACTTCTCATCCACCACCTGGCACACACTAGAACAAGTTAGTCTCCATATACAAGTGTCTGTGAGAGAGTTCTTGTGTCCCTGCAGAATTCATCCACCACAGGTCCATAACAAGAAGACACTCAATCCTTCATGCATAATTCCCAAGTGTTGTTAACCAACAAAAACACGATTTGACATCTGATAGTGGCAAAGGGAGGAAAATACAGGGAAAGATACATTTTAGAGAGCAGAGCATGAAAAGATGTTTACAAACCCAGCACACTCAAGGCCCCTGAAGTCAACTCCTCTTACTATTTTGTCATGAAATTATGAAATGAACAAATCCAACTTCTACACATATTTCCCTTTCTTTTCTGATTTCATATGCACCTTCCTCAGTCTCCAGATTAGCATGTGCAACCCGACTGTTCCCAAGGAACCCTCTCCCATTGGTTTTTACTCAGTGTCCTTTCCTACCTGGAGAGTCTTCCACCTCACTGTTGGGAGTCCTTGATGCTCTCCACAAGCAAATCTCTAGAAACACAAGCAGGAGCAGACATGTTAGTAGGAGAGGGGTCTAGGCATTCCTCCTACTCTGGTTCAGATTATGGTGGGTCATACAGCATTGCCCTGACCTTTCTAGTGTATTCTCAGTTCTTTGCTTGGCTTGAGGGGGTCACAACACTTCAGCAAGACAGTGATCACAGTGGCAAACCTTCAAATGAGACCGAGATGCTAACGGAATCATCATTTACATTCTCAGTTCTACAGGCCCATTATAACTCTCACCTCCACATTTAGCAAGATGAAATTCCCTCTGTTATAGAAAACATGAAATGTTAGTAGTGTGTCTCAGTAAAGGGAGGATATTTTATTTTGTTTTTATTTTACTTGAGTTCATTGAGTTAATAAATGATTTCGTAAAATTAACTTTAGAGAGTCACATCTATCTAGTGACTATCCATCTGGATAGTGCAGCTTTAGAATCCAAAGATGAAGAAGACATCACCTCTCCTCCCCTGGCTATTCCTTGTATCGTAGACGCTGGTCTGATTTATTTATATGTAGGTCTTTCCTGGGCTCATGCACAAATGTCAGGCATTACTTGAGGCCTTGGAATATAAAACAGTAAGGTCAACAGTTAGGTCCTAGAAAAAATAATCCACAGATTCAATGCCACACCTATCAAAATCAAATGGCATTCATAGATATAATAACACAACCTTAAAATACATAAGGAACCACAAAGGACCCCAGAGAGCCTCAACAACATTGAAATTAAACAACAAAGATGGAGGCTCCATAGTTGCTGACTTTCGAACACTTTAGAAAGCTATACTATCTTATTGATCACATCCTATGTCACAAATTCGGTCTCAACCAGTACAAAAGATTGGGATCATTCCCTGCATATTTTCAGACCACAATGCTTTGAAACTAGAACTCAATCACAAGAGGAAAGTCGGAAAGAACTCAAATACATGAAGGTTAAAGAGCATCCTACTAAAGAATGAATGGGTCAACCAGGAAATTAAAGAAGAATTAAAAAAATTCATGGAAACCAATGAAAATGAAAACACAACTGTTCAAAATCTTTGGGATACAGCAAAGGCAGTCCTGAGAGGAAAGTATATAGCAATACAAGCCTTTCTCAAGAAACAAGAAAGGTCTCAAATACACAACCTAACCCTACACCTAAAGGAGCTGGAGAAAGAACAGCAAATAAAGCCTAAACCCAGCAGGAGAAGAGAAATCATAAAGATCAGAGCAGAAATCAATGAACTAGAAACCAAAAGAACAGTAGAACAGATCAACGAAACTAGGAGCTGGTTCTTTGAAAGAATTAACAAGATTGATAAACCCCTGGCCAGACTGATCAAAAAGAAAAGAAAAACGACCCAAATCAACAAAATCATGAATGAAAGAGGAGAGATCACAACCAACACCAAAGAAATACAAACAATTCTAAGAACATATTATGAGCAACTCTATGCCAGCAAATTAGATAACGCGGAAGAAATGGATACTTTCCTAGAGATGTATCAACTACCAAAATTGAACCAGGAAGAAATAGAAAACGTGAACAGACCTATAACCACTAAAGAAATTGAAGCAGTCATCAAAACTCTCCCTAGAAACAAAAGCCCAGGGCCAGATGGCTTCCCAGGGGAATTCTATCAGACATTTAAAGAAGAATTAGTACCTATTCCCCTGAAACTGTTCCAAAAAAATAGAAATGGAAGGAAATCTTCCAAACTCATTTTATGAGGCCACCATTACCTTGATCCCCAAACCAGACAAAGACCCCATCAAAAAGGAGAATTACGGAGCAATATCCTTGATGAACATGGATGCAAAAATTCTCACCAAAATACTAGCCAATAGGATCCAACAGTACATTAAAAGGATTATTCACCATGACCAAGCGGGATTTATCCCTAGGCTGCAAGGTTTGTTCAACATCTGCAAATCAATCAACGTGATACAATACATTAACAAAAGAAAGAACAAGAGTCATAGGATCCTCTCAATAGATGCAGAAAAAGCATTTGACAAAGTACAGCATCCTTTCTTGATCAAAACTCTTCAGAGTATAAGGATGGAGGGTACATACCTCAATATCATAAAAGCCATCTAGGAAAAACCTACAGCGAATATCATTCTCAATGGGGAAAAGCTGAGAGCTTTTCTCCTAAGGTCAGGAACGCGGCAGGGATGTCCACTATCACCACTGCTATTCAACATAGTATTAGAAGTCCTAGCCACAGCAATCGGACAACAAAAAGAAATCAAAGGCATCCAAATCGGCAAAGAGGAAGTCAAACTCTCACTCTTTGCAGATGATATGATACTGTATGTGGAAAACCCAAAAGACTCCACCCCCAAACTGCTAGAACTCATACAGGAATTCAGTCAAGTAGCAGGATATAAAATCAATGCACAGAAATCAGTGGCATTCCTATACACCAACAACAATACAGAAGAGAGACAAATCAAGGAGTCGATCCCATTTACAATTGCACCCAAAACCATAAGATACCTAGGAATCAATTTAACCAAAGAGGCAAAGGATCTGTACTCAGAAAACTATAAAATACGCATGAAAGAAATTGAAGAAGACACAAAGAAATGGAAAAACGTCCCATGCTCATGGATTGGAAGAACAAACATTGTGAAGATGTCAGTGCTACCTAGAGCAATCTACACATTCAATGCAATCCCCATCAAAATACCATCCACTTTTTTCAAAGAAATGGAACAAATAATCCTAAAATTTGTATGGAACCAGAAGAGACCCCGAATAGCCAGAGGAATCTTGAAAAAGAAAAGCAAAGCTGGCGGCATCACAATTCCGGACTTCCAGCTCTATTACAAAGCTGTCCTCATCAAGACAGTAGGGTACTGGCACAAAAACAGACACATAGGTCAATGGAACAGAATCGAGAGCCCAGAAATGGACCCTGAACTCTATGGTCAACTCATCTTTGACAAAGCAGGAAAGTATGTCCAACGGAAAAAAGACAGTCTTTTCAACAAATGGTGTTGGGAAAATTGGACAGCCACATGCAGAAGAATGAAACTGGCCCATTTCCTTACACCACACACAAAAATAGACTCCAAATGGTTGAAAGACCTAAACGTGAGACAGGAGTCCATCAAAATCCTAGAGGAGAACACAGGCAGCAACCTCTTCCACCTCGGTGGCAGCAACTTCTTCCTAGAAACATCACCAAAGGCAAGGGGAAGGAAGGGCAAAAATGAACTATTGGGATCTCATCAAGATAAAAAACTTTTGCACAGCAAAAAAAAAAAAAAAAAAAGTCCACAAAACCAAAAGACGACCGGCAGAATGGGAGAAAATATTTGCAAATGACATATCAGATAAAGGGCTAGTATCCAAAATCTATAAAGAACTTCTCAAACTCAACACCCAAAGAACAAATAATCCAATCAAGAAATGGGCAGAAGACGTGAACAGACATTTTTCCAAAGAAGACATCCAAATGGCCAACAGACACATGAAAAAGTGCTCAACATCACTCGGCATCAGGGAAATCCAAATCAAAACCTCCATGAGATACCACCTCACACCAGTCAGAATGGCTAAAATTAACAAGTCAGGAAACGACAGATGTTGGCGGGGATGCGGAGAAAGGGGAACCCTCCTACACTGTTGGTGGGAATGCCAGCTGGTGCAACTACTCTGGAAAACAGTATGGAGGTTCCTCAAACAGTTGAAATTAGAGCTACCATACGATCCAACAATTGCACTACTGGGCATTTACCCCAAAGATACAAATGTAGGGACCCAAAGGGGTACGTGCACCCCAATGTTTATAGCAGCAATGTCCACAATAGCCAAACTGTGGAAAGAGCCAAGATGTCCATCGACAGATGAATGGATAAAGAAGATGTGGTATATATACACAATGGAATATTATGCAGCCATCAAAAGGAATGAGATCTTGCCATTTGCAACGACGTGGATAGAACTGGAGGGTGTTATGCTGAGTGAAATAAGTCAATCAGAGAAAGACATGTATCATATGACCTCACTGATATGAGGAATTCTTCATCTCAGGAAACAACCTGATTGTTGCTGGAGTGGTGGGGGGTGGGAGGGATGAGGTGGCTGGGTGATAGACATTGGGGAGGGTATGTGCTATGGTGAGCGCTGTGAATTGTGCAAGACTGTTGAATCACAGATCTGTACTTCTGAAACAAATAATGCAACATATGTTAAGAAAAAAGAAAAAGAAGAAGATAGCAGGAGGGGAAGAATGAAGGGAAGTAAGTTGGAGGGGGAGACGAACCATGAGAGAGGATGGACTCTGAAAAACAAACTGAGGGTTCTAGAGGGGAGGAGGGTGTGGTGATTAACATAATAAAAAAAAGTAAAAAAAAAAAAAAAAAAAAGAAAGCTACACTATCTTACCAGTATGGTGCTGGCCTAAAAATAGGTGGGTAGATCAATGGACCAGAATAGAGAGCCCAAAAATAAACTCACACATACATGGCCACATGAACTTTGACAAGGATGCCAGAACTACACAATGAGGAAAAGATAGTCTCTTTAACAACCGAAAGAAGGAAAAGGCCACCCACACAATGAGAGAAAATATTTGCAAACCTCCTATCAGAAAAGGTGTTAATGTGCAAAAGGGAAACCAAAGCAACTTACCCAATTTCAGAATGGGAAGAAAAGTTTAATTGCTTCGCTCCAGAGGAAACAAACCAATGACCAACAGGCCTATGAAAAGATGATCAACCTAACTAGTCATCAGGCAAGTATAAATCAAAACAATGAGATATCCCCACATCTGTTGGGATGGCTTTTATCAAAATAAAAAACAAACACACAACAACAAAAGAACAACAAAAACAAAACAGGTGTTGGTAAGAATGTGAAAAAGTCAGATCTGTGTATGCTATTAATGGGAATGGAAAATGGTGCAGCCATCATGGAAAGTTGTGTTGAGTTTCTTCAAAGAGTTGCAAATAGAACTCCCAGAGGATCCAGCTATCACACATCTGGGTTTACATCCAAAGGAAATGAAGCAAGTATCTGGAAGATACACCTGCAATTTCATGCCTACCGCAGCATTTACACAGTAGCCAGGATATGGAAAAAGGCCCAATGTTAATTGACACTGAATTTTAAAGACAGGTTGGTATATCCATACAGTGGAATATTGTTTAGCCTTAATAAAGAAGAAAATGCTGTCTTTTGTGGGAACATGAATGAAATAAACCAAAGACAGAAAAATATAAACAGTATGATTGCATTTCTGTGAGCAATCTAAAATAGTCAGTGGCATGGAAGCAGAGAGCAGAAGGCTGCCCAGAGTTGGGGGAGCAGGAAAGGGTGAGTTGCTATTCTATGCATGTGGAGATTTAGTCATGCCAGGTGGAAGTAGAGACCTGTTGCCCAGCCATGTGCATTGAGTTAACATACTGTGTTGTATAGTTGCAATTTTGTCAAGAGGATAGATTTAATGATACGTGCTTTTTTTCCACAATTAAAGTATAAGTAAAAGAAAACACAAATGTAAACAGGAGGGAAAGAAGAAAAAGAAAGAAAAGAATAGAGGAGGGTAATGGTTGGGAGGAAGTCAAAGGGTCATGCTGTGGGTAGAGAAGATAACAGAAAGCCCCCCTCTGTAGGTGTTAAAGATTTCTGCACAGTCTTCACTCCTGTGAACTGGAGGCTGTGTCCTTTCTCATCTCCATTCAGGAAGGAGCCAAATATCATCCAAAGTGTGAACAAGGTGGGCTGAGGTAATACTGCTTCTCCTGTTCTTGGCTCTTTAGAATCTCCACCAGCAAAGAAACTATGGTTTATAGATTTAGGATTTCTAGGACACCCTTTTATGAAGTAGACTGTTTCTGGGGCAAACATTTGAAAATCAAGCAGTCTCATCATGCTTTTGTTTGTTTCTTTGGGAAAATACCTACAGGGAAATCAAATCCTACTGAGACATGTATTTCTCACAGGGTTGATACTCCAAAAAAAAAACTTAAACTATAACTTGGCTCAGTTTCCATTGCTATTGACTTAAAATAACTACCTTGACTTATTTGCAGAGGTCTTCAGAATAATTGAAGTCCCTATTTTCCCTGGTCGATGGACAGGGACATGAGTAGTGACACTCTTTTCACACTGCTGAGGTTCCCTTTCCCCACTGGGCTATGCAAAATGTGCCCTTTCATCCTCCATACGAGGAAGCCAAGTGCCCACCCTGAGGCTCAGTCCCTGAGGAAGTTCTCTTGTTTCTCCTTTCGTACTGCACTTTTTTTTTTTTTTTTTTTTCCCAACACACAGAACCACAGCAATGACCCATGGTGGGAGACCCATTCTCCAAGTGAGAATGAGTTTTATCCTCTTATTCTTTATTCTGAAGGTGAAGGTTAGACCCTGATGTGGAAAGGGGCAGTGAATTTTCCCCCAACAATTCCTGGGGCTCCTCCATTGTCAGATTCCCACTCACATCTGTGTGTGGGTACGTGGCATCACCGGAGTCCACCTGCTGAAAGAAGGAGCCCTGCCCCAGCACTTGGTGCTTCAGATGAGCTTGGGAAGACTCACTTAGATGAAGAGTGTTTTGAGTGGGTGAAGTGGCAAGACTGAGGGACTGTGGCCATTCATAATGTCATGAGACCTATCATGAGGTGAAAGTCATTATTAAATGGAATTGTCACTGACTCAGTAACAGGAAATGTGAAGCATGATTTTGTTTATTTTGTGCACAGTTATCCTCTTCCTGGGTGCTGAGGAGATATGTTTTCCTGGTTAATGGATGTGTATGTGGCATATCATGAACAAGATTTAAATTGTACTATTTGGGTAACTTATATGTGCTTAAACATCCATGATGTAATGGGGATGGGAATTTTTATTTAGATGGTCCACACCATTACTTGTGATTTGTAAGGAGACATAAATCTAGGGAAACACATGATGTATAACACATTCACACACACACAATCAAAACCAGAATCACTGCACTTGGATTCACATACTGACACACTCACTGCCCTGCATGTAAACCTACACCACCAAAGATTACTACAGCTGCTTCCAGGGACTGTACAAAGTGTCCACATGTCTTTACCTGGAAAATCCTTTTGTATCACTACATCCCCTCTTCTCAGTCCCAGCATGAAGCTGGAATCAGGTGGCTTTCAACATGAATCCTACAAGGCAGCCCCACCTTTCTCATCTCCCAGATTTCTCCTCAACAAGTGAGTGAATCCAGAATACATACTGTTTTCAATTTCCACCTGATCAATCTGCTATTACAGACAAAAAACACTCTGAAAATCAGATCATGCTGTGTCCTGCTTGCACCACTCTCTTCTTATTTTGGTGGTAGGAGAAGATGAGATGGGAATGTGTGATAGAGACCAGGGAACCAAAAAGCGAGAAGAGAGCAAACTTACTCATGGACAAAGGCATCTATGTTTCCTAAAGTATAAGTCCCAAGTCCCATTGGGTTGGCAATTATGACTTTATTTCCAAGGGGGAAAAATTGTTGCTGGTAAAAAGCTCACTCTCCTGTGGATTGCAACTGACACTCCCATTGTTTAAAAGTCTTTGGAATCAGGAATCAGTAAGGAACACATTTCACTTAACATTCTTCTAAATTGACAAGACAAGAAACAAAAAATGTTGGAGAGGTTGTGGAAAAAGGGGAACCCTCTTACACTGTTGGTGGGAATGCAAGTTGGTACAGCCACTTTGGAAACCAGTGTTGAGATTCCTTAAAATGTTAAAAATAGAGCTACCCTATGACCCAGCAATTGCACTCCTGGATATTTACCCCAAAATTACAGGTGTAGTGAAAACAAGGCCATATGCACCCCATAGTTCATAGCAGCAATGTCCACAATAGCCAAACTGGGGAAGGAGCTGAGATGCCCTTCAACAGATGAATGGATAAAGAAGATGTGGTCCATATATACAATGGAATATTAGCCATCAGAAAGGATGAATACCCAGCATTGGCATCAACACGGTTGGAACTGGAAGAGATTAGGCTAAGTGAAATAAGTCAAACTAAGAAAGACAATTATCATATGGTTTCACTTATTTGTGGAACATAAGGAATAGCATGGAGGACATTAGGAGAAGGAAGGGGAAAATGAAGGGGGGGGATCAGAGGGGGAGATGAACCATGAGAGACTATGGACTCCGGGAATCAAACTGAGGGTTTTAGAGGAGAGAGGGGGTGAGAGGATGGGTGAGCCCAGTGATGGGTATTAAGGAGGGCACGTATTGCATGGAGCACAGGATGTTATACGCAAACAATGAATCATGGAACACTACATCAAAAACTAATGATGTACTGTACGGTGACTAACGTAGCATAATAAAAAAATTTAAAAAACCCATTCTTCCCACTAAGTTATTTGTATATATCAACTGGCATGTGCATGCTCATATTTTCATATGTTAACTCACTTTACAATGAATAAAGCTACATTTTTACCTCAGACACAGAAAAGCAAGCTTACTTTGGGGAAAGATGGGATCTCTCCCTCTGCACTGTCACTGGAAAGTTCTTCCATCAGGTCATCCGAGGAAGCTAGTCAGATACGCAGAAACTGTGAGACCCTGGTAGGGCAGCTCAGGAATGACTCAGGGAGCTTTGCCTGATGGGGGGCCATGAGCAAAAGTGTATGGATGTGGGTGGTTAATAATGTGGACTGAGCTACTACTGGGCCATCATCCTTGCTAGATGAAGGAAGGGAGAGGACAGCAACAGGAAAGTAATTAGAAACATGATCTTTCAATTTTAACTTGAGGGAATCTAATCAATGAGAAATAGTCAATCTAAAAAGCAAACACCAAAATGCCTGCTGGTGGTAAAGACAGAGTCCCAGGACCTCCTGCCTGTTTGAGGTTCAGCTAAATTACAATTATGTGTATGACTTTTCCAAGACATTTCTTTTCCCAGGGTCTACATATGCGACTACTGTATTTTTGTTTTAATTTTTTATTTAAATTCAATTTAATTATCGTATAGTGTATTCTTAGCTTCAGGGATAGAATTTACTAATTCATCAGTTGCTTGAAACACCCAATGTTCATTCCACCAA
Source organism: Callorhinus ursinus (assembly GCF_003265705.2). NCBI lineage: Eukaryota > Metazoa > Chordata > Mammalia > Carnivora > Otariidae > Callorhinus > Callorhinus ursinus. The sequence continues at coordinate 148,152,555 of NW_027397063.1, forward strand.
GTGCCCTCCTTAATGCTCATCACCCAGTTGCCCTGTCCACCCACATCTACCTTCTAGGAACCCTCAGTTTGTTTCCTATGGTTAAGAATCTCTTGTAGTTTATCTGTAGTGTCATTTGCAAATATCTTCTCCCATTCTGTGGGTTGCCTCTTTGTTTTATTGACTGTTTCCTTTGCTGTGCAGAAGCTTTTTATCTTGATGAAGTCCCAAAAGTTTGCTATTGCTTCACTAGCCTTTGGAGATGTATCTTGAAAGGAAGTTGCTGTGGCCGATGTCAAAGAGGTCACTGCCTATGTTCTCCTCTAGGTTTTGACGGATTCCTGTCTCACATTGAGGTCTTTCATCCATTTTGAGTTTATCTTTGTGTATGGTGTTAGAGAATGGTCAAGTTTCATTCTTCTGTATATAGCTGTCCGATTTTCCCAGCACCATTTATGGAAGAGACTTTTTTTCCATTGCATATTTTTTCTTGCTTTGTTGATTATTTGACCATAGATTTGAGGGTCCATATCTGGGCTCTCTATTCTGTTCCATTGGTCTATATGTCTGTTTTTGTGCCCGTACCATGCTGTCTTGGTGATCACTGCTTTGTAATACAGCTTGAAATTGGGCAACATGATGCCCTCAGCTTTGTTTTTCTGTTTCAACATTTCCTTGGCGATTCAGGGTCTTTTCTGAGGGCTGGAATCCAAGATCTATAAAGAACTTCTCAAACTCAACACCCAGAAAACAAGTAATCAAGTCAAAAAATGGGCAGAAGACATGAAAAGACACTCCGCCAAAGAAGACATGCAAATGCCTAAGAGACACATGAAAAAATGTTCATCATCATTAGCCATCAGGGAAATTCAAATCAAAACCACATTGAGATACCACTTTACACCAGTTAGAATGGCAAAAATTGACAAGGCAAGAAACAACAAATGTTGGAGAGGTTGTGGAGAAAGGGGAACCCTCTTACACTGTTTGTGGGAATGCAAGTTGGTACAGCCATTTTGGAAAACAGTGTGGAGGTTCCTCAAAAATTTAAAAGTAGAGCTACCCTATGATCCAGCAATTGCACTCCTGGGTATTTACCCCAAAGATACAGATGTAGTGAAAAGGAGGGGCACATGCACCCCAATGTTCATAGCGGCAAAGTCCGCAATAGCCAAACTGTGGAAAGAGCCGAGATACCCTTCAACAGATGAATGGATAAAGAAGATGTGGTCCATATATACAATGGGATATTACTGAGCCATCAGAAAGGATGAATACCCAGCTTTTACATCAACATGGATGGGACTGGAGGAGATTATGTTAAGTGAAATAAGTCAAGCAGAGAAAGTCAATTATCATATGGTTTCACTTATTTGTGGAACATAAGGAATAGCATGGAGGACATTAGGAGAAGGAAGGGAAAAATGAAGGGGGGAAATTGGAGGGGGAGATGAACCAAGAGATACTATGGAATCCAAGAAACAACCTGAGGGTTTTAGAGGGGAGGGGGCAGGGGATGCGTTAGCCCTTTGATGGGTATTAAGGAGTACATGTACAGTGTATCTTCAGCAGTGGGTAAGGTAAATATGTATAATCAATGCTTTTTTTTTTAACAGTTTATATATTTGAGAGACAGAGAGAGAGAGAGAGGTGGGGCAGGGGGAGAGGGAGAAAGGGAGAATCCTAAGCAGTCTCCCTGCTGAGCATGGAGACCGATGAGGGGCTCAATATTAGGACCCTGAGATCATGATCTGAGCTGATCAGGAGTTGGACACTTAACTGACTGAGCTACCCAGGCGCCCCAAAACAATGCTTTTCTAAGCATCTTAGATAACCAAAACTCTGGGTTTATATGTGTGTTATCGTTCATAATTCAACATCCAATCACACCCACTCTTATACTATGGTCATCATAACTGGCCATAGTTAGGGAACTGCCCAGCCCCCCAAACCAAAGTAAAAGTGAACATGATAAGATAAAGACGAGAATGCTGCAATATTTAAAGCAAATTCATCAATGGGGGGTGCTAAAGAATTTGCAACAGTGATCATGATTTAAGATGGCAGAAGAGTAGGAGACCCTAGGTTTCTCTTGTCCTTTCAATACAGCTAGTTATCCAATCATTCTGAACACCTACAAAATCAATCAGAGATCTGAGAAAAGAAATGCTGCAAATCTACAGGTAGAAGAACAACCACTTTTTGGAAGGTAGGAGGTACAGATCCTTGATTATGGGATGATATATCTGAGGGTAGAGTGGAGGGGAGGGAGCCTGCTTAAGGAGGCTACTGCAAAGTGTTATAAGTAGCAGAGAGCAAAATCAGAGCCAGAAGTCTGCTACAGTGGGCTATGTCCCTGGCTTAAAGGTGCTCACTTGGCAAAGCAGGGCAGAATCTCAGGTGGACACCATGGTCTCAAGATCCCTGTGGTCACAAGAAGAATGGGGGTGCCTGAATGTGAGAGATTTCCCAGGAACAAGAGTGGGGAAGCCAGCATTCACTCAACAGTGAGTCCAGGTGAAGGCTTTCTGCTCTGAGTTGCCATAAACTATGAACTGTTGCATGGTCTTGTGACCATTTCCCTGGCAGGGGCCCAGGAAAAGGCAGAAGCATGGCAAGACCTCCCTCTCTTCCCCAGAAGGAATAGGGCATGTCCAAAAAAGAAGGAATCTAGAAAATTTGGAATTTTGAAACTCAGTCGCATGCCTGAGATAAAAATAATAGGTCCTGGGTTGTGTGAACACAAAGTTCTCATGGAAACTGAGGAGACAAGAGTGATTTTCTACTTTTCTGTGAAGGCAAACTGAAGAAAAGAGGCAGGATCTATCAGCTCGGGGCAATAGAGAGTGGGGGACCGCCATATTCACCCCACCCATCGGTGCTGAAAGCCTGCAGAGAACAAAGCAGCACCACATTGTAGAATCCAGAGCCACTTACACTGACCCCGCCTACCTGTGCACTGGAGGTGCATTTCCACTAGGGCAGGTGCACATGAGAATCAGCAAAACAGGGCCTTCCCCAAGAAGAGCAGGAACAACTGGCTCACACCAAGTTTTCTGATCATAGAGGGATGCAAAGCTTCAGCAATTAAGGAAAACAGTATATAGTATACATTATTTTATTTTTAATTCTTTAGACTTTCAGTATTATTTTTCAGTTATTTACTTATTTTTTCAATTATTTTTGGTTCTTTTCTGTTTATCATATATACTTTATATGTATTTTAACATTTGCTTCTTTTTAATGTATTTTATTTATTTATACATATAATATATACATGTACATACATATACACATATGTATAACATATATATGTACATATTATATATATTTTTTTATTTCTTATATTGGGATCTAGATTCTTCTAAAAGTATACCAAAACACACCCAGGACCTTGTTTTGTCTCTTTTTTGTTTCTTGGTTGTTATTTCTTATTTTTTGTTTCATTTCGTTTCATTTTGTTTTGTTTTTGGTATGTTTCATTTTGATTTTTTCTGTTATTGTGTTATTGTTGTTTTCCTTTTTCATTCTTTTATTCATTTCTGGATGAAATGACGAGAAGGAGCATTCACCTGTAAAAAGAACCGGACAGAGTACACACTGCAAAAGAAAGAACAGGATGTTGTAACGGTGCTGTTTTAAGCAATACGGATATAAGCAAGATTTCTTAACCAGAATTTAAAGCAATGATTATAAAGATACTAGCTGGCTTGAAAAAAAGCACAGAAGACACCAGAGCATCCTTTTAGTAGAAATAGAAGACCTAAAATCTGTAGTCTGACTGAAATTAAACATGCAATGCAGTCCTTTTCCATTCTTGCCAGCAGTGCGTGAGGGTTGCAATTTCTCCACATCCTCGCCAACGCTTATCTGTCTTTTGGATGATAGATGTCCTGTGGGTGTGAAATGATAGATCACCCTGATTTGGCTTTAGATTTCCTTCATGATGGACTATTTTTGACTTCTGTTCATGTGCTTCCTGGCTCTTTGGAGATCTTCCCTGGAGACATGTCTGTTGAGGTCATTGGCCTAATTTTTAATGGGTTGTTTGTCTTTTCCTAAGTGAGTTGTAATACTTCTTTTGATGTTCTAGGTATGTTTCTTATTCAGTATACGAGTTGCAATTTTTTCCTCCGTGTTATGACTTCTCTTTTCATTTTCCAACACTGTTCCTTGAATCGCCAAATGTTTATATTTTAGTTATGGCCCATTTATGCATAATGGAGTCTTAACAGTGAAAAATCATATAGACATGAATTCATATCCTCATCAGTAATTGGTACTCTAAATTGCAGGCTAAATATGAAAGGGTGAGGAAGGAGTTGAAATAGTTCCATTTTTAGGTTTGCTATGGTTCTCAGAGGGTTCCTAAGGAACATGTCATTCCCCTCATCAAAAATTTCCTTATTATCCTATTAGTGTTCATGAGCTCAGGACTGATATAATTACTATTAGTACACTAACTCATTTGGGTTCTCTCTCCCCTCTCTCTCTCTCTCTTTTTCTTAGACTGCCTGATTAGAGGATTATCCCATTTTCTTTTTATCTTTTCAAAGAACGAGTTTTGGTTTTACTGATTTTCTTTATTAAAGATTTCTCATTTTAGCTTTATCAATTTCTGCAGAAATTATTATTTCCTTTCCTCTGTTTGCTTTAGGCTTACCTTGTCTTAGTGTCCAGGTGATTGTTTTAGATCTTTATTTTTATTTTATTTTTTTAAAGATTTATTTATTTATTTATTTGAAAGAGAGAGAGAGCACATGAGAGGGAGGAGGGTCAGAGGGAGAAGCAGACTCCCTGCTGAGCAGGAAGCCCGATGCGGGACTCAATCCCGGGACTCCAGGATCATGACCTGAGCCGAAGGCAGTCGCTTAACCAACTGAGCCACCCAGGCACCCCAACCAGGCGGCATTTTTTTTTTAAAGATTTTATTTATTTATTTGACAGAGAGAGACACAGTGAGAGAGGGAACACAAGCAGGAGGAGTGGGAGAGGGAGAAGCGAAGCAGGCTTCCCGCGGAGCAGGGAGCCCGATGCGGGGCTTGATCCCAAGACCCCGGGATCATGACCTGAGCCGAAGGCAGACGCTTAACGACTGAGCCACCCAGGCGCCCCTAGATCTTTATTTTTTTAATGTATGCTTCAGTGTTCCTGATTTTCCTCAAAGTACTGCTTTCATTATATTCCACATATTTTGTTAAGTTTTATATTCATTTTCATTTAGCGCAAAATATTTGACATTTCTTTTGAGCGTTCTCTTTTTGATCCATGTGTTGTTTAGTCTCCAGGTATTTTGGAATTTTCCAGTTATCTTTCTGTTTCAGGTTTTCATTTTCATGTCCTGTTGGGGTTGAGACATAGTTTGTATGCAATCTGTTGTTTTAAACTTCATGAGTGTGAGTTTTGTTTTGTTTTGTTTTCACACGGAAGGTGGTTACTCTGGGGAATGTTCCAGGTGAGTTTCATCAAATTGTGTGTTTTGCTGTTACTAGATGTGACATTTGATAAATGTCATTCAGATCAGTGGATCAGAGGTCCTGTTCAGTTCCTCTGTATTGATTTTATGCCTGATATATGTATCGATTATTGAAAGAACAGGGTTTCATGCTGTAATAGTGGATTTGAGGATTTGAAAGTCTACCCATCAAGAGAGTGATTTGTTTATTTTTCTTTCCAATTTTCAACAGTCTTTGTGTCACGGAGTTTGGTGTTGTGTTGTCATATGCATGTACGGGAAGGATTGGTGATGTCTTTGTATTTTTTTTTTAAGATTCATTTATTTGAGATGGAGAGAGAGAGAGAGTGAAGGAGAGGGAGACAGACAGAGAGAAAGAGGCAGAGAGAGAGTACAGACAGAGAGAGAGGCAGGGAGGAGGGAGCAAAAAAACAAAAAAGAAAGAAATTTAAAAAAAGTAATAAAATACCTCCAAATCGGCAAAGAAGAAGTCACACTCTCACTCTTTGCAGATGAGATGAGAGTCTATGTAGGGAACCCAAAAGACTCCACACCAAAATTGCTAGAACTCATAGGGGAATTCGGTAACATGGCAGGAAAGAAAATGAATGGACAGAAATCAGTTGCCATTCTCTATACTAACAGGGAGGCAGAAGAAGGAGAAATCAAGGCATCGATCCCACATACAATTGCACCCAAACCCATAAGAGACCTAGGAATAAACTGAAGCAAAGAGGTAAAGGATCAGGGCATGTATTGCATGGAGCACTGGGTGTTATATGAAAACAACAAATCATAGAACACTACATTAAAACCTAATAGTATGGTGACTAACATAACATAACAAAATAAAATATAAAAAAAGATCTGTACTCTGAAAACTATGGAACACTTATGAAAGAAATTAAGCTAGATACAAAGAAATGGAAAAAACAATATTCCATGCTCATGAATTGCAAGAATCAGTATTGTCAAAATGCAGAGGCTACCCAAAGTACCTACACATTCCACGCAATCCCTCTCAAAATGCCATCGGCATTTTTTTCACAGAGCTGGAAGAAGGAATCCTACAACAGGTATGGCACCAGAAAAGAGTCCAAATAGCCAGAGGAATGTTGAAAAAGAAAACCAAAGCTGGTGGCATCACAATGCCAGACTTCAAGCTGTAATCATCAAGACAGTATGGTACTGGCACAAATAGAGACACATAGGTCATGGAACAGAAGAGAGAACCCAGAAAGGGACCCTCAACTCTATGGTCAACTAAACTTCCACAGAGCAGGAAAGAATATCCAATAGAAAAAAGACAGTCACTTCAAAAAACTGGTCTTGGGGAAATTGGGCAGCCACATGCAGAAGAATGGAACTGGACCACTTTCTTACACCCATACACTAACATAAACTCAAAAGGGATGAAAGGCCTAAGTGTGAGACAGGAGTCCATCCAAATCCTAGAGGAGAACACAGGCAGCAACCTCTGACCTCGCCCTCAGCAACTTCTTGCTAAACACATCTTCAAAGGCAAGGGCAACAAAAGCAAACATGAACTTTTGGGACTTCATCAAGATCAAAAGCTTCTGCCCAGCAAAGGCAGTGTCAACAAAACTCAAAGGGAACCTACGGATCGGGAGAGGATATTTGCACATGTCTTGTCAGATAAGGGGCTAGTATCCAAGATCCCTAAAGGACTTATCAAAGTCAACACCCAAAAAGCAAACCGTCCAGTCAAGAAATGGGCAGAAGAAGAAACAAACAGATGTTTCTCCAAAGAAAACATAAAAATGGCCAACAGACACATGAAAAAATGCTCCACATCCCTTGGCATCAGGGAAATACCAATCAAAACCACAATGAGTCACCACCTCACACTGCTCAGAATGGCTAAAATGAACAAGTCAGGAAACAACAGGTGATGGTGAGGATGTGGGGAAAGGAGACCCTTCTTACACTGTTGGTGGGAATGCAAACTGGTCCAGCCACTCTGGAACACAGTGAGGAGGTTCCTCAAAAAGTTAACCATAGAGCTTCCTTAAGACCCAGCAATTGCGCTACTGTGTATTTCTCCAAAGGACACAAACTCAGTGATCCAAAGGGGCACTTGAACCCCAATGTTTATAGTAGCCACGTCCACAGGAACCACACTATGGAAAGAGCCGAGATGTCCATCGACAGATGAATGGATAAAGAAGTGGTGTATACAATAGCCAAACTGTGGAAAGAACCAAGATGTCCATTGACAGATGAATGGATAAAGAAGATGTGGTATATATACACAATGGAATATAATGCAGCCATCAAAAGGAATGAGATCTTGCCATTTGCAACGACGTGGATGGAACTGGAGGGTGTTATGTTGAGTGAAATAAGTCAATTAGAGAAAAACATGTATCATATGACCTCACTGATATGAGGAATTCTTAATCTCAGGAAACAACCTGAGTGTTGCTGGAGTGGTGGGGGGTGGGAGGGATGGGGTGGCTGGGTGATAGACACTGGGTAGGGTATGTGCTATGGTGAGCGCTGTGAATTGTGCAAGACTGTTGAATCACAGATCTGTACTTCTGAAACAAATGATGCAACATATGTTAAGAAAAAAGAAAAAGAAGAAGATAGCAGGAGGGGAAGAATGAAAGGAAGTAAGTCGGAGGGGGAGACGAACCATGAGAGACGATGGACTCTGAAAAACAAACTGAGGGTTCTAGAGGGGAGGAGGGTGGGGGGATGGGTTAGCCTGGTGATGGGTATTAAAGAGGGCACATTCTGCGTGGAGCACTGGGTGTTATGCACAAACAATGAATCATGGAACACTACATCAAGAACTAATGATGTAATGTATGGTGATTAACATAATAAAAAATTTTTAAAAAAAGAAGTGGTATATACACACACACACATGCACACACACACATTGGAATGTTCCTCAGCCATTGAAAGGAGTGAAATCTTGCAATTTGCGACAATGTGGATGGCACTAGAGGGTATTGTGTGTGCTGAGGGAAATAAGTCAATCAGAGAAAGACAAACACCATACGATTTCACTCCTAGGTGGAATTTAAGAAACAAACCAGATGAACATTGGGGAAGGGTAGGACAAATAAGATGAAACCCGAGGGGAAGAGAAATCCTAAGAGACTCTTAACTCTAGGAAACAAACTGAGGGTTGCTGGAGAGGAGGTTGGTGGGGGGATGGGGTAACTGGGTGATGGGCTTTAAGGAGGGCACTTGATGCAATGAGCATTGGGTGTTCTATGCAACTGATGAATCACTAAACTCTATCTCTGCAAATAATACTATACTATATGTTAATTAAATTGTATTGAAACAAGTACAGGACCCAGCAGAAGAGAATACTCCAGGAAGGGCCTGAACCTGCACCAAGACAGGAGGTTTGGAACCAAGAGGACTTACCACCAGGGAGATGACAGTGCATACTAGACTCTGGCAGATCCCTTGCTTGAACCTACAGTGGTGCCCAGGACAAAGGTCAGGGGCTATGAATTCTGCCAACTAGGCCAAGTTACGTTGACCATGAGGAAGAGGCTCTAAAGCGAGCACAGCATTTACTTGAGGTCTTAGGAATAGAAAGCTGGGAGACACAGACTCAATCCAAATTCAAACTTTGCTCGGAATGCAGGCTTAAGTAGAGACCCAAAGCCCAAGGTTATAATAATTTGTTTTGAAAGAATTAAGGCAGGGAAGGCCAGGAAGGCTGGGAAGAAGGGGACTGGTGGGGCAGCATGGTCCCATCCCTCCCCCCCATACTGTGGGTCAGACCTCAACCGCCCCCCCGCCCCAGGATTTAACCAAGACTGCCCTCTGTGCCCTTCTGGAGCTTCCCCTGAGTGGCCCCATGGAACCTTTTGGTGCGTGGCTCCCTAGCTGTGGAAGGTGGAGGGAACGATGGGGGCAGATGGGTCAGCATGCCAAGCTCCCTCAGGCCCCAGAGCCCCTATCATGCTCTGCTGGGACTGCAACTTGCACCCTCCGGAGCCTCACGAAAGTGGCCCACTCGGTGGAATTCTCTAGTGTCCGGTCACTGAGCAGGTACCGGAGGGCACCAAATTGGGGGTGGCTGGAAGGAGGAGGAGGAGGGCTGGGCGTGCAGGCTCCCTACTACAGGATTTCTCATGATCCCTTTCCCTAAGAAGCCGGCATCCCCTGGAGCTCCGCCTCACGTTGTGTAGGCATGTCTTTTCTGTGCCTCACCTGAGTGGCCCTGTGACAACTTCTGGAGTCTGGCCACCTAGCAATTGGAGGTTGGTGTGGGAGGGGAGGAGACCAATGGCACTTGGGAAGAAGGGGGTGCATGGGGTGGCATGCCCAATCTCCCACCCTCTGCTATCAGCCCTGTGGCAGCTTCCCTGGGACCACACCTTCCTGAGCCTCACCACAGCGGCTCAGTGGAATTCTCTAGTGCCTGTTCACTGAGGAACTACTGGAGGGCGCAAGGTGGGGGGCACTGGATGGAGGAGCGGGCCAGGGCAGGCGGGCTCAGTGGTATCTGGGTTCTCATGATCCCATTCCCTAAGGAGCTAACCCCCACTTGAGGCTCCACCTTCCAATGCTTGGGGGCGCCAGTTCTGTGCCTCACCTGAGTGGCCCTGTGGAAACTTGGGGCGCCTTGCTACCAAGGTAGGATTGGTTTATTTCATTCATGTTCCCACAAAAGGCAGCATTTTCTTCTTTATTAAGACTAAACAATATTCCACTGTATGAATATACCAACCCGTTTTTAAAATTCAGTGTCAATTAACATTGGGCCTTTTTCCATATCTTGGCCACTGTGTAAATGCTGCAATAAGCATGAAATTGCAGGTGTATCTTCCAGGTGCTCGTTTCATTTCCTTGAACATAAACCCAGGTGTGTGATAGCTGGATCTTCTGGAAGTTTTATTTGCAACTCTTTGAGGAAACGCAACACAACTTTCCATGATGGCTGCACCATTTTCCATTCCCACTAAGAGCATACACATATCTGACATTTTCATATTCTTTCCAAAACCTGTGTTGTTGTTGTTGTTGATTTTTTTGTGTGTTTGTTTTTTATTTTAATAAAAGCCATCCCAACAGGTATGGGGATATCTCATTGTTGTTTTGATTTACACTTGCCTGATGACTAGTTAGGTTGAGAACCTTTTCATTGGCCTGTTGGCCATTAGTTTGTTTCCTTTGGAGCCAAGCAATTGAAGGTTTTCCCCAATTCTCAAATTGCGTAAGTTGCTTTTCTTTCCTTTTTGCACATTAACACCTTTTCTAATAAGAGGTTTGCAAATATTTTTTCTCATTGTGTAGGTGGCCTTTTCCTTCTTTCAATTGTTGAAGAGACTCTCCTTTCCTCATTGTATGATCCTGGCATCCTTGTCAAAGATCATGTGTCCATGTATGTGTGAGTTTATTTTCAGGTTCTCTATTCTAGTCCTTTGGTCTATTTACCTATTTTTATGCCTGCACCATACTGGAGGGTTACTGTAGCTATCTAAAATGTTTGAAAGTGAGTAAGTATGGAGCCTCCATCTCTGTTCTTTATTTTTTTATTTTTTATTGTTATGTTAATCACCATACATCACACCATTAGTTTTTGATGTAGTGTTCCATGATTCATTGTTTGTGCATAACACCCAGTGCTCCACACAGAATGTGCCCTCTTTAATACCCATCACCAGGCTAACCCATCCCCCCAAACCCTCCCCTCTAGAACCCTCAGTTTGTTTTTCAGAGTCCATCATCTCTCATGGTTCATCTCCCCCTCTGACTTACTCCCCTTCATTCTTCCTCTCCTGCTATCCTCTTTTTTTTCCTTAACATATATTGCATTATTTGTTTCAGAAGTACAGACCTGTGATTCGACAGTCTTGCACAATTCACAGTGCTCACCATAGCACATACCCTCCCCAATGTCTATCACCCAGCCACCCCATCCCTCCCACCCCCCACCACTCCAGCAACCCTCAGTTTGTTTCCTGAGGTTAAAAATTCCTCATATCAGCGAGGTCATATGATACATGTCTTTCTCTGATTGACTTATTTCACTCAGCATAACACCCTCCAGTTCCATCCATGTCATTGCAAATGGCAAGATCTCATTCCTTTTGATGGCTGCAAAATATTCCATTGTGTATATATACCACATCTTCTTTATCCATTCAACTGTCGATGGACATCTTGGCTCTTTCCACAGTTTGGCTATTGTGGACATTGCTGCTATAAACATTGGGGTGCATGTACCCCTTCAGATCCCCACATTTGTATCTTTGGGGTAAATACCCCATAGTGCAATTGCTGGATCGTATGGTAGCTCTATTTTCAACTGTTTGAGGAACCTCCATACTGTTTTCCAGAGTGACTGCACCAGCTTGCATTCCCACCAACAGTGTAGGAGGGTTCCCCTTTCTCCACATTCCCGCCAACATCTGCCGTTTCCTGACTTGTTAATTCTAGCCATTCTGACTGGTGTGAGGTGGTATCTCATGGAGGCTTTGATTTGAATTTCCCTGATGCCGAGCGATGTTGAGCAATTTTTCATGTGTCTGTTGGTCATTTGGATGTCTTCTTTGGAAAAATGTCTGTTCATGTTTTCTGCCCATTTCTTGATTGGATTATTTGTTCTTTGGGTGTTGAGTTTGAGAAGTTCTTTATAGATTTTGGATACTAGCCCTTTAACTGATATGTCATTTACAAATAGTTTCTCCCATTCTGTCGGTTGTCTTTTGGTTTTGTGGACTGTTTCTTTTGCTGTGCAAAAGCTTTTTATCTTGATGAAATCCCAATAGTTCATTTTTGCCCTTGCTTCCCTTGCCTTTGGCATGTTTCTAGGAAGAAGTTGCTGTGGCTGAGGTCGAAGAGGTTGCTGCCTGTGTTCTCCTTGAGGATTTTGATGGACTCCTGTCTCACGTTTAGGTCTTTCAACCATTTGGAGTCTATTTTTGTGTGTGGTGTAAGGAAATGGTCCAGTTTCATTCTTCTGCATGTGGCTGTCCAATTTTCCCAACACCATTTGTTGAAGAGACTGTCTTTTTTCCATTGGACATTCTTTCCTGCTTTGTCAAAGATGAGTTGACCATAGAGTTGAGGGTCCATTTCTGGGCTCTCGATTCTGTTCCATTCACCTATGTGTCTGTTTTTGTGCCAGTACCCTACTGTCTTGATGAGGACAGCTTTGTAATAGAGCTGAAAGTCCGGGATTGTGATGCCGCCAGCTTTGCTTTTCTTTTTCAAGATTCCTCTGGCTATTCGGGGTCTCTTCTGGTTCCATACAAATTTTAGGATTATTTGTTCCATTTCTTTGAAAAAAGTGGATGGTATTTTGATGGGGATTGCATTGAATGTGTAGATTGCTCTAGGTAGCACTGACATCTTCACAATGTTTGTTCTTCCAATCCATGAGCATGGGACGTTTTCCATTTCTTTGTGTCTTCTTCAATTTCTTTCATGAGTATTTTATAGTTTTCTGAGTACAGATCCTTTGACGCTTTGGTTAAACTTATTCCTAGGTATCTTATGGTTTTGGGTGCAATTGTAAATGGGATCGACTCCTTAATTGTCTCTCTTCTGTCTTGTTGTTGGTGTATAGGAATGCCACTGATTTCTGTGCATTGATTTTATATCCTGCTACTTGACTGAATTCCTGTATGAGTTCTAGCAGTTTGGGGGTGGAGTCTTTTGGGTTTTCCACATACAGTATCATATCATCTGCAAAGAGTGAGAGTTTGACTTCCTCTTTGCCGATTTGGATGCCTTTGATTTCTTTTTGTTGTCTGATTGCTGTGGCTAGGACTTCTAATACTATGTTGAATAGCAGTGGTGAGAGTGGACATCCCTGCTGTGTTCCTGACCTTAGGGGAAAAGCTCTCAGCTTTTCCCCATTGAGAATGATATTCGCTCTAGGTTTTTCATAGATGGCTTTTATGATAGTGAGGTATGTAACCTCCATCCCTATACTCTGAAGAGTTTTGATCAAGAAAGGATGCTGTACTTTGTCAAATGCTTTTTCTGCATCTCTTGAGAGGATCATATGACTCTTGTTCTTTCTTTTGTTAATGTATTGTATCACGTTGATTGATTTGCAGATTTTGAACCAACCTTACAACCCAGGGTTAAATTCCACTTGGTCATGGTGAATAATCCTTTTAATGTACTTTTGGAACCTATTGGCTAGTATTTTGGTGAGAATTTTTGCATCCATGTTCATCAAGGATATTGCTCTGTAGTTCTCCTTTTTGATAGGGTCTTTGTCTGGTTTGAGGATCAAGGTAATGGTGGCCTCATAAAATGAGTTTGGAAGTTTTCCTTCCATTTCTATTTTTTGGAAGAGTTTCAGAAGAATAGGTATTAATTCTTCTTTAAGTGTCTGATAGAATTCCCCTGGGAAGCCATCTCGCCCTGGGCTCTTGTTTTTTGGGAGATTTTTGATGACTGCTTCAATTTCCTTAGTGGTTATAGGTCTGTTCAGGTTTTCTATTTCTTCCTGGTTCAGTTTTGGTAGTTGATACATCTCTAGGAATGCACGCATTTCTTCCAGGTTATCTAATTTGCTGGCATAGAGTTGCTCATAATATGTTCTTAGAATTGTTTGTATTTCTTTGGTGTTGGTTGTGATCTCTCCTCTTTCATTCATGATTTTGTTGATTTGGGTCATTTCTCTTTTCTTTTTGATAAGTCTGGCCAGGGGTTTATCAATCTTGTTAATTCTTTCAAAGAACCAGCTCCTAGTTTCGTTGATCTGTTCTACTGTTCTTTTGGTTTCTATTTCATTGATTTCTGCTCTGATCTTTATTATTTCTCTTCTCCTGCTGGGTTTAGGCTTTATTTGCTGTTCTTTCTCTAGCTCCTTTAGGTGTAGAGTTGGGTTGTGCATTTGAGACCTTTCTTGTTTCTTGAGAAAGGCTTGTATTACTATATACTTTCCTCTCAGGACTGCCTTTGCTGTATCCCAAAGATTTTGAACAGTTGTGTTTTCATTTTCATTGGTTTCCATGAATTTTTTTTAATTCTTCTTTAATTTCCTGGTTGACCCATTCATTCTTTAGTAGGATGCTCTTTGGTCTCCATGGATTTGAGTTCTTTCCGACTTTCCTCTTGTGATTGAGTTTTAGTTTCAAAGCACTGTGGTCTGAAAATATGCAGGGAATGATCCCAATCTTTTGGTATCAGTTGCGACCTGATTTCTGACCTAGAATGTGATCAATTCTGGAGAATGTTCCATGGGCACTAGAGAAGAATGTGTATTCTGTTGCTTTGGGATGGAATGTTCTGAATATGTCTGTGAAGTCCATTTGGTCCAGTGTGTCATTTAAAGTCTTTATTTCCTTGTTGATCTTTTGCTTAGATGATCTGTCCATTTCAGTCAGGGGGGTGTTAAAGTCCCCCACTATTATTGTATTGTTGTCAATGTGTTTCTTTGCTTTTGTTATTAATTGCCTTATATAATTGGCTGCTCCCATGTTAGGGGAATAGATATTTACAATTGTTAGATCTTCTTGTTGGATAGACCCTTTAAGTAAGATATAGTGTCCTTCTTCATCTCTTATTATAGTCTTTGTTTTAAAATCTAACTTGTCTGATATAAGGATTGCCACCCCAGCTTTCTTTTGGTGTCCATTAGCATGGTAAATCGTTTTCCACCCCCTCACTTTCAATCTGGGGGTGTTTTTGGGTCTAAAATAAGTCTCTTGCAGACAGCATATGGATGGGTCTTGTTTTTTAATCCAATCTGATAGCCTGTGTCTTTTGATTGGGGCATTGAGCCCATTTACATTCAGGGTAACTATTGAAAGGTATGAATTTAGTGCCATTGTATTGCCTGTAAGGTGACTGTGACTGTATATTGTCTGAGTTCCTTTCTGATCTATGCTGCTTTTAGGCTCTCTCTTTGCTTAGAGGACCCCTTTCAATATTTCTTGGAGGGCTGGTTTTGTGTTTGCAAATTCCTTTAGTTTTTCTTTGTCCTGGAAGCTTTTTATCTCTCCTTCTATTTTCAATGACAGCCTAGCTGGATATAGTATTTTTGGCTGCATATTTTTCTCATTTAGTGCTCTGAAGATATCATGCCAGTCCTTTCTGGCCTGCCAGGTCTCTGTGGATAGGTCTGTTGCCAATCTAATGTTTCTACCATTGTAGGTTACATATCTCTTCTCCCAAGCTGCTGTCACGATTTTCTCTTTGTCTCTGAGACTTGTAAGTTTTACTATTAGATGTCGGGGTGTTGACCTATTTTTATTGATTTTGAGAGGGGTTCTCTGTGCCTCCTGGATTTTGATGCCTGTTTCCTTCCCCACATTAGGGAAGTTCTCTGCTATAATTTACTCCAATACACCTTCTGCCCCTCTCTCTCTTTCTTCTTCTTCTGGGATCCCAATCATTCTAATGTTGTTTCGTCTTATTGTATCGCTTATCTCTCGAATTCTGCCCTCGTGATCCTGTAGTTGTTTCTCTCTCTTTTTCTCAGCCTCTTTATTTTCCATCATTTGGTCTTCTATATCGCTGATTCTCTCTTCTGCCTCATTTATCCTAGCAGTTAGTGCCCCCATTTTTGATTGCACCTCATTAATAGCCTTTTTGATTTCCACTTGGTTAGATTTTAGTTCTTTTATTTCTCCAGAAAGGGTTTTCTAATAACTTCCACGCTTTTTTCAAGCCCAGCTAGTATCTTTAAAGTCATGATTCTGAACTCTAGGTCTGACATTGTACTAATGTCCGTATTGAGTAGGTCCCTGGCTGACAGGACTATCTCTTGTTCTTTTTGCTGAGGTGATTTTTTTCATCTTGTCATTTTGTGCAGAGGAGAACAGATGAATGAGTGAACAAAATGCTCACAGGTTTACAACGTCCCCAGCAAATATACTCTATAGAAATCAGAAAAGACCTGAAACCAGGGGAAAAGAAAGGGAAAGAAAGAAAAAGAAATAGAAAAAAAAAGATAAAAACAGAACAAACCAAAAAAAAACAGAATATGATCAAATATGATCAGGCTAGTGCATAGATCAGTGCCACACATTAGATTTTGGGTGTATTTTGGGCTGTTAGAAGAAAGTGTCTCCTAATGTTTTAAAGGAAGAAAGACTTATATATGTACAAAATAAGGGTTGATACAATGAAAGGATGGAAGATGACTGAAGATGAAAATTATAAAAGGTTTTATAAACTGAATTGATAAGATAAGAAATTGTTTGAAAGAAGAAAGAAGAAGATTTAAAAAAAAAAAAAGAAAAAAAATGGGAGAGACTGTGATCAGGCAGGAGACTAGAACAAAGCCATACACTAGTGATTTAGGGTCTATTTTGATCTGTTAGAAGAAAGTGTATATCAAAATTTTAAAGAGAGAAGAACTTATATATAAGAAAAATTAAAAAAAAACCCAAAGCACAATTAAAAAGATTAACTTTGAAAAACTAATGAATCATGGTAAAAAGAAGCCATGAATTCTATGTGCAGTATTCCCCTAGCGCTGGAGTTCTCCCGTTCTCCTTGATCGGTAGACTTGATCTTGGCTTGCTGGCTGTTCATGCTGATCTTCTGGGGGAGGGGCCTGTTGCCGACGTTCCCAAATGTCTTTGCCAGAGGCAGAATTGCCCCGCCCTTGTAGGTCCGGGCTAAGCAAGCTGCTCCGGTTTGCTCTCAGGAGCTTTTGTTCCCTGCAAGCTCTCGGTACAGCTTTGGAGGACCAGGTTGAAAATGGTGGCCTCCCACTCTCTGCCTGGAGGAGCTGAGAACTCGGGGCCCCGCTCCTCAGTGCATGCCCAGAGAAAAGCAGTCAATCACTCCCATCTCCCTGGTCTCTGTGCTCACCCAGCCTGGTACCGAGCGTTTCTGTCTCTGGCACCCGACCCCGTGCGGAGTCTCCAAACCCAGCAGATCCCTGTGGTGCACTCCCGTGCCACTCCTCCTGGGGGAGGAAGGGGAGTCTCCCCAGCTCTGCCTCTTGTTGCGTCCCTGCTGGAGGCGCAGTGGCCCAACTGGGCTGCAGATCACAGTTTATGGCTACCCCGAGCTGAGAGCCCGCGCCTCAGCTCTGTCTCTGCAGCCGGCTTCCCCGCTCCGATACCTGGGAGCTCTGCTGCACTCAGGCACCCCCGGTCTTTCTGTGACCCCGAGGGTCCTGAGTCCACCCTGTCCCATGAGGTTTCCACCTCCCGCTTAGCCACTGGAGTGATGTCCCTCAGCGGAACCGACTTCTAAAAGTTTCAATTTTGTGCTCCGCAGCTCTAGCACTTGCCAGAAGCGGCCGACAGAGGCCCCCCTCCCCCGCCGTCTATCCTCCCAATTATGGCCTCGGATTCACTTCTCCACACGCCCTACCTTCCAGTAAGTGGTCGCTTCTCTGTTCAGAGAGTTGTTGCTACTCTCTTCTTCGATCTCCTGTTGAGTTTGTAGGTGTTCAGAATGGTTTGATCCCTATTCAGCTGAATTCCTGAGACCAGACAAAATCCAGGTCTCCTACTCCTCCTCCATCTTGCTCCACCCCCCTGTTGTTTATTTTCAATGTTCTGGCTCTTTGGGGTCCTTTGTGGTTCCATATGTATTTTAAGATTGCGTTGTTACTTCTATGAACGACATTGGGATTTTGATACATGTGGCATTGAATCTGTAGATAATTTTTTCTAGAACCTGGCTGTTGACCTTACTCTTTTAGCTTCCCAAGGCTTCAAGTAATGCCTGACATTTGTGCATGAGCCCTGGAAATACCTACATGTAAATGGTCAGATCAGGCCAGCGTCTACTGTGCAAGGAATAGCCAGGGGAGTAATGTGATGTCTTCTTCATCTTTGGATTCTATAGCTGCACTATCCAGATGGGTAGCCACTAGATAAATGTGACACTCTAAAGTTAATTTTACAAAATTATTTATTAACTCAGTGAACTCAAGTAAAATAAAAATAACAAAATAAAATAACCTCCCTTTACTGAGACACACCAGGAACATTTCATGTTTTCTATAACAGAGGGAATTTCCTATTGCTAA
>NW_027397063.1:148195946-148310632 GCF_003265705.2 Callorhinus ursinus
TTTGTATCTTTGTGGTAAATACCCAGTAGTGCAATTGCTGGATCGTATGGTAGCTATATTTTCAACTGTTTCAGGAACCTCCATACTGTTTTCCAGAGTGGTTGCACCAGCTGGCATTCCCACCAAAAGTGTAGGAGTGTTCTCCTTTCTCCGCATCCCTGCCAACACTGTCATTTCCTGACTTGTTAATTTTAGCCATTCTGACTGGTGTGAGGTGGTATCTCATGGAGGTTTTGATTTGGATTTCCCTGATGTCGAGCAATGTTGAGCACTTTTTCATGTGTCTGTTGGCCATTTGGATGTCTTCTTTGGAAAAATGTCTGTTCATGTCTTCTGCCCATTTCTTGATTGGATTATTTGTTCTTTGGGTGTTGAGTTTGAGAAGTTCTTTATAGATTTTGGATACTAGCCCTTTATCTGATATGTCATTTGCAAATATTTTCTCCCATTCTGTTGGTTGTCTTTTGGTTTTGTGGACTGTTTCTTTCGCTGTGCAAAAGCTTTTTATCTTAATGAAATCCCTATAGTTCATTTTTGCCCTGGCTTCCCTTGCCTTTGGTGATGTTTCTAGGAAGAAGTTGCTGCGGTGAGGTCGAAGAGGTTGCTGTCTGTGTTCTCCTTGAGGATTTTGATGGACTCCTGTCTCACGTTTAGGTCTTTCAACCATTTGGAGTCTATTTTTGTGTGTGGTGTAAGGAAATGGGCCAGTTTCATTCTTCTGCATGTGGCTGTCCAATTTTCCCAACACCATTTGTTGAGAGACTGTCTTTTTTCCATTGGACATTCTTTCCTGCTTTGTCAAAGATGAGTTGACCATAGAGTTGAGGGTCCATTTCTGGGCTCTCGATTCTGTTCCATTGACCTATGTGTCTGTTTTTGTGCCAGTACCATAGTGTCTTGATTAGGACAGCTTTGTAATAGAGCTGGAAGTCCAGAATTGTGGTGCCGCCAGCTTTGCTTTTCTTTTTCAAGATTCCTCTGGCTATTCGGGGTCTCTTCTGGTTCCATACAAATTTTAGGATTATTTGTTCCATTCTTTGAAAAAAGTGGATGGTATTTTGATGGGGATTGCACTGAATGTGTAGATTGCTCTAGGTAGCACTGACATCTTCACAATGTTTGTTCTTCCAATCCATGAGCATGGAACGTTTTTCCATTTCTTTGTGTTTTCTTCAATTTCTTTCCTGAGTATTTTATAGTTTTCTGAGTGCAGATCCTTTGCCTCTTTGGTTAAATTGATTCCTAGGTATCTTATGGTTTTGGGTGCAATTGTAAAAGGGATCGACTCCTTGATTTGTCTCTCTTCTGTCTTGTTGTTGGTGTTAGGAATGCCACTGATTTCTGTGCATTGATTTTATATCCTGCTACTTGACTGAATTCCTGTATGAGTTCTAGCAGTTTTGGGGTGGAGTCTTTTGGGTTTTCTACATACAGTATCATATCATCTGCAAAGAGTGAGAGTTTGACTTCCTCTTTGCCGATTTGGATGCCTTTGATTTCTTTTTGTTGTCTGATTGCTGTGGCTAGGACTTCTAATACTATTTTGAATAGCAGTGGTGAGAGTGGACATCCCTGCCGTGTTCCTGACCTTAGGAGAAAAGCTCTCAGCTTTTCCCCATTGAGAATGATATTCGCTGTAGGTTTTTCATAGATGGCTTTTATGATAGTGAGGTATGTAACCTCCATCCCTATACTCTGAAGAGTTTTGATCAAGAAAGGATGCTGTACTTTGTCAAATGCTTTTTCTGCATCTATTGAGAGGTTCATATGACTCTTGTTCTTTCTTTTGTTAATGTATTGTATCACGTTGATTGATTTGTGGATGTTGAACCAACCTTACAACCCAGGGTTAAATTCCACTTGGTCATGGTGAATAATCCTTTTAATGTACTTTTGGAACCTATTGGCTAGTATTTTGGTGAGAATTTTTGCGTCCATGTTCATCAAGGATATTGCTCTGTAATTCTCCTTTTTGGTGGGGTCTTTGTCTGGTTTGGGGATCAAGGTAATGGTGGCCTCATAAAATGAGTTTGGAAGTTTTCCTTCCATTTCTATTTTTTGGAAGAGTTTCAGGAAAATAGGTATTAATTCTTCTTTAAATGTCTGATAGAGTTCCCCTGGGGAGCCATCTGGCCCTGGGCTCTTGTTTGTTGGGAGATTTTTGATGACTGCTTCAATTTCCTTAGTGGTTATATGTCTGTTCAGGTTTTCTATTTCTTCCTGATTCAATTTTGGTAGTTGATACATCTCTAGGAATGCATCCATTTCTTCCAGGTTATCTAATTTGCTGGCATAGAGTTGCTCATAATATGTTCTTAGAATTGTTTGTATTTCTTTGGTGTTGGTTGTGATCTCTCCTCTTTCATTCATGATTTTTTTGATTTGGGTCATTTGTCTTTCTTTTTAATAAGTCTGGCCAGGGGTTTATCAATCTTGTTAATTCTTTCAAAGAACCAGCTCCTAGTTTTGTTGATCTGTTCTACTGTTCTTTTGGTTTCTATTTCATTGATTTCTGCTCTGATCTTTATTATTTCTCTTCTCCTGCTGGGTTTAGGCTTTATTTGCTGTTCTTTTTCCAGCTCCTTTAGGTGTAGGGTTTGGTTGTGTATTTGAGACCTTTTTTGTTTCTTGAGAAAGGCTTGTATTGCTATACACTTTCCTCTCAGGACTGCCTTTGCTGTATCTCAAGGATTTTGAACAGTTGTGTTTTCATTTTCATTGGTTTCCATGAATTTTTTTAATTCTTCTTTAATTTCCTGGTTGACCCATTCATTCTTTAGTAGGATACTCTTTGGTCTCCATGGATTTGAGTTCTTTCCAACTTTCCTCTTGTGATTGAGTTCTAGTTTCAAAGCATTGTGGTCTGAAAACATGCAGGGAATAATCCCAGTCTTTTGGTACCAGACGAGAACTGATTTGTGACCTAGGATGTGATCAATTCTGGAGAATTTTCCATGGGCACTAGAGAAGAATGTGTATTCTGTTACTTTGGGATGGAATGTTCTGAATATGTCTGTGAAGTCCATTTGGTTCAGTGTGTCATTTAAAGTCTTTATTTCACTCTTGATCTTTTGCTTAGATGATCTGTCCGTTTCAGTCAGGGTGGTGTTAAATTCCCCCACTATTATTGTATTGTTGTCAATGTGTTTCTTTGCTTTGGTTATTCATTGCCTTATTTAATTGGCTGCCCCCATGTTAGGGGCATACATATTTACAATTGTTAGATCTTCTTGTTGGATAGACCCTTTAAGTAGGATATAGTGCCCTTCCTCATCTCTTATTACAGTCTTTGTTTTAAAATCTAATTTGTCTGATATAAGGATTGCCACCCCAGCTTTCTTTTGGTGTCCATTAGCATGGTAAATGGTTTTCCAGCCCCTCACTTTCAATCTGGGGGTGTCTTTGGGTCTAAAATGAGTCTCTTGCAGACAGCATATCGATGGGTCTTGTTTTTTAATCCAATCTGATAGCCTGTGTCTTTTGATTGGGGCATTTAGCCCATTTACATTCAGGGTAACTATTGAAAGGTATGAATTTAGTGCCATTGTATTGCCTGTAAGGTGACTGTGACTGTATATTGTCTGAGTTCCTTTCTGATCTATGCTGCTTTTAGGCTCTCTCTTTGCTTAGAGGACCCCTTTCAATATTTCTTGGAGGGCTGGTTTTGTGTTTGCAAATTCCTTTAGTTTTTGTTTGTCCTGGATGCTTTTTATCTCTCCTTCTATTTTTAATGAGAGCCTAGCTGGATATAATATTCTTGGCTGCATATTTTTCTCATTTAGTGCTCTGAAGACATCATGCCAGTCCTTTCTGGCCTGCCAGGTCTCTGTGGATAGGTCTGTTGCCAATCTAATGTTCTACCATTGTAGGTTACATATCTCTTCTCCCAAGCTGCTGTCACGATTTTCTCTTTGTCTCTGAGACTCGTAAGTTTTACTATTAGATGTCGGTGTGTTGACCTATTTTTATTGATTTTGAGAGGGGTTCTCTGTGCCTCCTTGATTTTGATGCCTGTTTCCATCCCCACATTAGGGAAGTTCTCTGCTATAATTTGCTCCAATATACCTTCTGCCCCTCTCTCTCTTTCTTCTTCTTCTGGGATCCCAATTATTCTAATGTTGTTTCGTCTTATCGTATCGCTTATCTCTCGAATTCTGCCCTTCTGATCTTGTAGTTGTTTCTCTCTCTTTTTCTCAGCCTCTTTATTTTCCATCATTTGGTCTTCTATATCGCTGATTCTCTCTTCTGCCTCATTTATCCTAGCAGTTAGTGCCCCCATTTTTGATTGCACCTCATTAATAGCCTTTTTGATTTCCACTTGGTTAGATTTTAGTTCTTTTATTTCTCCAGAAAGGGTTTCTCTAATAACTTGCATGCTTTTTTCAAGCCCAGCTAGTATCTTTAAAGTCATGATTCTGAACTCTAGGTCTGACATTGTACTAATGTCCGTATTGAGTAGGTCCCCGGCTGACGGTACTATCTCTTGTTCTTTTTGCTGAGGTGATTTTTTTGTCTTGTCATTTTGTCCAGAGGAGAATAGAGGAATGAGAGAACAAAATGCTAACAGGTTAACAACGTCCCCAGCAAATATACTCTATACATATCAGAAAAGACCTGAAACCAGGGGAAAAGAAAGGGAAAGAAAGAAAAAAGAAAGAGAAAAGAAAGAAAAAAAAAACAAAAAGAAAAAGATAAAAACAAAAACAGAACAATACAAATAAAACAGAATATGATCAAATATGATCAGGCTAGTGCATAGATCAGTGCCACACACTAGATTTTGGGCGTATTTTGGTCTGTTAGAAAAAAGTGCCTCCTAAAATTTTAAAGGAAGAAAGACATATATGTACAAAATAAGGGTTGATACAATGAAGGGATGGAAGATGACTCTAAAGATGAAAATTATAAAAGATTTTATAAAAGGAATTGATAAGTTGTTTGAAAAAAAAGAAGAAAATTAAAAAAAAAAGAAAAAAGGGACAGAATGTGATTAGGCAGGAGACTAGAACAAAGCCATACACTAGTGATTTAGGGTATATTTTGATCTGTTAGAAGAAACTTTATCTCAAAATTTTAAAGAGAGAACAACTCATATATATATGTATATGCCAAAAATAAGGGTAACTACTATGAAGGGATAAAATATGACTCTAAAAATGAAAAATAAAAAATGTCTTTTTAAAAAAGGGGATTGATAAGATGTTGGTTGAAAAAGGGAAAAAGAAAAATTAAAAAAACAGTAAAAAAATTAACTTTGAAAAACTAATGAATCATGGTAAAAAAAAGCCATGAATTCTATGTGCAGTATTCCCCTAGCGCTGGAGTTCTCCCGTTCTCCTTGATTGGTAAACTTGGTCTTGGCTTGCTGGCTGTTCATGCTGATCTTCTGGGGGAGGGGCCTGTTGCCATGGTTCCCAAATGTCTTTGCCGGAGGCAGAATTGCCCCGCCCTTGTCGGTCTGGGCTAAGCAAGCTGCTTGGGTTTGCTCTCAGGAGCTTTTGTTCCCTGCAAGCTCTGGTACAGCTTTGGAGGACCAGGGTGAAAATGGTGGCCTCCCAATCTCCGCTCGGAGGAGCTGAGAACTCAGGGCCCCACTCCTCAGTGCGCCCCAGAGAAAAGCAGTCACTCCCGTCTCCCTGGTCTCCGGCCGCACTGCGTGTTCACCCAGCCTGGGACCGAGCATTTCTATCTCTGGCACTCAACCCCGTGTGGAGTCTCCAAACCCAGCAGATCCCTGACATACGCTCCTGCGCCTCTCCTCCCGGGGGAAGGAGGGGAGTCTCCCCGGATCTCCCGCTTCTTGGGTCCCTGCTGGAAGAGCAGTGGCCCGACTGGGCCGCAGATTCACAGTTTATGGCAACCCAGAGCTGAGAGCCCGTGCCTTGGCTCCGTCTCTGCAGCCAGCTTCCCCGCTCCAATACCTGGGATCTCTGCTGCACTCAGGCAGCCCTGGTCTTTCTGTGACTCCGAGCGTCCTGAGACCACACTGTCCCGCGAGGGTTCCACCCCCCGCTTAGCCACTTGAGCAAGGTCTCTCAGTGGAGCCGGCTTCTAAAAGTTCTGATTTTGTGCTCCGCGGCTCTATCACTTGCCAGAAGTGGCCAATGGAGGCCCCCTCCCCCGCCGTCTATCCTCCCAAATATCACCTCTGATTCACTTCTCTGCAGGTCCTACCTTCCAGTAAGTGGTCGCTTCTCTGTTCAGAGAGTTGTTGCTACTCTCTTCTTCAGTCTCCTGTTGAGTTCGTAGGTGTTCAGAATGGTTTGATCCCTATTCAGCTGAATTCCTGAGATCAGACGAAATCCAGGTCTCCTACTCCTCTGCCATCTTGCTCCGCCCCCTCCACATAAGTTTAAAAACTTGCGTATACTTTACTTTTTACATCTTGGATTTCTGCCTCAACTATTTTCACTGAAAAGTTTATTGCCAACATCTTTCTCTGTTAGAACCAGAAATGTATCTCTCTCTCTTTTTTTTAAGATTTTGTTTATTTGACAGAGAGACATAGCAAGAGAGGGAACACAAGCAGGGGGAGTGGGAGAGGGACAAGCAGGCTTCCTGCCGAGGAGGGAGCCCAATGCGGGGCTCAATTCCAGGACCCCAGGACCATGGCCTGAGCCGAAGGCAGACACCTAACAACTGAGCCACCCAGGTGCCCCCAGAAATGTATCTCATAATACTATAAATAAACCACAACAAGAATGGATAGTGCTGCATTGTGTTGATGTGCTAGAATTTACATACCTGGTCCCTCTTAATGGTTATTTTTACAAATATTCTGTTATGATAAAGGACTAGTATCCAAAAATCTATAAAGAACTTATCAAACTCAACACCCAAAGTACAAATAATCCAGTCAAGAAATGGGCAGAAGACATAAATAGACACTGTTCCAAAGAAGACCTACAAATGGCCAACAGACACATGAAAAAAATGCTCCACATCACTCAGAATCCGGGAAATACAAATCCAAACCACAATGAGATACCATCTCACACAAGTCAGAATGGCTAAAATTAACAAGTCAGGAAATGACAAATATTGGCAAGGATGTGGAGAAAGGGGAACCCTCTTACACTGCTAGTGGGAATGCAAGGTGGTACAGCCACTCTTGAAAACAGTATGGAGGTTCCACAAGAAGTCAGTGGAAAATAGAGCAACCCTACGACCCAACAATTGTACTCTAGGTATATACCCCAAAGATATAAATGTAGTGATCCAAAGGGGCACCTGCACCCATACCTTTAGCTGACATAGCACAATGTCTGCAATAGCCAAACTATGGAAAGTACTGAGATGTCCATCAACAAATGAATGGATAAAGAAGATGTGATATATATAAATACAATGGAATATTACTCACCCATGAAAAAATAATGAAATCTTGCCATTAGCAATGACGTGGATGGAACTAGAGGGTATTATGCTAAGCAAAATAGGTCAATCATAGAAAGACAATTATCATATGATATACACATTCATTTTGAGTGCACAGGGAACATTCTCCTGAATTGATCACATACTGGCTCACAAATTAGGCCTCAACCAGTACAAAAAGATTGAGATTATGCCATGCATATTTTCAAACCACAATGCTATGAAACCTGAAGTCAACCACAAGAAGAAATTTGAAAGGACCACAGATATATGGAGTTTAAAGTATGTCCTACTAAAGAATGAATGGGTCAGCCAGAAAATTAAAGAATTAAAAAATACATGGACGATCATGAAAATGAAGACACTACAGTCCAAAACCTTTGGGATGCAGCAAAGGCGGCCCTAAGATGGATGTATAGCAATATAGGCCTTCTTCAAGAATCAAGAAAAGTCTCAAAAATACACAACCTAAACTTACATGTAAAGGAGCTAGAAAATGAATAGCAAATAGAGCTAACTCTGACAGGAGAAGAGAAATAATAAAGATTAGAGAAGAAAGCAATGATATAGAAATTTAAAAGTAAACCCAGTAGAACAGATCAATGAACATAGGAGCTGGTTCTTTGAAAAAAATTTAAAAATTGTTAACCCCCGGGGTGCTTGGGTGGCTCAGTCATTAAGCATCTGCCTTCAGCTCAGGTCGTGATCCCAGGGTCCTGGGATCAAACCCCGCATCGGGCTCCCTGCTCAGCCGAAAGCCTGCTTCGCTTCTCCCTCTCCCACTCCCCCTGCTTGTGTTCCCTCTCTCACTGTGTCTCTCTCTGTCAAATAAATAAATAAAATCTTTTAAAAAATTGTTAATCCCCTAGTCAGAATTATCAAAAAGGAAAGAGAAGGAACTGAAATAAATAAAATCATGAATGTAAGAGGAGAGATCACAACCAACACTGCAGAACTACAAAGAATTATAAGAGAAAGTTATGAGCGATTATATGCCAATAAATTCGGCAATCTGAAAGAAATGGATAAATTCCTAGAAACAAATATACTACCAAAACTGAAAGAGGAATAAATAGAAAACCTGATCAGCCCGATAACCAAAGAAACTGAATCAGTAATAAAAAATCTCCCAACAAAAAAAAGAGTCCAGGGTCGGAAGGCTTTTCAGGGGAATTCTAGCAAACATTAAAAAAAACAACAACAACAACAAAAAAAAACTATTCTTCTGAAACTGTTCCAAAAACAGAAATGGAAGAAAAACTTCCAACTCATTCTGTGAGACCAGCATTACCTCGATCCCCAAACCAGACAAAGACCCTAATAAAAAGGAAAATTACAGACCACTATCCCTCATGATCATGGATGCAAAACTTCTCAACAAGATACTAGCTAATCGGCTCCAACAGTATATTAAAAGGGTAATTCACCACAACCAAGAGGGATTTATTCCTGGGCTGCAAGCATAGTTCAACATCTGCAAATTGATCAACATGATACACCACATTAATAAAACAAAGGATAAGAACCATATGATTCTCTCTCTCAATAAATGCAGAAAAAGCATTTGACAAAATACAGCATCCTCTTGGGCTGCTCTCCCTGGATTCCCAGGCTCTGCTAGGAGAAGGCTGAGCCACATAGAGAGGTGAGGTTCACATTTTGCTGCACTGACAACCTGAGCTCCCAGGAAACCAGCAGCCTCACCTGCCAGCCTTGTGAGGGAGCCTTGTGGAGCCTTTAGATGACACAGACACAGATGTCATCTGCCCACAGGAGCATGAGAAACTCTAAGCAAGAACTACCAAGCTGAGCCCAGGCAACACATAGAACTATGAGAGATGATAATGTTGTTTGTAACCATGAGTTTGAGGATCCCTTGTTTATTATTACATAGCAATAATAACAACTTCTGGCTATAATAGTGTCTTGAACGCAAAATCTAATCTTAAAAGAGAGTGTAAATCCTGTGAAACAAAATTCATCTGAGTAAATATTAAATGTCGGCTTTCTGCAAGGATCCGTGAATCAGGCAGCATCCAATCTAGCAGATAGAAAGGAGCTCTGACCAAGCAAGTGTCCAGAACTTGGTGGGAGTAGGCAGAACCTGGTGGGACTAGGATGGTAAACAAGGTGAAAAGGAGGGTCGGTGACCGCAAGGTTACTTTCCATTAGAGGAAGCAGGGTATATCAGGCAGGTTCCCTAAGTAGTGCTGTTGAGGTGATCCCTGACTAGCTGGTTAAGATTCCATTTCTAGGAAGCCAAAACTGCAATTAAGTTAATTCTCAGTTTGGTGGTGTGAGGCTTAACATAAGTCCCTCCATGCTGAGCCAGTACTCTTGTTTTTAATAGTCCCTTGAGGTCAGTCACTGTGTTTGTCATTGTTAGTTCTTTGTGTTTATCATAGTGACTGGCACATTCATTCCCCAAAATGCTTATTGAATATGTAGCTTGTGCCAGGTACATGTGGGAGACAGGGATTCAGCCAGAATGTCCCAGTCCCTGATGTTCCAGAGGCACAGACAGTCATCAAACATGGAAAACACAAACAGGACCACTTCAAGGAGTGATAAGAGTTGTTCATTCCTTGTGTTTGAGCCCCTACTATGGGGCTGGCACCGACCGAGGCTGTAGGCACACCAGTGAGTAAGACAGACAGAAAACACCCCTGCTGCTCCTGTGGAGCTGACATCACAATGGGGAGACTAACAAGAAGCATCACCCAGCACGGTGGAAGGGATCAGTGTCTGGAGACAAAAACAGGGCTCAGGAAAATCAGGAGGCATGGTGGGGATTGCTGTGGGCGAGAGAGGGGGAGAGGATCTACAAAGGGCCCTGTGACCACCTGAGGACTTTTCCTCTGCATGAGGGGAGCCACAGCCAGGTTCAGAGCAGGAGGATTGGCCCTAAGTGCTATGAAGTGGGTAAGTGCTGGGGATGCTTGGGGCAGGCAGGGAAGACCTCTGAGGAGGTGATCTGTGAGCTGAGCCCTTGTTTGTTTCTAGCTTCTAGCCCTTGACCATGTTTCTAGCTTCCATGAACTTGATGCTTCAATATCTGCATACATGCACATACTGGACACACCTTGTTCTGGATGATCCCATGACAAGCCCAAAGTCACCCTAGCCTCCTGCTTGCCCATTTCTCTCCTCCCAGACATGCTTCTTAACCACAGTCAACCATCCTGAGCCCACACATCCAGGTACCCCCTCTATGGCTCTCACACTCTGGGCCATGTGCCCCCTGCCCTAATCACCCAGGGCCACATACCAGACAGTAGGGGAAGCCTCTATGCACCAGAAACCTCAGAACCTACTCCCAACTAGCCAATCTTGAGGCTGCTGACCATGCCTCACCTGGGCCTTCTAGAGGAAACCACAAAAAGGATCTTGTCCATAGATTATAAACTTTCTCATAATTAAAAGTTTATGTTCCTTTAAAGGTGTGTTTTAAAGGATTTATAACAACCGCAGAAAAGAGGGCTGGTTTGATCTCAGGCAAATGAGCATTTGGTAGGAGGAATGAGGCATGGACATAATAACTCGAGTGCACAGTAGAGACTCCTGGTAAGGAAAGTTGAGAACAGAAAGAAGGACCAGTAAAGAGAGACGCCATTGAGCAGGTGACATGTGAGTCACATGTTGGTAAGAGGATGACACTGATGTTAGCCTGGGAAGGTCCATGTGGGTGCAGGGAGTTTGGGAGCAGAGCTGAAGGCTGTGGAGTCCATTTTAAATGGACATTGTGATGCTTGGGGAAAATGAACGTGAGGTCAGGTCAGTCCTTCACTCTGCCTGGATTTCTTGAGTATTGACGAGGTACAACAAATTTTCCTAGGGGACCAGCTGTGAAAATCACACAAGAAACATCCATCTTGTTTGGTTTTCATTTAGGTGAAGGGCGACAGACAGTAAACAAAAGAATCTACAAATGTTACTGCATTTTAGAAACAGAAGAAAAGTCAGGAAAGCCAATTGACAGTAAGGAAGGGTCTATGTGTTAAAATGGATTAATTTAGTAAGAAGGTGACACTCATCCAGAGGATTTAAGGAGGAGACAACTAGAACCCAGCCCAGCCCAGCCCAGCCAGGGAAGAATGCTGAAGGGAGAGGAACAACAGCATGTGAGAAGCCTGAGGACAGGGACTTGCCTGGATGTCCCAGCAGCAGTGGAGGGTCCTGAGCCAGAGTGAGGGGAAGGACAGCAGAAGAACAGGGGAAGAGGCAGGTGAAGTGGTGCCCCTTTGTGTAGGGCCTCAGGGGCCACTGAGTGGGACACTATCCATCAGAGCATCCTCAGCCCAAGAGGGACATGATCTAAGGTTTACATGAGTCACTCAGGCAGCTGTGTTGAGACCAACCTTTGTCTGTGCAGCAAGGCAAGAGCAGAAGAAGGGGCCTTGTCACAAGAGTGTGGCAATAACTCAGGCTAGATAGGAGGAGGTTTCAGACCAGACTGGTGCAGTGGAGCGGTGATGAGTTATGACACTGGACATGTTTTGCAGATAGAACTGACAGGGTTTGCTCACAGTTTGGATGTGGGATGTGAAATAACTGGTCACCGCACACTGACTTGAAGGCTCCTATCCCGTCAGGAAGGATGGACATGCTATTAGCAGGGAGGGAAAGAACAAAGGTGCATAGACAGGAGCAGACTTGGCAGAGGAGGTGTTCAGCTTTGGGAGTGCGGAAACTGATTTATCTATTAGACCACCTTCTGCACATGCTGAATAAGAATCTGGAGGTCTGCCATGGTGGTGCAGGTGGAGATAGGGATTTCAGAGTGGAAGTGGGGCCACACTAGACCAGAGAGATCGAAAAACATCACCATAGATGCTGCCTGAGTGAAAGAGAGGGTAAGGAAGAGATCCGTGACCCCCTGAATCACGACACCCCACGGATCTTAAAATTCTGCTTTTGCACATCTAGGTGAAAGGATGCTGGGTTTGGGTGTGAAGATTTAGGTATTGCTTCTGGCTGCCCCTAACACGGTGCTTATGCCACAGGGAAGAGCACCGATGACCACCTCGGAGAAGAAGCGCCTGTGCTTTCCAAACAATGATCCTGCTCCTCCAGCACACCCATGAGGAACACAGCCTAAAATGCCCTTATCCTGAGGCCCCTGAGGCCCTAAAACACCCTGGGGCTCCAGCTCTTTAATCAGCCTCTGTCTCTGAGATTCTCAGAGTGCTTGCAGATAGTCTCCTCGGTCTTTATTCATATCATCAACATTATTGTACAGGGTGCTGAAGGAAGTGCCTAACACTTATGCAAATACAGAAGGAGCTCAGCACAATACCTCCTAGTAATGTAACTGCTAATATCATTCTTTTCCCCCATCTTAGTCCATCCTCCTGGTATCAGGGCTCTTTTCTCAGTCCCCACAAAGAGGAAAGAGACAGAAGCCTCCTGTTCTCATCCACCAGAACCTCATTTTGCTTGACTTGCCAGTTCCCTTGTCTTCTCACTCCCCACACCTGCTCTTGCCTTAAAAGCTCTTCTCAACACCCTGGTTGCCTTTCATGCAGATGCTGAGCACAGTGCTCCCACTGCCACCATCCCACACCCTCTCCACCCTCCCATCTCCTCCTGTGTCCACTGGGGTCACTGGGTTGCTCTCCTGCTCACACTCTCTAGGGCCTCAGTGTACCAGCAGAACAAATGCAAATGCTGGCACCTGAGAGGGAAAGTAACCCCAGTGTGCTCCCCTCCCCTCTCTCCCAAATAAGAAAGGAAATGGGTCCATGTGTGCCATACACTACTCAACATCCCCAGTCAGGCTTGCAGCTGCATCCACAAATCCAAAACGTTGAGATCCTGGTGGCAAATACATAGAACCCCAGGTCACTTAGAATGTAGGAAGAGTCTACATGGGTTCTCTTCAGTCAAAACTTGTTTACTGCTATTTCCATTACGGTGCCAAGTTTAAGAAGAAAGCATTTCCTTGTGAGAGATTCACGAATTTAGAACTGAGGGAAGGAAGATACATGGACTTGTGCCTGGAGACAGTGTTATGCTTCTTCAGCATGACCCATCACCCTTCAGGTGAGCAAAGAGCTGGAAGGAACCAAATAGTCTTGACCTTGTTCACTGCTAAACTTCAAGGCTTAAGCCTTGAAGGGGGAAAGGGAAAGTGATCACCGGGCACAAATCCATTAGTAGATACAAGCATGTGCACTGCTTTATGGGGAAAGTGCAGAAGTCTCGAGGGGAATACCAGTCATGCATCTTAATGAATGAGTGGAGGATAAGATTCCTTGTTGGAGCAACATTTAAGGTAGATGTTGTTTCATGGTCTTATCATTCTGTAAGGCCTGATAAACCTTTTTACCTTTCAGGCAGGACATAGGGATGGAGGCAGGAGTCCAGCCTACGTTGAACTTGCCCTTGGCCCTGGGCAGAAAGACAACATGTCCTGTATCACAGACTTTGGAGTGGTAATCCTGCTAGTGACAATGTTTTAAACTGGTATATGCATGTGGAAATTTTAAAAACCTTGTTGCAATTTCTTTAGCCTTCCCCCCATTGAGAAACGTGCTTTAAATTGGTAACACTCTCTTTATACTGTCATGTTCACTTGTACTTTGGTTGGGGGCTGGGCACACATGACAAGTTCTCACGGCCTCAGGATGAGAATGCGTGTGATGAGGTGTAGAATTAGGAGCCAGAGCATATATATAATCCCAGAGTGTTGCTTATCTGAAATATGTTGAGAAAAGCATGGATTCTGTATTTTCACCCAGTCTGCTGGTGAACACACATTCTTTTTTCTTCATTACTCAGAGAATAACCATTCCTTCACATGCAGAGAGACAAGGGAAGATGTCCAGGGGATTCACACAAATGAGCTAACCTAGTGTATAGGTTTTGCTGTGTACAGGGGAAAAAAACCACGTGTCACACAGGGGGTAACAAAATATATATAACTTGAAAATCACATGCTGAGGCAGAGAAAATATGACATTTAAAACTCAAAATTTCTACTATGCTTATTTTTTCCTCTGGAAGAAATTTTAATTGTTTACTCTAGAAATGTCTGGTAGCTCAGGAATAGGGGAAATTGGTGGAGATAGTGTTTCAAATCAAGGAATCTTGTGTTTATTCTCCACATGCTAGCTTCATCCCCTGGATCACACTGAAATTTTCTCTGTCAACTCTATTTGGCAGGAAGGACATTTTCTTTCATAGAACTTGCTTTCTTAAACAGAATAACAATGTGTGGGCCTGGGATCAGTTGGTGAAACAAATCTGTCCTCCTAAATGCCACACGGGCCCATGTAGACAGACACTAGTCCCCACAGCAGCACCTGGACCATTACCACATAGAGGCACAATCACTCTGAAAGTTGTACAATGACCCGTCGCCATGGGGATGTGATGGTGCATACTGTGCCCTGCATTTCAACTGTCACTCTCTGAGCTGAGCAGTAGCAGTGTGGTTATAGGTGAGAAGCTCCCCACGATGGGAAATCTGAACTGTTGTTCTGAAGGTATGTACATATTCATGTTCTAAAGGCTATTCCTTCAAACAGGCTAGGTAACTCTCACTAAATTATTCTCAACTTTTTAAATTTAACTTGCACCCTCCCCACTGTCTACAGGGTTATCAAAAGGTATTTTATAATTTTTTGTATGACAATACTGTTGTCATTCTTCTATCAAGCTGACTGTTTTTAATATCTTCCAACATCTAGGAAAATGTTCTATTTCCAAATGCCAGTTTTGTAGGCGTTTTCACAGAGAAAACACACAGAACACACCCACACTGCCTTCAGTGGATCAGGAGAATGTTGATGCCACTGCAGCAATAGTCATTATTTTTGGAGAATTACAGGAGAACTACCGGTGAAGTCTTCCTCAATGTAGATGTCAGAGTCTAAAGGCAAATATTAGCAGTCAAAACCGAGAGGTTTTTATAAGGGTTGAAACTGGGCATTCCTATGGGATTTTGTGGGTTACAGTGGACACATTCACCGGCTGTTTGAGTGATGCCTGGGACAGTTGGTGAGGAGAGACAGTGTCATTGCCCCAATGGAAGGAATATTTTGCACCTGAGGGATAGAGGCTTTGCCAGGTGTTCTCAAAGAGATATCTTGGGCTGGAATCTCCAAGCTGTGCCTATGGAGGGAATCTTCTTAGAGGAGACAGGCCTGTCCCCTGTCACTGTGGGATCTGGAGACGATGAGGAATACTGAGACTAGAGACGGGATGTGTAGGAGGACAGAAGGAGCAGGTAGGTGCATACTCAGCCAGCACAGCCAGGTCCGCTCTCGGCCAGGCCTTAGTGCAAGCCCCTCAGACCTTTACCAGATCAATAGCAAGTCACTGAGAATCACAGATTTAATTCATCAAACCACTCTGAGGTCAGGGACTGATTCAGAGAGTTATAAGGCTGAGTTAAGATTTGGATTTTTCTCTGGTCAGACACTTCTTCCATGGCACCCACTCTCTGCCATAGAAACCTTGCGGCAAGACGATGTGAGAAATTGAAGAGAGTCATGGTTTGGGGGTCCAGGGAATTTTCACAGGGGCCCCAGGCCGGTCTCAGGTGGTCAAGGATCCCCGGGCCCTGGATCTAACTACCTTCCTGCCCCAGATCCATCATTCACCACTGTGGCTCCTTGGGCAGATTTCTTCAGCTCCTTAAATTTTAACTTCCCTAAATTTCAGTAATTCTACTTAATTTTCAGGCAGCCTCACTGTAAAACATGGGTGACAATACCTGCTTGTCCCCACCCTAACAAAGTTAATGTGGGATCACAGCAGATGATAATACATATCCTCCATGAGCTGTGACATATCAGTCCCCTGTAAAGGCTGAGGAGTAAGCTTCCATCCTCCCTTGCTGTGCAGCCATCCAGCTCCCCTCTCTGGCTTCACCATTACCAAGTGTCCAGCTCATTCTCTAGTTATTCAGTAGCTGAATATTTACAGAGAATGGTAAAGCACCAGTCCTTTCCTTTCCTTATGGCTTTCCTTGTGGCAGATAAATTGTTGACTCATTTCCACATCCCAGATGAGGGAACTGAGGTACCCGGGGTCCCCGCAGTCCCTGGGGTACATGGACCTCCGAAGTGGGATGTGAACCTAGGCCATCAGGTATGCTCACTGTGCTGTGTGGCATTTCTCTAATGTCACAGCTAAGAAAATATATTTGACCATAAAACCTGTCTGTTGGGGGTTATAAGTGCACACACACTGTAGCATCTTCCTAACTCCAGCTTTGATCCAGGAGGCTCTGCTGGGCAGCTGAGGAAGAAAGGGTCAGAGGACTGAACTGTGCATAAGTATGACTAATTTCCCTATGGTCTTCTGCCCGCAAGTAGCCAACAGTACTCTCCTCTGTTATCTGTTTCCCAGAAATTTGTTGGGGCAACACAGAAGAAAATATGCCACCCAGGTCAGGAACATCACCTTCTGTCTTCAAAAGGCAGATCAGGCAAGGGCCATTCTGGCCCCACAATAGAATTCAACCTACTGAAGACCCAGAGGAAGGTATTGTGGAAATTTCCTCATGAAGTTGATCCAGAGTACTCTCTTTCATTAAGTACCATATGCTTATGAGAAATCAAAAACCAAAAAAGAAAAAACAAAAACAAAAAAAAACAGTGGGGGCACATTTTTCTGTTATTTCATGTGTACAAATTTAAATTTAGTAAGTCAACTGGTGGTAGTATTCAACTCCAAATTGGGTTTAATCTAAGGGGAAACAATTCATAGACCTAGCTAATTCATAAAACTTATCTGATTTGGAATATGGGGAGATACCGATCTCTCCCTGAATCACTGTTTCTAAACTTATAAAACTTAACAGACAGAATTCAGGACAGGTTTAGATGAACATAAAGATTGAACAGATAATACAGAAAATTTCCATAAGCTACCCCTCCAGTTTCCCCTAGCAATAACTTCTTACATGAGTGTGGTACATTTCTTACATTCAATGCAACCACATCCATATACTTTCATTAATTCAAAGTGCATAATTTACACTACAACTCATTCTTTGTGATTTGATATTCTATGAGTTTTGACAAAAGCATTATGTCAAGGATTCCACCATATGGCAACATAAAGAATCCTTACACCTACATTCATAGCAGCAGGACTCAATTGGAATTTGTCAAGATTCCACTGACAAAGTTTATATAGAATAGGCAAATTCGTAGAAAAAGAAAGGAGAGATACCAAGGGCTAAAGGCAGGGGGAAGGAGAAGTTATTTCTTCATGGGTTCAGAGGTTATTTTCAGCCTGATGAAAGGGTTTTGTGTGTATTGTAGTAATGGATACAAAGAATGCTGAATGAAATTAACACCCCTGACTGTATGCTTACAGATGATTAGAATAAATATTAAGTCTATTATATGCCAATAAGAGAAGGAAAAATCAATGGACTAGGTGATGAATAGAGAAACGGTATGCATATACACATGGAAGCTGAAATAGTCCTATAATGAGTGGAGAAGTGGGAATTTAACTGGGTAGGAGGTGTCATGGAACCTGTCATGGAAACAAGGTATGCACTTAGTGTTTGCCCTTCTTCACATTGACTATTTCACATTGATTAGATCCCCTTAGCAAAAAAGGCAAAGCCTCTGTTTCTCATTTCTTTCTTGCTCCTCTGCTTTGCCTTTTTTCATCCACCAAGTAGGTGGGCCCAGCAGCAGCTCAGTCCTTGCTTGTTCACCCATCACACCCGTGCACTGTGGCTCTGTGTCCACATCAAGCAAAGCTCCCTGAATAATTCCTGAGCAACACAAGCAATGTCCTGACAGTTCCTCTGTGTCCTCCAGATCCTCTGGAGGGCTCACTGGAGAATGTTCCTGGTCACAGGGTGGAGGAAGGCACCCAATCTCTCCCCAAGGTGAGGTCATCTTTGCATTTCTGATGTAGAAATCTCTCTCTCTCCCTCACTCTCTCTCTCTCACTCTCGCTCTCTCTCCATTTTCAATCCTAGGCAGGCAGGAGAATCACAATGTACAATAGTGATGCTATATGCAATTTCCTTGTTTGGGGCCCTGTTGAGTGAATGTCTATAACCACCTGGCAGCCGAAACAAAAGGGAATAAAAATGACAGCATCAGTTACAGATGTATATTAGCAAACATTTTCATTCACAGAAACTTTTCTTCCTTGAAAAAGAATTTTGTATTTGCCAATCAGAATGGACTTCTGCCATGCAAAGTTCAAACCTTTTCCGTAGGTGTCCTCTTTAACTTGGGTGAGCCATTGACTCAACCACTGCATATGTTCTTGTTTCCTGAAATCACATGGAAAACAGTGTATATAAGTGTGTGATCCTCAGAGTTTTTCTTTTTTCTATTCACAGGTAGATGCAGGAGGAAATCAAAATTGTACATATTCTAGAATCAGTCCTTTTTCATACAAAATCTAGGTGATGAGGAAGGTGGGGCTGCCCTGGCTGCTTTGGAGAACTGCCCAGATTCTGGGTGCCCACTGGGAATGGGGGTAGGGGAAGCAGTGAGAGAAACTGCCTCTCCTGTAAAAACTATAACAATATTCTACAGACTCTAGAAGGAAGTTGTTTATTTAGGTGTGGTTTTTGTGTATGAGGGTTGGAGGATGTCTATGGGTAAGTCTGTGTGGCATAGCTTGCTGCCTAACACCCTTGTTGCAAATCTCCTGCACAGCTGGTTAGAAAGTGTCAGCCCATACTCCGTGGCTCCTCTCTTTAATGAACTTCCCACTGGCTCAATGGCCCATGCAGTAAAATTGATCCCTGACTCAATGAGACACACAGAGACACACACACACATACACACACTGCATAGGAAAGGAAGACTGGAAGGAAAATACCACATGATGGATAATCACAAAATTCTACTCCTGAAACCAAAACTACACTATATGTTAACGCACTTGAATTTAAATGAAAAGTAAAAATGGGTATTTTTTAAAAGGTAAGTTGTCAGTATTTCAAGTTTTCTATAAGTGATTTACTTTAGGACAATTGATCACTGAACAACTATAATAGGATATTTGCCTAGGATTGATTTCAGTCTCCCAGTAAAGTAGAAAATCTTACAGAAGACATGATCAGTACAGGTGTGGCCTATGGGCATCTGGGGGAAGAACTGGTATTCAAAGAAGATAGTGGCATGAATCATGGATCACTACATCAAAAACTAATGATGTCTTGTATGGTGACTAACATAACATAACAAAATAAAATAAAATAAAATAAAATAAAATAAAATAAAATAAAATAAAATAAATAAAATAAAATAAAATAAATAAAATAAAATAAAATAAAATAAAATAAAAAAATAAAGAAGATAGTGGCAATTTAACCAAACCTCAAAGATGCAGGAGAGGACATGGGACTCTGTCATTAAAACAGCATACATTTTAGGGTTTACCCTTTTGTAATCTGACTCTTTTACACTGAATAGAATCCCCTTAGCAAGAAAACCAAAGGTCTAGTTTCTCATTTTTTTCTGCTCCTCTGCTTCCTTTGTCCACCAAGAACAGCCCAGCAGCAGCTCTGTCCATACATACTCACCACCCATAGGCACACTCCACACAGTGTCCACATCCAGCAAACCACCATGGCTAGTTGCTCAGCGCTGGGGCCCTGACATTTCCTATGTCTCTTCCTAGCTCCCACTGAGGGCCTGCTTGAAGAGCTTCCCAGCTGGGGTGTAGAAGAAGCCCTAACCCTCTCTAAGGTAAACTCTTTTTGTCTAAGAGAGATATTTATTTTTCTTCTTCAATAGAACTAAGCTATCAAATTCTGAGCCTGGACATCTCAGATGATATATCTCATTATGTCAGTGTGGAGAGTTTCAAGTGAGAATGTGTTACCAACTGATACCTGATACAGTAGGGTATTTTATGAATGACAACATCAGCTACAAACCATATGGTAGTGAGCATTTTCCTCAGCAGAAATGTTTGTCCATGAAAGTGAATTTTTGGTTTCCTGATCAAAATGGACTTGCAAGATCTTGTATGAAATGCTCAAGCTTTGTCCATGTCCACTGTATTTTATTCTAGGGCCATTGACTCAACCTCTGGTTCCCATTTGGTTTCCTAAATAGAAAAAAGCACCTGTGTAAAACACTGTATAGTGTGATGCGTTCCTCATACTGTTTTCATTCCTTTAATTGCAGGTGGATGCAGAAGGGAACAAAAAGGTCCCCTTTTTTATAAAGATTTACTTTCATAGGCCTACTATGACCAATGAAGAAATGCTTATCTGCTTCAGTCTGCAGAACAACACTGATTCTGCATTCCTTTTGGGTTTGGGTGCTGAGATGTAATGAGAGAAACTGTCCTGTAGAACTATGACCCTGTTCTACATTCCCTGAGACACTAGGTCATTCAGTTGTATGATTTGTGGTGTGTGAGGGTTGGGGGTGGCTGTGTGCATCTGTGTGGTTAACTGTCAGTGTGTGTGTGTGTGTGTGTCTGTGTCTGTGTGTGTGTGTGTGTGTGTGTGTGTGTTTCCTCAGGAGGTATTTCCCACTTACATAAGAGTCAACTGTCTACAAACAAGAAAATCTCATCACCACCGCACATACAGTACATGTAAATGTATTGCATACAATACCACATTCCTCCCTCAACACAGCCATACCTGGAGGTTTGTTTAAAACTCCCTTTCCTCAGGAGATGCTGCAGTGATGAATGGCCCAAGCTCTTGCCTTCTATATGGAAAAGGGAAAATATGAACCAGGCCCATGTCTCAATGTTGTAGCTTGGGCCACTGATCTGCCCTTATCACTCAGCTATGGGACCGTCAGTCACAGAGCAAGTCCCACATCCATTACATACCTGGAGATGCTCATCTACAAAGTCACAATATTGCACAACATTTTAAATGGCCTCCGTGGACAAATAACCCAGGACAGTTCGTGTGCATTTAACAACCCATTTAAGCCTAGTCGTTAGTGTGGACCACAGATAGAAAGCACACATGCTTGTGGTCAGTCCACAGATTGTGAAAGGTGTGGATGTAGGTTCCCCATAGGACCATGCAGGTCAACATCTGTCAGAGCTGGGGCCAATTCTCATTCAGGACCAAAGCCCATGAAAGCAACTCCCCACTTCCTTCTCCCCCAATGCGTGGCAACCAATCCTCTATTCTCTGCTTCTATGAATTTGATATTTTACGAACCTCATGGACATGCAAACACATAGCTTTGTGTTTCTGTAGAATAAGGCTCTCCAGGTTCATTCCTCATTCTGCAAATGGCAAGTTCTCCTCTCTCTTTGAAGCTGGAATAATATTCCACTCCACTTAGGTACCACATTTTCTTCATCAGTTTATCAATTCACACAAACCTGTGTATGGAAACTAGGGCTGTTTCCATTTCCTAGCTATTGTGTAGAATGCTGCAGTGTGTATAATGGTACAGCTATATCCTTGAGATGCTGGTTTCATTTCCCCTCACACTATGCCCAGAAGTGTGACTGCTGGATCATTTGGTCCTTCTATTTGCAGTTCTTTGAAAAACTCATTACTGTTTTCATTCATCATGTCTGTACCATTTTACATCCTCACTGTGTACAAAGGTTCTGATTTCCCATATTCTCATCAATACTCTCTATGGCTCTTTCTTTATTTTCTTCTTTCTTTCCCATCCTCCCCCCCTCCTCTCCCCTGCCTTTTTCTTTCCTTCTTTTCTTTCTGTAACTGGCATCTGAAGAAGAGAGGTGATTTCTCATTGTCCTTTTAATTTGCATTTCCCTGGTGATCAATTATGTTGAGCAGGTTTTCATATGTCTGTTGGCCATTTGTACATCTTTGAAGTAATGTCTATTCAAGTCTTTCTCCCATGATTAACCTGGGTTACTGGTTTTCTTGGTTTGTTTTTGCAATTCACATGCAGGAGTTTCTTATATATTTTGAATATTAGCTCTTTTTGCAATGTGAATTTGCAGCAGTCCTCTCCCTTTTCTTTCTCTCAGTTGTTGAAGAGACTATCCTTCTCCATGCTGCAGTCTTGGCATCCTTGTGAAGATCATGTGCCCACGTAAGTGTGTTCATTTGGGGGCTCTCTATGCTGACCCATTGTTCTCCCTGTCTGTTTTTAGGGCAGTACCAGA
Organism: Callorhinus ursinus; assembly: GCF_003265705.2. Taxonomy (NCBI): domain Eukaryota; kingdom Metazoa; phylum Chordata; class Mammalia; order Carnivora; family Otariidae; genus Callorhinus; species Callorhinus ursinus. The sequence continues at coordinate 148,218,393 of NW_027397063.1, forward strand.
CTCTTCGAGTGTTGTAGCTTGCAATGCGTCTTAAGTCAGGAAAAGTGGAACTTCCACTTTTCTCTCATGCTTGAGATTGCTTTCGCTATTTGAGGTTCCGTGGGTACTTTAGCATTAACTGTTCTGTTTCTATAAAACGACAACGGGATTTTGATAGGGGTCGCATTGAATTGTACTTTGCTGCTACTAAGACCTGGGGTGTTGACCTTACTGTTTTGGTGTCCCAGGACCTCAAAGAGTACCTGGCATGTGTGCATGGGCCCAGGAAATACCTGCAAATGAATGATCCCATCAGGCCATCATGCTACGCAGCAAGGAACGATGAGGGGATGGGCACTTATGTCTTCTACATCTTTGGATTCTACAGCTCTGCTCTCCAGGGTGCTAGCCACTAGCCTGTATCCCTCTGTGTATAACTAATTTCATCCCATCACTCATTAATTCAATTAATTCTGAGGAAAGAAAACATCAGATTGCTCAGTCACACGAGCCACATTTCATGTGTATCGCTAAGAGTTGGAATCGGGTTGCTAAGTTTGGTTGTGTGAGCTTTAATGAGCTTGAACAACTGAGAGTGTTAATGGCGATTTCTGTAGCATCTCTATCACATCTCAGATTTGCAACTGTGATCACTGTCTTACTGAAGGGCTCAGATTCCACCGAACTCAACAAACTTCTGAGAACTCACAGAAAAATTCAGGGAGATGGTGGATGACCTACCACAACCTCACCTAGAGTAGGAGGAATGGCTGGGCCCCTCTCTCCAATAACGGGATTGCTCGTGTTTGTGTGTCTCTAGATTTGGTTGTGGAGAACCTGGAGGATTATTCCAGCCAGAGGGGGGAAGACTCTCCAGGTCCGAACAGCACTCAGGTGGGAATCAACGGGAGAGGGTTCCAGGTAACAGTCGGGTTGCACCTGCTGATCTGGAGATTGCAAAGTTGCATGTGAAGTCAGAACAGGGAAATAGGTGTAGAAGTCTGATTTGCTCAGTTCATATTTTAATGACATAAAAGGAAGAGGAAGTGTGTCTGTAGGCTTTGAGTGTGTTGTCTTTGAAAATGTCTGTTCTTGCTTTGCTCTCTAAAACTCTTGTTCCCATGAAACCTGTACTCCCCTCCCTTTGCCACTGCCAAATGTCTGATCTTGGTTTTGTTTGCTTGGCACCTCTTGCGACTTGTGCCTGAGAGATTGGGGGACATTATCATGATGATTATGTTAATGCCTTATCATGAATGGATCCTAGCAGGGACACAACTCTCTCACAGACGCCTGACAAAGAGACAAATTTCTAGTGTGTGCCAGGTGGGGAATAAGCTGTAACTCTGTCCCGTTAACTTCTATGATTTGTAACATCATGTTTCTGTCCTGTTTGCCCCTCCTTAAAGACCACTCCCTCACTTGCATATGTTAAAGAATGTTTGCTTTGGCATCACTGTATAGGCTCCAGTGTCCTTTCCCAGAGTCAGATGGGCGCATGTGCTTCTATCTGAGGGAGGCCCGTGTGCAGCCGCACTGCAGATTGTCCATGGCTGGCAGGAATTCTAGACGACTGTGTGGGGGGCTGCTAGGCCTGTTTCAAACATGTTTACTCACAGCCCCACTGAACTGTCACCTGGCATTGACCTGACCCAGGGCAGAAGCTCTGGGCAGCGGGTCCATTGGTCACTGCTCCTCTCAAAACCAAGTGCTCCTGCCTTATGGTGTTAGCCTTGCCTCCTATGACATCCTTGTCATGACCACCTTGTGACCTTTTCTCAGGCAAGCCCAGTGCTTTCCTTCCAGTGGTTGGGGCAAACTCTGGCAGGTACTGTATGTTTATGTGGTCACATGGCTGTATATTTCCCAGGGCCTCACTGAGAGACTAAGGGAAATTGGACAAGTTGCCATCCTCTAATTTTCACTCACCCTCTGTAACGGTTCTAGGAATTTGGGGGGTTATTTCAGGGAAAAATGTCTCCTGAGTATGGTCATGTCAGGATCAGAACAGACACCAGCTACATGGAGGTGGCTGGCACTTTCTCCCTCAAGGTCTGCAGCAGTCCCAGACCCAGGACAGCTGCTCCCCACATAAGAAGAATCAGTGGGATTTAGTGAGTAGGTGCCAGCACATGTATTGTCTTTCCTCCAGTGTTTCCCTATTCCAAAACAATGTGACTGGTGGAGGTCGAGTGTAGAAAGGAAATGAAGCATATCTTAGCAGAAGAAGAGGAAGGGGAACAAGGCAGGAGAGGAGCTGGGAGGGAGGAAGGTAATATCAGGCACAAACTGTTACGGGGACAGTGACCTCCTGAAGGAGTGACAGGAGACACAGGCATCCACCTATTCCTGCTTATGGAGAGAATGTGAGGTTGGAAAAGCAGGTCAGACAACAGAGACCCACACCCTCTCTGCAGACGTGAAGGGTTGGAGCCTGGGGAGGACTCAGAGCTGAGGATGAGTCATCCAGAATTCAGGGTACTTCATCCCTCGAGCAGCGGGGTCTGCGTTCCCACCTCCAACTAACTCTGCGACTTCCTTTCCCACAGCCTTCCCCACATCATCAGTGCCATATCTACTCAAAGACTACTTTGCAGTTTCTGAGGATTCAGATGAACACAGCAACATGGTGCCTTGTAACAATTTCCTCCTTTCATCTCTTTTCACTTTCTCTCTCTGCAATGCATACCTCCTCTTTGTAGCTTTCACCCATTGTCTCTTTTTACGAGGCTCACCCTGAGGAAGCTGGTCTCATCTAGGTACTTGAGGCCTTGCCTCTTCAGGGTCTAGGAAATGTTTCTGCAGTCCCCCTCACCCTGTTCCTTAGTGCTGCCCTGGCCCCTGGACATGGGCCTTCACCACTGACTCATGGTGAGTAGTCCTGAATGGCCCAGCAGTGAGCCAGGCTGGGAGTCAGAAGGGCTGAGCTGGACTGGCCCAGAGAAGGCTGGCCCTGACCTGGTCACATCCCACATGGGTGTTTTCTTACCTGGGGTGGCTCTGGTCATGCCGATTCTTCCCTTCCTTTCAGATGTCAAAAACAGGACCCTAGAGAAACAGCAGAGGGTGATGTTTCACAGGAAGAACACGAAGAAAATTTGTAAATGTGGGGTGCCTGCTGTGAAGGGTTCATCCCTTCCCCAACTTACTTGGTGGGTCTACAGTGGAATCAAGCAAAATGCTGGGCTGGCTGCTACTGCCTGCCACCATGAAGTAGACAAGAGTATAGTCATAATCCATGCAGCCCACTAGATTAGGCCCTGAGCACATCTCCCAGGGAACCAGTACCTAATCCATGCATGCACTTGAGCAATAAGGGCATTGCCCTCCAGCAGCTACTTAACTTGGAGTCAGGGCTCTGGGTGCCTGTAGGGCTACCATGGGCAGGCCTGGAGGAGGTATGTGCATTGATTTATTTCTGAAGAGCGCCCTTGGAGATGTTCTTCATCTCACTCTGCAGGACACAACCCTGCCCTCCCAACCTGTTAAAGTCAACAGAGACTTTCTTCTGTTAATATCTAGGTGTGATGAGACATTTGGGGTTGGTTCAGACCACTCCCGATACCGGCATCTGGCAAATGAGTGAAGACATAGGCCCAACAGTGCTCATGCAAGCAGGACAGCTCACCTCACCCTGCTTTGTATCCCTCTGGGCCCATGGCAGGCACTGGTATTGAGGAGGGGACATTGTACGATCCCCATCTGACTGGAGCTGTCCCTGTGCTTGGGTCCCCTGAGCCCACGAGAACACTTTTGGGAGATAGGGGCTAACTTCATGGCACCATTTTCCAGTGTGACTTTTGATGTTCATTAGATTCTGTCTTAACTGGCAGGCAAGGCCTTCAGGGAAAAGTAGTGCTATCTGCTCCCAATGCAAACATGTCCAGTGGTTCAGCATGTACACTGTGCCATCCTATTCCCTCTGTAGTACAGGAGCATCTAGTAACCGCTATGCCACCCACAGCACCCAGATACACCCAAGGACGGTCCACAGAGAAGTAATGTTGAGGCTTCTCTGACAGTGAAAGGGACTGCCAAGCAGCAGAAAGACCCATAGCCACAGAGAGGCAGGGCTATTAGGGAAGGCACCCTGATGGCATGGAAGACACCACCTTCATTCAGTTTCTGGGCATCCATACAGGCTTGTCTTCCTTCTTAGGAGGCTTGGGTCCTGTAGAGATACATCCAGCCCCGAGAGCTCAGAAGTATGTCCAACCAGAAATCCTATATCTCTTATAAGGTCTGTCCCAAATAAAATGCCATGTGATCTCATACAGCTCCACCTCATGTTTCTCACAGCTGTAGAGAAGGACACTCTGGCCATATCTCAGGCCTAGGTACTTCAGAGGTCCTCATCAAAAGTGAGCCAGACAGGCTTTTGCTGTCCAGCTGCAGCTTTGGTGGTTTCCCAGAGGAAGAGCCAGCATGAAAGGATATACATGTAACCATCAGACGGAAACACTCTTGGAGGAGCAGCTCAGATGCACTTGACAGTCGCAGGCCTCAGAAATAATCTGCGCATACTTCTAACCAGGAGACAGGACAGGGGACCCCTACAGACAAGACAAAGGGATGCTCTGAGGCTGCCACCACCCCTGAGGTGGGTTTAGAATCACTGCTGAAGACCAGCCTCTGAGGAGGAAGCAGCACTCCAAGGTAACACTGGGTAACACTGAGGCCATCTTCAACGACAGCACTAGACGGACTTCTAGTTCTTTCCCTCTGCTTGTAGAAAGGTCTGCTCCTCCTCCAGCTGTCCCTCCAGCCCCCAGCAGGAATACACAGCAGGAGAGATGCAGGAAGACACAGGACTGACAGGGCCCAGTGACCACCCTGGATTCCAACTGAAGGGCAGCTCTGTGCATCCTCTATCTCAAAGGGCACACAGCTTGTGTCAGAGCCCCTTTCAGTCACCTCTTCACAATCACCGTCCCCACCTCCCTGGCTGACTGACTCTTGCTCACTCTCAAGAGTCAGGCAGGGCTGATCTGCTGGGTCCCCAAACCACTACCCCTGCCTCCTCAATCTCACCAGGCAAGGAGTCTGCATGAGAAGTCCATCTCCTGACTGGCCAGCTCCAGAAGCATCTGAGTCACTGTCCCCATTTATGGTGACGCTCTTCCCAGATTCCCCTCTCATGGGGCGAGAGAAGAGACCCTCTGCAACTCAAAGCCTCAGTGACAGCTGAAGCAGATGCCAACTGTGCCTTCCCTGCTCCTCCCAGCATCTCTGAAATGGAGTCCCCACTAGATTCTCCTGTTTTCACCTGGGAGAGCTCCCCTCCCACTCCAGCCCCAGAGCCCATCCTCAGCCCAGCCTGCCCATCATGGCTGCTGCCACTTCTAGCCCATTACCAGCACAGCTGAAGGACTGGCTCCCCAGCCAGCCTCTGACCCTGAGGTCAACCTCATAGACACAACAGTGTTTTGAGGCACTAAAGCCCCTAATATCACATTCCTAGGGGCCCACCTTCTCAGAGCTCCCTGACTTACAGCTGAACGCCTAGCATTGCTGCCTGCCTGGGTGCCTATACATGGGTCTTTTCCCCAGGCCTCTACTCCTAGCAGCCCTATCTCTGTGGTGAGCCCAGCAGGAGCACCCTTGCCATGAGGATGCTGCATCCAGCCCCTACACAGGGCTTGTTAGACCCCAAACTGCTGGGTCACCCACCATGCTGTTTTCCTCCAGGTCTGGATTGTCTTCCTTGGGGTCCCAGAGGCAAATGCTTGTTTTCAGGGAATAGCTTCCTTGAGAATTACCCAATGTCCAATTTCCTCCCAGGTTGGACCATGTGTGAGCCTCGTTTAGATGAGAAATGCATGGTTAGGCCTGACTCTGTGATCCTGGAGCCAACTGAGTGCCCACAGATACAGCATTCCATCCACACCCCTTGCCCTGCAACTTTGCCCAAAGGTGGGTGGTTTAAGGCTGTTGTTCCATCCCTGTGGTCTCAGTCTTCACAGGGCAATTTATGGAAGTGCTCATCTCCCATTTCCCTCCAGGCCTGGATGTGGTGGGACTCCTTCCGCCTAAGCTTGACTCCTCCCTTCTCCATGTTTCCTTCCCAGAACCCTCATGTCTTCTCCAGAACTTATTATAAATCCTTGTTTCTGTTCCTTTATATAATTCTCATGTGCCTGTGCTCTATAAATCAAGGGTTCAAAAGCACGGATTTGGATGAGGGGTAGCATGGGAACCAGACCTCTTTCAATTTTCCTGTGTCTCAGCTAACAGGGTATAAAGAGTAGCACACCTTGGTGTCTAGAAGGACTGACCCCTGCATATGAAAGTGTGTTTGGGGTTTAAGGATGCAGCCCAGGGTATCAGGGGTCCCAGGGGACAGGTGTACCAGGAATATTATCCCTGCTTGCTGGAACCGCAGCTGCTCTAACAACTCTCAGACTCGGAGCAGGCTGGACATCCCTACTGTACACACCATAAGGGGGTGGGGGGGAAGAGAGGTAAACAAACCATAAGATACTCTTAACATTAGAGAACAAGGGGCACCTGGGTGGCTCAGATGGTTAAGCTCGGCCTTCGGGTTAGTTCTTGATCTCAGGGTCCTGGGATGAAGCCCCACATTTAGCTCCTTGCTCAGCAGAGAGACCGCTTTTCCCTCTCTGTCCCTTCCCACACCTCTGCTTCTGTTTCTCTCTCTCTCTCTCAAATAAATATTAAAAAATCTTTAAAAAATGGAGATCAAACTGAGGGTCAATGGAGGTAGGTGGGTGGGGCTGGGCTTCCTGGGTGATGAGTATTAATGAGGGCACTTGATTTGATGAGCTCAGGGTGTTGTAAGCAAGTGATGAATCACTGAATTCTACTCCTGAAACCAACATTGCACTGTATGCTACCTAGCTAAAATTTAAATAAAAAATTGAAAAGAAAATAAAAATAAGAAAAAATGAGAAGAAATAAAAATAAAAATAAATACTAGCTGTCTCAATACAGTAATTGAAAGAGTATCAGAATGGACTTTAAAAACATAGGAAACACTTACAAGAAACTCATTAGAAGAACCTCTCTTTAATGATCAGACTATAGATAAGTTAAAAGTAAAGAAGCAGAAAAAGTTAAGCCACCATGCTAACACAAATGAAATGTAAGCCAGAGTAGCTACATTCATTTCAGACAAAGCTGACTTCAGAACTAGGAAAATGATCAAGGATGAAGAGAGGCATTACCTGAAGAGGAGGGTCCCTTCTCCAATAAGACATAAACATTCCTTCACCTACATGCATCTGACAATACAGCATCAAAGTATGTGACACAAAAACTGTTGACGAGGGGAAAGAAATATGGAAAAATCCACTCCCTTGGTGGACAGACATTCGAATGCACAAATTCACTATTATAGCATGAAACCTTGCTCTTTCAGTAATTGACACATGCATCCTGCATAAAGTCATTAAGGATGAACTGAACAGTACCTTCAATCAACTGAATCTACATGACATTTATGAACTAGTGTACCTAGCAATAGCAGAATACACAGTCTTCCCAAACGCAGGTGGAGCATTCACCAGAATAACCACATTCTGAGGGGAAAAAAACCCACACCTCATAAAATTTAAAACAAGAGACCTCATACACTTTATGTTCTCAGACCCAAAGGAATGTGACCATAGAAGGCTAAAAGAGAAAAATAACTAGAATATTCCAAAATCTGTGGAGACTAAACAACACATGGATCGAATACAGAACACTCAAAAGAATTTTCAACTATTTTCCAATAAGTGAAAATGAATATACACCTTGATAAAATGTGTGGACTTCAATGAAAGCGGTACTTTGAGGAACATTTAGAGCACTGAATACATACATTAACAAAATAAAGATCTGAAGGAAATGGCTAGAAAAAAGAACAATGTAAGCCTCAAGCTAACCAACCAAAAAAAGAAAAAGGAATAATTTCTGCAGAAATTGATAAAAGGAATAGCATAGAGGACATTAGGAGAAGGAAGGAAGAAAAGAAGGGGGGAAATCAGAGGGGGAGCTGAACCATGAGAGACTATGGACTCCAAGAAACAAACTGAGGGTTTTAGAGGGGAGGGGGGTTGGGGTGATGGGTTAGCCTGGTAATGGGTATTAAGGAGGGCACGTACTGCATATAGCACTGGGTGTTATATGAAAACAATGATTCGTGGATCACTACATCAAAAAGTAATGATGTAGTGATATATGTATGGTGACTAACATAACATAATAAAATTAAATTAAATTTTTAAAAATGGAAACTCAATAAAGAAAATAAACCAAAACTAGTTTTTGGATTTAAAAAAATAGGGCATAAATATTTAGAATTGTTAGATCTTCTTGGTGGATAGATACCTTAATTATGATTTAATGCCCTTCTTCATCTCTTGTTACAGGCTTGGTTTTAATACCTACTTTGTCGGATATAAGGATGGCTACCCCTGGGGTATACCTACTCTGGGTTTCTTTTGACATCCATTGCATAACAAAGGTTTCTCTGTCCCTCACTTTCAATCTGCTGATGTCTGTAGGTCTAAAATGAGTCTCTTATAGGCAGCCGACAATTTGTTTTTGTTTGTTTGTTTGTTTTCTCCATTCTGATGCACTATGTTTTTTGATTGCAACATTTAGTGCATTTACTTTCAGACTGATTATTGAAAAGTCTGAATTTAGTGCCATTGTTTTCCCTGTAAAGTTGGTGTTTCTGGTGATGTTCCTTGGTCCTCTGTTGCTTTTGGTCTTTTTTCCCCACTCTAAGAGCCCCCTTTAATATTTCTTGCTGGGATGGTTTAGTGCTCACAAACTTTTAGTTTTTGTTTCTCTGGGAAACCCTTTCTCTCTCCTATTTCCTGAGTAATGCCTATATTAAAAGAGGTCCAAAAAACAAAAAATTAAAAAAAAAAGTGGTCCTATCCTATACTGTCTTGGGCCTGAAGCTTCAGGAGGTGTTTCATAGTGTGTACTCTGCTATTGTATTTTGCTACTCCTTCCCTCAGGTCAGTCCTCTGCAGAGATTCACCTTGCCTGTAGTGAGGAGTGTCCCAACCTTGTCCACTGTGTGGCAAGATCTAATTAAGTGTGTTTTGGTCTACTTGTTTCTTTTTAATTATTTCATTTATTTATTTGACAGAGACACAGCAAGAGAGCGAACACAAGTAGGGGGAGTGGAAGAGGGAGAAGCAGGCTTCCTACAGAGCAGGGAGCCCAATGCGGGGCTTGATCCCTGGACCCTGGGATTATGATGTGAGTCGAAGACAGACACTTAAAGACTGAGCACCTAGGCACCCCTGGTCCACTTGTTAAATGAAGCTAGAGTCAAGCAAAAAGGAAGCTAGATCCTATTTTGCCTAGACCTAAAGCTTTGCAGCACTCTATGATCAGCAGACTTGTGCCATGCCAGAGGTTTCTGCTGGTATTCTGTGAGAGGGGTCAGCCTCACAGATTCTCAGATGAACTTGCCCTAGGGGAGATGCACCTGCAGGGCACAGGGAGCAAGGCTTGGGGTAAGGGGTTCTGGCCTCCACTTGGTGGCACTGTGTCGCTCACTTTGTTGGTCAGTGTTGATGGGTAGAGGAGATAATGGCATCTCCCCACTCTCTTGTCCCCAACGAGGGGCGTTCACAGCCACTACTCTTTAGAAAGCCCTCAGAGAAGAGCAAACACTCACCCCTCTTGTGTCCCCACCTTCCATCCCATCCCTGCCTTCACACTGTGTCCAAGCTGTTGGTCTGCCAGCACCACAGTACTGCTGCGTTTTAAGTCAGGTGCAGCTGGGTTTCAAAACTCCCAGGTTTGAGGGACTGGTGTGGCATAGACCCGCACTGATTCTCTGGGGAGGGTCTACCCACACTGTGGCCAGGTGCTGCTTTGTCCCTGAAAATAGTCATGCAAACATGCAATGGTTGATAGCTTATGGTAACGTGCAGCAAAAAGCTGGCCCCCAGGTTTGCTGCCCTCAGCTGGTGTCTTTCATCCTATTCTAATGAACAGGGAAGGAGGTTGGTACTTGCCTGGTCTTTGTGCCCAGAGAGTCCCTGCCACCTCTCCCAAATGCACTCCAAGAAGGGGAACTGTTTCTCACCAGGTGACCCAAGGGATCCTCAGACCACACTGACTACTCCCAGGACTCCAGCCTCCATCCCCACAGGAGCACTGCCAAGCCCTCCAGGAATGAACATGGCAATGGCGTGGATTTCTAAATCCCAGAGGAAATATTCCTTTACCTATCCAGCTCTGGGAGTGGTCGTTAAGGAAGAGAAAAAGGACAGAAACAGGAAGGTGATGTGACAAGTCCTGTCATTTAAGAGGGAGAGAGTTGACTTCTCACCCACCACCTGGCACACACTAGAAAAACTTAGTCTCCATATACAAGTGTCTGTGAGAGAGTTCTTGTGTCCCCACAGAATTCATCTACCACAGGTCCGTAACAAGAAGACATTCAACCCTTCATGTATAATTTCCCAAATGTTGTTAACCAGCAAAACCAAGATTTGACATCTGATAGTGGCAAAGGGAGGAAAGTGCAGGGAGAGATACTTTTTAGAGAGCAGAGCAAGAAAAGATGTTTACAAACCTAGCACACTCAAGGCCCCTGGATGCAACTCCTCTTACTATTAGGTCATGAAATTATGAAATGAACAAATCCAACTTCTACACATATTTCCCTTTCTTTTCTGATTTCATATGCACCTTCCTCAGTCTCCAGATCAGCATGTGCACCCGACTCTTCCCAAGGAACCCTCTCCCATTGGTTTTTACTCAGTGTCCTTTCCTACCTGGAGAGTCTTCCACCTCACTGCTGGAGCCCTTGATGCTCTCCACAAGCAAATCTCTAGAAACACAAGCAGGAGGAAACATGTTAGTAGAGAGAGGGGCCCAGCTATTCCTCCTACTCTGGTTCAGATTAGGGTGGGTCATACAGCATCTCCCTGACCTTTCTAGTAGGTTCGCAGACCTTTGCTGGGCTTGAGGGGGTCAAAAGACTTCAGCAAGACAATGATCACAGTGGCAAACCTTCAAATGAGACCGAGATGCTAAAGGAATCATCATTTACATTCTCAGTTCTACAGGCCCATTATAACTGTCACTTCCAAATTTAGCAATAGGAAATTCCCTCTGTTATAGAAAACATGAAATGTTCCTAGTGTGTCTCAGTAAAGGGAGGTTATTTTATTTTGTTATTTTTATTTTACTCGAGTTCATTGAGTTAATAAATGATTTTGTAAAATTAACTTTAGAGAGTCACATCTATCTAGTGGCTATCCATCTGGATAGTGCAGCTTTAGAATCCAAAGATGAATAAGACATCACCTCTTCTCCCCTGGCTATTCCTTGCACAGTAGACGCTGGCCTGATCTCACCATTTATATGTAGGTCTTTCCTGGACTCATGCACAAATGTCAGGCATCACTTGAGGTGTTGAAAAACTAAAACAGTAAGGTCAACAGCTAGGTCCTAGAAAAAAATCGTCTACAGATTCAATGCCACACCTATCAAAATCCCAATGTCATTCATAGAAATAACAACACAGTCTTAAAACACATATGGAGCCACAAAGGACCCCAAAGAGCCACAACAACACTGAAAATAAACAAAGATGGAGGCTCCATACTTGCTGACTTTCAAACACTTCAGAAAGCTACACTAACCTACCAGTATGGTGCAGGCATAAAAATAGGTAGATAAAAAAAAAAATAAAAATAAAAATAGGTAGATAGACCAATGGACCCAAATAGAGAGCCTGAAAATAAACTCACACATACATGGACACATGATCTTTGACAAGGATGCCAGGACCACACAATGAGGAAAGGAGAGTTTCTTCAACAATTGAAGGAAGGAAAAGGCCACCTACACAATGAGAGAAAATATTTGCAAACCTCCTATCAGAAAAGGTGTTAATGTGCAAAAAGGAAAGAAAAGCAACTTACCCAACTTGAGAACTGGGGAAAAACTTGAATTGCTTGGCTCCAAGGGAAACAAACCAATGGCCAACAGGCCTATGAAAAGATGCTCAACCTAACTAGTCATCAGGCAAGTGTAAATCAAAACAACAAAGATATCCCCCTATCTGTTGGGATGGCTTTTATCAAAATAAAAAACACAAAAACAATAAGAACAACAACAACAACAACAAAACAGGTGTTGATAAGAATGTGAAAAAGATCTGTGTATGCTCTTAGTGGAAATGGAAAATGGTGCAGCCGTCATGGAAAGCTGTGTTGAGTTTCCTCAAACAGTTGTAAATAGAACTCCCAGAGGATTCAGCTATCACGTGTCTGGGTTTACATCCAATGGAAATGAAATGAGTATCTGGAAGATACACCTGCAATTTCATGCTCATTGCAGCATTTGCACAGTAGCCATATGGAAAAAGGCCCAATGTTAATTGACACTGAATTTTAAAGACAGGTTGGTATATCCATACAGTGGAATATTATTTAGCCTTAATAAAGAAGAAAATGCTGTCTTTTGTAGGAATATGAATGAAATAAACCAATGACAAAAAACAAAAAAGGTATGATTGCATTTCCGTGAGCAATCTAAAATAGTCAATGGCATGGAAGCAGGGAGCAGAAGGCTGTCCAGAGTTGGGGGAGCAGGAAAGGATGAGTTGCTTTTCTATGCATGTGGAGATTTAGTCATGCCAGATGGAAGTAGAGACCTATTGTCCAGCCATGTGCATTGAGTTAACATATGTTAAATGTGTTGTATACTTGCAACTTTGTCAAGAGGATAGATTTAATGTTATGTGTTTTTTTTCCACAATTAAAGTATAAGTAAAAGAAAACACAAATGTAAACAGAAAAGAAAGAAAAGATGGGAGGAGGGTAATGGTTGGGAGGAAGGCAAAATGTTCATGCTGTGGGCAGAGAAGATGACAGAAAGCCCCTCTCTGTAGGTGTTAAAGATTTCCACACAGTGCTCACTCCTGTGAACAGGAGGCTGTGTCCTTTCTCATCTCCATTCAGGAAGGAGCCAAATATCATCCGAAGTGTGAGCAAGGTGGGCTGAGGTAATACAGCCTCTCCTGTTCTTGACTCCAGAGAATCATCCGCTTGTAATGAAACAATGATGTATAGATTTAGGATTTCTAGGGCACCCGTATATCAAGTAGACTGTTTCTGGGGCAAACAAGTGACATTTGAAAATCAAGCAGTCTCATCATGCTTTTGTTTCTTTGGGAAAATACCTACAGGGAAATCAAATCCTACTGAGACATGTATTTCTCACAGGGTTGATGCTCCAGAATAAAACTTAAACCATAACTTGGCTCGGTTTCTATTGCTATTGACTTAAAATAACTACCTTGACTTATTTGCAGAGGCCTTCAGAATAATTGAAGACCCTATTTCCCCTGGTCGATGGACAGGGACATGAATAGTGACACTCTTCTCACACTGCTGAGGTTCCCTTTCCCCATTGTGCTATGCAAAATGTGCCCTTTCATCCTCCTGAGGAGGAAGCCAAATGCCCACCCTGAGGCTCAGTCCCTGAGGAAGTCCTCTTGTTTCTCCTTTCATACCACACATTTTTCCCCAAACACACAGAATCACAGCAACAATCCATGGTGAGAGACTCATTCTCCAAGTAAGAATGAGTTTTATTCTCTTATTCTTTATTCTGAAGGTAACAGTTAGACCCTGATGTGGAAAGGGGCAGCAAATTTCCCCCCAACATTTCCGGGGCTCCTCCCTTCTCAGATTCCCACATACACATCTGTGTGTGGGCACATAGCAGCGTCAGGGCCCACCTGCTAAAGGAAGGAGGCCTGCCCCAGCATTCAGTGCTCCAGATGAGCTTGGGAAGACTCACTTAGAAGAAGAGTGTTTTGAGTGGGTGAAGTGGCAAAACTGAGGGACTGTGGCCATTCACAATGTCACGAGACCTACCAGGGTGAGAGTCATTATTAAATGGAATTGTCACTGACTCAGTAACAGGAAATGTGAAGCATGGTTTTGTTTATTTTGTGCACAGTCATCCTCTTCCTAGGTGCTGAGGAGATATGTCTTCCTGGTTAATGGATGTGTATGTGGCATATCATGAACAAGATTTAAATTGTACTATTTGGTTAACTTATATGTGCTTAAACATCCATGATGTAATGGGGATGGGAATTTTTATTTAGAAGGTCCACACCATTAATTGTGATGTGTAGGGAGACATAAATCTAGGGAAACACACAATGTATAACACACTCACACACACACAATCTAAGCCAGAATCACTGCAGATGGGTTCACATACTGACACACCACTGCCCTGCATGTAAACCTACACCACCCAAGAGAAGTACAGCAGTTTCCAGGGACTGTACAATGTGGTCACAGGTCTTTACCTGGAAAATCCTTTTGTATCACCACATCCCCTCTTCTCAGTCCCAGCATGAAGCTGGAATCAGGTGGCTCTCAACATGAAACCTGCAAGACAGCCCCACCTTTCTCATCTCCCAGATTTCTCCTCAGTAAGTGAGTGATTCCAGAATACATACTGCTTTCACTTTTCACATGACCAATCTGCTATTACAGACAGAAAACACTCTGAAGATCAGATCATGCTGTGTCCTGCTAGCACAGCTCTCTTCTTATGTTGGTGGCCAGAGATAACCAGATGGGAATGTGTGATAGAGACCAGGGAAACAAAGAGCGAGAAGAGAGCAAACTTATTAATGAACAAAGGCATCAAATTTTCCCCAAGCAGGTATGTCCCAAGTCCCTTTGGGTAGGCCATTATGAAATAATTTTTCTTAGATTTATTTCGTTGACACAGAGAGATAGCACAAGTAGGCAGAGCAGCAGGCAGAGGGAGAGGGAGAAGCAGGCCCCCCACTGAGCAGAGAGCCCGATGTGGGACTTGATCCCAGTATCCTGGGATCATGACCTGAGCCAAAGGCAGACGCTTAACCGAGTGCCCACCCAGGTGCGCTTTTTATTTTGTTTTCTAGATTTTATTCATTAACAATTATGAAATTATTTCCAAGGAGGAAAAATTGTTCCTGGTAAGAAGCTCACTACCCTGTGGATTGCAACTGACACTGCTGTTGTTTAAAAGTCTTTGGAATCAGGAATCAGTAGGTAACAGATTTCACTAAACA
This sequence comes from Callorhinus ursinus, assembly GCF_003265705.2. NCBI lineage: Eukaryota > Metazoa > Chordata > Mammalia > Carnivora > Otariidae > Callorhinus > Callorhinus ursinus. Next base: position 148,233,442 of record NW_027397063.1, read on the forward strand.
TTCTTCCACTTAGTAAGTGGTATATATCAACTGGCATGCACATGCTCACATTTTCATATCTTAACTCTCTTTAAAAAGTAAAAGAATAATAAAGAAATAAAGTAAATATAAAAAATAAAAAGCAATAAAACAACTTTTGTATCTCAGACATGAAAAAGCAAGCTTACCTTGGGAAAAGATGGGTGCTCTCCCTCTGCACAGTCACTGGAAAGTTCTTCCAACAGGTAATGGAGGGAAGCCAGTTGGACACAGAGAAGCTGTGAAGACACTGGTACGGCTTCTCAGAAATTACTCAGGGATTTTTCCCCGATGGGGCCAAGGGCAAAAATGTTTGGATGCGGGTGGTAAATGATGTGGACTGACCTGCTGCTGCCACATCCCTGCTGGACAAAGAGAAGCAAAGGAAAGCAACAGGAAAGTAATAGAAACACGATCTTTCAATTTTAACTTGAGGAAATCTAATCAATGAGAAATAGGCAATCTAAAAAGGAGCAAACACAAAATGCCTGCTGGTGTTAATGACAGAGACACATGGCCCCTCTGCCTGTTTGAGGTTCAACTAAATTGCAACTATGTGTTTCACTTTTCCAAGACCTTTCCAAAGAATCATGAAGCCCATGAAGAGAAATAAAAAATAGTCGGTCATGAAGGAAATCCAAAGCCAAAGCCGGGTGACCTATCATTTCATACCCACAGGACAACTATCATCCAAAAGACAGATAAGTGTTGGCGAGGATGTGGAGAAATTGCAACCCTCACGCACTGCTGGCAGGAATGGAAAAGGGTGTAGACATTTGGGAAAGAGTCTTGCAGGAATTCAAATAGTACAATACAGATACCTTGTGACCCAACTCCCCCCACCCAGGTTTATACCTATAAGAACATAGGCCCCACAAGATCTTATCCATGAATGCTCCTAGCAACATCATTCGTAATCATCCTGAGGGGAAACCAACCCAAATATTCTTCCACCGAGGAACAAACAAACTGTATAGTATTTATAACAATGGAATACTGTTCAGCCAAATAAAAGACACGAAAAACCCATCCATGCTATATTGATGGACCTTGAAAACATTATGCTAAGTGAAGAAGCCAGGCACAAAAGGTCACACCTTGCTTTATTCCACTTATAGCAAGGGCTCAAAATAAGCAAATACATGGAAAGACAAAGCACATTCCTCTTTCCCTGGGCCTTAGAGGTTAGGGGAAATGGGGCTTCTCTGAGGAGAAGTAGGGGATATCTTGTGCGGGGATAATGTAAAACATCTGGAACGCATTGTCATGATGTTGCACAATTCTGTGAATATACTAAAAACAAAAACAAAAGCAAAAACAAAACCACCCTTAAAGGGTGACTTGCATTGTCTGTCAACTTTCCCTCAGGAAAGCTGTTACAGTGATTAAGTGTACATCATCAGGGGCGCCTGGGTGGCTCAGTCGTTAAGCATCTGCCTTCGGCTCAGGTCATGATCCCAGGGTCCTGGGATCGAGCCCCGCACCGGGCTCCCTGCTCGGCCGGAAGCCTGCTTCTCCCTCTCCTGCTCCCCCTGCTTGTGTTCCCTCTCTCGCTGTGTCTCTCTCTGTCAAATAAATAAAATCTTTAAAAAAAAAGTGTACATCATCATAACAGAAAGTAAACCCCAGAAGGGAGTATGGAATGTTGTCGCCTCACATTGAGGCCTCTGAACTAAGGAAATGAACACTCAGATTAATTCTGTTAGTGAACATTCCAAATACAAGACCTACGGATAATCATGAGGATTTCCTTGTTTCAATTTCAAAGAAAAACAAAAGCATCTAAATTTTAAAAAATTCACAATTTCAGAACAAACCATCATAACTCAGGCAGACGGTAACCCAGGGAAACCAAAAAACAGCCGTGGCTATGAGAGGTTTTGACTGGAGGGATTGATGCTCTGACTATGAAATCAGACACACATTTATTATTGTCCCACCCGCAAAGATGACGTGAAAAGTAAGGCAGCCCAGGTAACGGTGTGTCTTTTGAAAGCATCGTTTGTGAGAAGGACAATATTAAGACATAGATCCTGTGCCATCATGAAGAATTGAATCTTCCAGAATCCCAGAGAGAAAACTCAAAACTCAGATTCCATTGCATAAACATTGGACTGAGTCCTCCTTGTGGTGGGACTGGATTCCAGAAGGGAACAGATGACACGTGGTGAAAAGGTCAAAGGAGGCAGAGTTTCACAAGGCTATTTGTCATAGAGAACGGTGGTTACCCAAGAGGAGCCGGGTGGAGGGGTGGGCAAAGTGTGTGAAGGCAATTAAGAGTTCACTGATCCTGAGGAGCAATGAGTAATGCATCGAATTATACTGGAATTAAGAGAATATATTGGAATTAAGAGAAGAAAATGAAATGAAGTGAAGTGAAATCAAACCAGAGAACATTAAAAAAAAAAGTCTTAAAGGCGATTTGTGGACGCTGGATCCATTTTAAAGTTTCCAGGAGGTAGCAGACATCGGTGCGGATGAGGGCAACCAGCAGGCAAAGTCACAAAGAATCGTGAAAACGTCAATACTGTGTGCAGTCCTAGTTCACAGGCACGAGTATGAAAATTCATCAGGCGAAAATGTACCTTCCACAAGTAATCAAAAACACATACAGAGACCTTTGACCTTTGTCAGAAAGGTGTGTGGCTCTTCCTTACACCAAGTTCTGTACAGTTTCCATGCCTATCAGCTCCCCCAATACCCTCCCCTTCTCAGGTGGCACTCACCAGGCTGTGGCTGGAATTAGGTGGCCTGTGAGAGGCAGTCAGGTCCTCATTGCACCCCCAGTGGGAGGCTCCCGCCCTCCCGCCTTCCCAGGCACTGCCCCTGCTGGCCTTTCCTGCTTCTCACCCAAGTGGCTCCATGGCACTATGTGGTGCCAGCCAAGGAGCAGAGGCAGGTGGGCACAGGGCAGGCTGCGCCTGGTGGGAGGACTGTGGCAGGTTGGGAGGAGCTGCGGAGAGTAGGGTGGCGGAGGCGGAGGCGGAGGCAGGGGCTGAGGCTGAGGCAGAGGCTGGGGTGGGCGGACTCAAGGGCTCACCCTCCCCGGGGGGCGGGTGCAAGCGCCCTCTCACTGCTTTCTGGGAACACGGGGGCGGTCCTGTCCTGCATCTCCCTTGAGTTGCTTTGTGGCCCATTCTGGTGCCCCACACGGAGTAGGTGTGGTAGGGACGCTGGCCTGGGGCGGAGAGCCAGGCGCGCCGCGCCCCCACGTGCACTCCTCAACCTGCTGGATGCACTGGCAGCCGAACCATCAGGGGAGGTTCGACTCAGGCGTGCAGGGTGCTGCAGGGCTGTGCTGCGAGGGGGCCTCTGTACCGGTTAGGGCGCGAACTAGTGAGGACCTGAGGGATGGAGAGTGTGCACGGGGCAGGGGCTGCGGGAGGAAAGGAGGCGGAGGCAGGAAGGAGGCTGAGGGGCTGGCTCAGGGCCTCCAGGGTCGTCACGCTCCTCCTGGTGCTGACGGCCCTCTCGAATCCGTCCGCAACAACCTGTGCTCCCCTGTATGGCGCCTTCCCTGAGTGGCCCCGGGGGACCCCTCAAGTTGAGGAGGACGCGCGCGCGCGCGCGGAAGCGCCCCGTACCGCTCCTCACCCACGCCCTCAGGCACCTGCTTAGTGCAGGGCAGCAGAATGTGCTGCAGGGCCACTCAGTGGAGACAGGACAGCAGCGTGCGTTCACACCCTGCGAGGGGGCTGTGGGCACCTCACGCGCGCGCCCTGAGTCCGCCAGCTTGCCCTCTTCCTCCTGCTCCTTCCAGCGACCCCCATTCGGTGCCCTCCGGTACCTGCTCAGTGACCGGACACTAGAGAATTCCACCGAGCGGGCCACTTTTGTGAGGCTCCGGAGGGCGCAAGTTGCAGTCCCAGCGGAGCATGATAGGGGCTCTGAGGCCTGAGGGAGCTTGGCATGCCGCCCCTCTGCCCCCATCGTTCCCTCCACCTTCCACAGCCAGGGAGCTAAGCACCATAAGGTTCCATGGGGCTACTCAGGGGAAGCTCCAGAAAGGCACAGAGGGCAGTCCTGGCGAAGTCGTGGGGGAGGGGGGCTGACCCACAGTATGGGGGGGAGGGATGGGACCATGCTGCCCCACCAGCCCCCTTCTTCCCAGCCTTCCTGGCCTTCCCTGCCTTAATTCTTTCAAAACAAATTATCATAACTTTGGGCTTTGGGTCTCTACTTAAGCCTGCATTCTGGAGCAAAGTTTGAATTTGGATTGAGTCTGTGTCTCCCAGCTTTCTATTCCTAAGACCTCAAGTAAATGCTGTGCTTGCTTTAGAGCCTCTTCTTCATGGTCAACGTAACTTGGCCTAGTTGGCAGAATTCATAGCCCCTGACCTTTGTCCTGGGCACCACTGTAGGTTCAAGCAAGGGACCTGCCAGAGTCTAGTATGCACTGTCATCTCCCTGGTGGTAAGTCCTCTTGGTTCCAAACCTCCTGTCTTGATGCAGGTTCAGGCCCTTCCTGGGGTATTCTTTTCTGCTGGGTTCCTTACTTGTTTGTTTCAATTCAACTCAATTAACATATAGTGTAGTATTATTTTCAGAGGTAGAGTTTAGTGATTCATCAGTTGCATGGAACACCCAGTGCTCATTGCATCAAGTGCCCTCCTTAAAGCCCATCACCCAGTTACCCCATCCCCCCACCAATCTCCTCTCCAGCAACCCTCAGTTTGTTTCCTAGAGTTAAGAGTCTCTTAGGATTTCTCTTCCCCTCAGGTTGCATCTTATTTGTCCTACCCTTCCCCAATGTTCATCTGGTTTGTTTCTTAAATTCCACCTAGGAGTGAAATCATATGGTGTATGTCTTTCTCTGATTGGCTTATTTCCCTCAGCACACACAATACCCTCTAGTGCCATCCACGTTGTTGCAAATTGCAAGATTTCATTCCTTTCAAGGGCTGAGTAACATTCCAGTGTGTGTGTGTGCATGTGCGTGTGTGTATACACCACTTCTTTATTCATTCATCTGTCAATGGACATCTCGGCTGTTTCCATAGTGTGGTTCCTGTGGATGTGTATATAAACCACTATAAACATTGGGGTTCAGTTGCCCCTTTGCCCCTGAGTTTGTGTCCTTTGGAGAAATAGACAGTAGCTCAATTGCTGGGTCTTAAGGAAGCTCTATGGTTAACTTTTTGAGGACCTCCGCACTGTGTTCCAGAGTGGCTGGACCAGTTTGCATTCCCACCAACAGTGTAAGAGGGGTCTCCTTTCCCCACATCCTCACCATCACCTGTTGTTTCCTGACTTGTTCATTTTAGCCATTCTGAGCAGTGTGAAGCGGTGACTCATTGTGGTTTTGATTGGTATTTCCCTGATGCCAAGGGATGTGGAGCATTTTTTCATGTGTCTGTTGGCCATTTTTATGTTTTCTTTGGAGAAACATCTGTTTGTTTCTCTTCTGCCCATTTCTTGACTGGACCATTTGCTTTTTGGGTGTTGACTTTGATAAGTCCTTTAGGGATCTTGGATACTAGCCCCTTATCTGAGAAGACATGTGCAAATATCCTCTCCTGATCCGTAAGTTCCCTTTGAGTTTTGTCAACTGTTGCCTTCACTGAGCAGAAGCTTTTGATCTTGATGAAGTTCCAAAAGTTCACGTTTGCTTTTGTTGCCCTTGCCTTTGAAGACGTGTCTAGCAAGAAGTTGCTGAGGGCGAGGTCAGAGGTTGCTGCCTGTGTTCTCCTCTAGGATTTGGATGGACTCCTGTCTCACACTTAGGTCTTTCATCCCTTTTGAGTTTATGTTAGTGTATGGGTGTAAGAAAGTGGTCCAGTTCCATTCTTCTGCATGTGGCTGCCCAATTTCCCCAAGACCAGTTTTTTGAAGTGACTGTCTTTTTTCTATTGGATATTCTTTCCTGCTCTGTGGAAGTTTAGTTGACCATAGAGTTGAGGGTCCCTTTCTGGGTTCTCTCTTCTGTTCCATGACCTATTTGTCTCTATTTGTGCCAGTACCATACTGTCTTGATGATTACAGCTTGAAGTCTGGCATTGTGATGCCACCAGCTTTGGTTTTCTTTTTCAACATTCCTCTGGCTATTCGGACTCTTTTCTGGTGCCATACCTGTTGTAGGATTCCTTCTTCCAGCTCTGTGAAAAAAATGCCGATGGCATTTTGAGAGGGATTGCGTGGAATGTGTAGATAACTTTGAGTAGCATCCGCATTTTGACAATACTGATTCTTGCAATTCATGAGCATGGAATATTGTTTTTTCCATTTCTTTGTGTCTAGCTCAATTTCTTTCATAAGTGTTCCATAGTTTTCAGAGTACAGATCTTTTTTAATATTTTATTTTATTATGTTATGTTAGTCACCATACAGTACATCATTAGGTTTTGATGTAGTGTTCTATGATTCATTGCTTTCGTATAACACCCAGTGCTCCATGCAATACATGCCCTGATCCTTTACCTCTTTGCTTCAGTTTATTCCTAGGTCTCTTATGGGTTTGGGTGCAATTGTATGTGGGATCGACACCTTGATTTCTCCTTCTTCTGCCTCCCTGTTAGTATAGAGAAAGGCAACTGATTTCTGTCCATTCATTTTCTATCCTGCCATGTTACCAAATTCCCCTATGAGTTCTAGCAATTTTGGCGTGGAGTCTTTTGGGTTCCCTACATAGACTCTCATCTCATCTGCAAAGAGTGAGAGTATGACTTCTTCTTTGCCTATTTAGAGGTCTTTTATTATGTTTTTTAATTTTTCCTTTCTCTTTTTTTTTTGCCCCCTCCTCCCTGTCTCTCTCTCTCTCCCTCTGTCTGTCTCCCTCTCCTTCTCTCTCTCTCTCTCTCTCTCTCTCTCTCTCTCTCGGTCTCAAATAAATGAATTTAAAAAAACAAAGACAAAGAAGGATTGGTGCATTCTTCACGTACATGCATGTGACAGCACAACATCAAACTCCATGACATAAAGACAGTTGAAGATGGGAAAGAAAAATAGACAAATTCGCTCTCTTGGTGGATAGAATTTCAAATCCTCAAATCCACTATTACAGCATGAAACCCTGTTCTTTCAATAATCGATATATGCATCAGGCATAAAATCAATATAGAGGAACTGAACAGGACCTCTGATCCATTGATCTGAATGATATTTATCAAATGTCATATCTAGTAACAGCAAAAAACACAATCTGATAAAACTTACCTGGAGCATTCACCAGAGTAACCATGTACCGTGTGGGGGGAAAAAAAAAAAAACACCTCACACTCATGACGTTTAAAACAACGGATTGCATACAAACTATGTCCTCAACCCCGACAGAACATGAAAATCAAAAGCTAAAACAGAAAGATAACTGGAAAATTCCAAAATACTAGGAGACTAAACAACACATGGATCAAAAAGAGAACACTCAAAAGAAATTTCAAATATCTTGCACTAAATGAAAATGAATATAGAACTTAACGAAATATGTGAAATACAATGAAAGCAGTACTTTGAGGAAAATCAGGAGCACTGAAGCATACATCAAAAAAAATAAAGATGTAAAACAATCAGTTGGACACTAAAACGAGGTAAGCCTAAAGCAAGCAGAGGAAAGGAAATAATTTCGGCAGAAATTGATAAAATTAAAATGAGAAAACTTTAATAAAGAAAATCAATAAAACCAAAACTCATTCTTTGAAAGGATAAAAAGAAAATGGGATAATCCTCTAATCAGGCAGTCTAAGAAAAAGAGAGAGAGAGAGGGAGAGAAAGAACCCAAATGAGTTATAGTACTAATAGTAATTACTATCAGTCCTGAGCTCATGAACACTAATAGGATAATAAGGAAATTTTTGATGAGGGGAATGACATGTTCCCTTAGGAACTCTCTGAGAACCATAGAAAACCTAAAAAGGAACTATTTCAACTCCTTCCTCACCCTTTCATATTTAGCCTGTAATTTAGAGTACCAACTATTTATGAGGATATGAATTCACGTCTATATGATATTTCACTGTTAAGACTCCATTATACATAAGTGGGCCATAACTAAAACATAAACATTTGGTGATTCAAGGGACAGTGTTGGAAAATGAAAAAGAAGTCATAACACAGAGGAAAAAATTGCAACTCATATACCGAATAAGAAACATACCTAGAACATCAAAAGAAGTATTACAACTCAGTTAGGAAAAAACAAACAACCCATTAAAAATTAGGCCAGTGACCCCAACAGACACTCCAAGGAAGATATCCAAAGAGACATGAAGCAAATGAACAGAAGTCAAAAATAGTCCGTCATGAAAGAAATCCAAGGCCAAATCAGGGTGACCTATCATTTCGTTCCCTGACCTATCATTTCATAACCACAGGACAGCTATCATCCAAAAGACAGACAAGTGTTGGCGAGGATGTGGAGAAATTCCAACCCTTATGCACTGCTGGCAGGAATGGAAAAGGGTACAGTCATTTGGGAAAGAATCTTGCAGGATTTCAAATTGTACAACACAGATACCATGAGACCCAACTCCCTTCCTAGGTATATACCTATAAGAACTGAAAGCATATGGCCCCACAAAATCTTATCTATGAATGTTCCCAGCTGCATTATTCATAATCATCCAAAAGGGAAACCAACCCAAATGTTCTTCCACCGAGGAACAAAAAACTGCAGTATTTATAACAACAGAATACTGATCAGCCAAATAAAAGACACGAAGAACCCATTCATGCTACAACACTGATGGACCTTGAAAATATTATACTAAGAAGCCAGGCACAAATGATCACACCTTGCATTATTCCATTTATACCAAAGGGTCAAAATAAGCAAATCCACGGAAAGAGAAAGTACATACCTACGGGATACTGCCAAAGTCATAAGGGGGCTATACAGAGCCATCCAAGCCTCACTCAAAAAAAAAAAGAAAAATCCTGAATTCACCAACTAACTTTACACCTTAGGGAACTGGAGAAAAAGCAACAAATGATGCCTAAGACACACATTAGAAGAAAAATAAGATTAGAACACAGATCAATGAACTGGGAACCAGAAATACAGTAGAGCAGATCAACAAAACTAGAAGCTGATTCTTCGAAAGAATTAATAAGATGGATAAACCCTGGCCAGACTTATCCAAAAGGAAAGGGAAAGGACCCAAATTAATAAAATTATGAATGAAAGGGGAGAGATCATGACTAACATCAAGGAAGTAGAAACAATTATTAGAAATTATTCTCAAGAACTACATGCCATAAATTAAGCAACCTGGAAATAATGGTTGCCTTCCTGGAAACCTATAACTACCAAGATTGAAACAGGGAGAAATTGACAACCTAAGTAGACCAATAACCAGTAACGAGATTGAAGTTGTGATCAAAAACCTGCCAAAAAACAGGAGTCCAGGGCCTGATGGATTCCAGGGGAATTCTACCAAACATTCAAAGAAGAAATAATACCTATTCTCCTGAAATCGTTTAAAAAAAAAGAAACAGAAATAAAGCTTCCAGACTCATTTTATGAGGCCAGCATTACCTTGATCCCAAAACTAGGCAAAGACCCCATCAAAAAGGAGAATTTCACTTAGCATAATCTCCTCCAGTCCCATCCATGTTGATGTAAAAGTTCGTATTCATCCTTTTTGATGGCTGAGTAATATTCCATTGTATATATGGACCACATCTTCTTTATCCAGTCATCTGTTGAAGGGCATCTTGGCTGGTTTCACTTATTTGTGGAACATAAGGAATAGCATGGAGGACACTAGGAGAAGGAAGGGAAAAATGAGGGGGGAGGAATTGGAGGGAGAGATGAACCATGAGAGACTATGGACTCTGAGAAACAAACAGGGTTTTAGGGGGTGACGGGGGATTGGTTAGCCCAGTAATGGGTATTAAGGAGGGCATGTACTGCATGGAGCACTGGGTGTTATATGAAAAAAATGGATCGTGGATCACCACATCAAAAACTAATGATGTATTGTATGGTGACTAACATAACATAATGAAATTTTTTTAAAAAAGGGAGAATTTCAGACTGATATCCCTGATGAATATCGATTCTAAAATTCTCAACAAAGTCCTACCTAATAAGATCCAACAATACATTAAAAGGATCATCCTCCTTGACCAAGTGGGATTTATCCCTGGGATGCAAGTGTGGTTCAACATTTACAAATCAATCAATGTGATAGAACACATTAAAAGGAGAGAGAAGAACCATATGGTCCTGTCAACTGATGCAGAAAAAGCATTTGACAAAATATAACATCCTTTCCTGATTAAAACTCTTCAGAGTATAGGGATAGAGGGAGCATTCCTCAAGTTCATAAAATCCATCTATGGAAAACCCACAGCAAATATCATCCTCAATGGGGAAAAGCTGAGAGCTTTTCCCTTAAGATCAGGAACACGTCAAGGATGCCCACTCTCACCACTATTGTTCAACATAGTACTAGAAGTCCTAGCAACAGCAATCAGAAGACAAAAAGAAAAGGTATTCAAATTGGCAAAGAAGAAGTCAAACTCTCTCTTTTCACAGATGACATGATACTTTATGTGGAAAACACAAAAGACTCCACCCCCAAATTACTAGAACTCATAACAGCAATTCAGTAACGTGGCAGGATACAAAATCAATGCACAGAAATCAGTTGCTCTCTTATACACTAACAATGTAACTGTAGAAAAAGCAATTAGAGAATCGATTCCATTTACAAGAGCACCAAAAACCATAAGATACCTCGGAATAAACCTAAGCAAAGAGGTAAAGGATCTATACTCTACGAACTACAGAATACTTATGAAAGAAATTGAAGAAGACACAAAAATATGGAAAAACATTCCATGCTCATGGATTGGAAGAATAAATATTGCTAAAATGTCTATGCTGCCCAGAGCAATCTATACCTTCAACGCCATCCCAATCAAAATACCAATGGCATTTTTCAAAGTGCTGGAACAAACAATCCTAAAATTTGTATGGAATCAGAAAAGACCCCGAATCGCCAAGGAAATGTTGAAAAAGAAAAACAAAGCCAGGGCATCATGTTGCCTGATTTCAAGCTATATTACAAAGCTGTGATCACCAAGACAGCATGGTATTGGCACAAAAACAGACAATATAGACCAATGGAACAGAATAGAGAACCCAGATATGGACCCTCAACTGTATGGTCAAATAATCTTTGACAAAGCAGGAAAAAATATGCAATGGAAAAAAGACAGTCTCTTCAATAAATGGTGCTGCAAAAATTGGACAGCTATATACAGAAGAATGAAACTCGACCATTCTCTAACACCATACACAAAAATAAACTCAGAATGGATGAAAAACCTCAATGTGAGATGGGATCCATCAAAATCCTAGAGAACATAGGCAGTAACATCTTGGACATTGACCACAGCAAATTTTTCAAGATACATCTCCAAAGGCAAGGGAAACAAAAGGGAAAATGAACTTTTGAGATTTCATCAAGAAAAAAGCTTCTGCACAGCAAAGGAAACAAACAACAAAACAAAGAGGCAACCCACAGAATGCAAGAAGATATTTGCAAATGACACTACAGACAAAGGGCTGATATCCAAGATCTATAAAGAACTTCTCAAACTCAACACCCAAAAAACAAATAATCCAGTCAAAAAACAGGCAGAAGACATGAACAGACACTTCTCCAAAGAAGATATACAAATGGCTAACAAACACATGAAAAAATATTCATCATCATTAGCCATCAGGGAAATTCAAATCAAAACTACATTGAGATACCATCTTACACCAGTTAGAATGGCAATAATTGACAAGGCAAGAAACAACAAATGTTGCAGAGGTTGTGGAGAAAGGGGAACCCTCTTACACTGTTGGTGGGAATGCAAATTGGTACAGCCACTTTGGAAACAGTGTGGAGGTTCCTCAAAAATTTAAAAATAGAGCTACCCTATGACCCAACAATCGCACTACTGGGCATTACCCCAAAGACACAGATGTAGTGAAAAGAAGGGCCACATGCACCCCAATGTGCATAGCAGCAATGTCCACAAAAGCCAAACTGTGGAAAGAGCCAAGATTCCCTTCAACAGATGAATGGATAAAGAAGATGGGGTCCATATATACAATGGAATATTAGCCATCAGAAAGGATGAGTACCCAACTTTTGCATCAACATGGATGGTACTGCAGGAGATTATGCTAAGTGAAATAAATCAAGCAGAGAAAGTCAGTTATCATATGGTTTTACTTATTTGTGGAACATAAGGAATAGCATGGAGGACATTAGGAGAAGGAAGGGAAAAAATGAAGGGGGGGAAGTTAGAGGGGGATATGAACCATGAGAGACTATGGACTCTGGGAAACAAACTGACGGTTTTAGACAGGAGTGGGGGTAGAGGGATGGGTGAGCCTGGTGATGGGTATTAAGGAGGGCACGTATTGCATGAAGCACTGGGTCTTATACACAAACAATGAATCATGGAACACTACTCAAAAACTAATGATGTACTGTATGGTGACTAATATAACATAAAAAGAAAATAAAGATTGGAACAAATAGTATAAGATTTAAAAAATTAAAAAATAAAAATAAGAAACAAGGAAGAAAGAAGGGTAGGTGAGGAAGAAGAGAGAAAAAATAAGAAGGCTGATCTAGGAAAAAATAGAAGGAAACCAATGCACCCACAAATGAACAAAAGATTACAAGCCTTATACCAAAATAGAGAGAAAAAAAACAGGAAAATATATATATAATAAAGGATAAAGAATAAAAAAATAGGAAAATTTAAAATGCATAAATATTTTTTAAAAATTAAGATAAAAAAACTCAAAATGGATGAAAGACCTCAACGTGAGACAGGAATCCATCAAAATCCTAGAGGAGAACATGGGCAGTAACCTCTTCGACATCTTCTTTCAAGACATGTCTCCAAAGGCAAGGGAAACAAAAGTAAAAATGAACTTTTGGGATTTCATCAATATAAAAAGCTTCTGCACAGCAAAGGAAACAAACAACAAAACTAAGAGGCAATCCACAGAATGGGAGGAGATATTTGCAAATGACATAACAGATAAAGCACTGGTATCCAAGATCTAAAAAGAACTTCTAAAATTCAACACCCATAAAAACAAATAATCCAGTCAAAAAATGGAAAGAAGACATGAATGGACACTTCTCCAAAGAAGACATACAAATGGCTAACAGACACATGAAAAAATGTTCAACATCACTAGCCATCAGGGAAATTCAAATCAAAACCACATTGAGATACCACCTTATACCATTTAGAATGGCAAAAATTAACAAAACAGGAAACAACAAATGTTGGAGAGGGTGTGGAGAAAGGGGAACCCTCTTACACTGTTGGTGGGAATGCAAGTTGGTACAGCCATTTTGGAAAACATTATGGAGATTCCTTAAAATGTTAAAAATAGAGCTACCCTATGACCCAGCAATTGCAAAAGGAGGTATTTACCCAAAAGATACAGATGCAGTGAAAAGAAGGGGCATATGCACCCCAGTGTTCATAGCAACAATGTCCACAATAGACTCAAGTTTCTGTCCTATATCATTTTCCTGGTCAAAATAACATGTATTTTAACATGTGTTGCAAGGCAGACACACTGGAGACAAAAAGAATCTTTCTTTTTCCTAAAAAGTATTTAGCCTTCACTTTTTTTTTAAATTTAAATTCAATTAGCCAACATAGAGTACATCATTAGTTTCGGATGTAGATTCAATAATTCATCTTTTGCATATAATATCAAGTGCTCATCACATCACGTGCCCTCCTTAATGCCCATCACCCAGTTACCCTGTCCCCCCACCCACCTCCCCTCCAGCAACCCTCAGTTTGTTTCCTGGAGTCAAGAGTCTTTCACGGTTTTTCTCCTTTGATTCCTTCCCATTCCATTTTTCCCTCCCTTTCCCTATGATCCTCTGCACTGTTTCTTATATTCCTCATATGAGTGAAACCATATGATAATTATCTTTCTCTGACTGACTTATTTTGCTCAGCATAATACCCTCCAGGTCCATCCATGTTAGTGTAAATGGCAAGATTTCATCCTTTCTGATGGCTAAGTAATATTTCATTGTATATATACCACATCTTCTTTATCCATTTCTCTGTCAATGGACATCTCAGCTCTTTCCACAGTTTGGTTATTGTGGACATTGCTGCTATAAACATTGGGGTGAATGTGCTCCTTCAGATCACTACATTTATATCCTTGGGGTAAATACCTACTAGTGCAATTACTGGGTCATAGGGTAGTTCTATCTTTAATTTCTTGAGGAATATCCATACTGTTTTCCAGAGTGGCTAGCATTCCCACCAACAGTGTAAAAGGTTTCCCCTTTCTACACATCCTCACCAACATTGTTGTTTCCTGGCTTATTCATTTTGGCCATTCTGACTGGTGTGAGGTGGTCTCTCATTGTGGTTTTAATCTGTATTTCCCTGATGCTGAATGATATTGTGCATTTTTTCATGTGTCTGGTGGCCATTTGTAGGTCTTCTTTGGAGAAATGTCTGTTCATATCTTCTGCCCATTTCTTGACTGGATTATTTAGGTTTTTGGGGGTGTTGAGTCTGATAAGTTCTTATAGATCTTGAATACTAGCCCTTTATCTGATATGTCATTTACAAATACCTTCTTCCATTCCATAGGTTGCCTTCTGGTTTTGTTGACTGTTTCCTTTGTTGTGCAAAAGCTTTATCTTTATGAAGTCCCAATAGTTCATTTTTGCTTTTGTTTCCCTTGCCTTTGGTGAAGCGTCTAGCAAGAAGTTGCTGCAGCCGACGTTGAAGAGGTTGCTGCCTGTCTTCTCCTCTAGGATTTTGATGTAGACTTCACTTTTGAAGGAGATTTTGATGGATACAAAATTCTAAATTGATAGTGTTTTTCTTTCAATGCTTGAAATATGTCATTCCTCTCTGTTTTTGCTTCTCTTTTCTCTGGCTGAAGAGAAAACAAGGTGATTCTAACAGTGATTTTACTACAGGGCAGTTTTCCCCACCCCCAGCGTTCTTTCAAGGTTTTCTTCTTGTCTTAATGTTCTGACACTTGTCATAACAAAGGGGTTGATAACTTTTATGCATCCTGCTTGATGTTTTCTGAGATGTTTGGATCTGAGGTTCACGTACGTTAAAGTTTTCTGCCATTAGTACTTAAAATATTTCCTCTAATTCTCTGTCTTGTGTTTTCTTTTCTTAGTAGTTCTATTGATGTTACACCTTTTGTCACTGTCCTATAGTTCCTGACTATTCTATTTTCATCGGTTTTTCTGTTATCATTTAATGTGAGAACTTCTGGTGCTGTATCTGCAAGCTCACTGAACCTTCCTCACTCAGGAGCTCAATAAAAGCATTCTCCAATTCTGTTTACAGTGATTTTTATTTCTACAACTACCTTTTGATCCTTCCCACAAATCCACCTCTCTGTTTACAGAGCCCATCACTTTTTGCATGCTGTCCACTTTTTCCACTGGAGGTTTTAGCACATTAAATTTATTTGTTTAAAATTCCCAGTTCTGGAGGGGGACGGAGCAAGATGGCGGAGGAGCAGGAGACCTGGATTTCGTCTGGTCTCAGGAATTCAGCTGAATAGGGATCAAACCATTCTGAACACCTACGAACTCAATAGGAGATCGAAGATAAGAATAGTAACAACACTCTGAACAGAAAAGCGACCACTTACTGGAAGTCGGGCTACTGCTCCTCCAGCAGGGACCCAACAAGCGGCAGAGCCAGGGAGACTCCCCTTCCTCCCCTGATAGGAGAGGTGCGGGAGCGCACCGCAGGGATCTGCTGGGTTTGGAGACTCCACACGGGGTCGGGTGCCAGACACAGAAACGCTTGATTACAGGCCGGGTGAGCACGGAGTGTGGCTGGAGACCGGGGAGACGGGAGTGACTGCTTTTCTCTGGGGGCACACTGAGGAGCGGGGCCCCGAGTTCTCAGCTCCTCTGGGCGGAGATTGGGAGGCCACCATTTTCACCCTGGTCCTCCAAAGCTGTACTAAGAGCTTGCAGGGAAAAGCTCCTGAGAACAAACCGGAGCAGCTTGCTTAGCCCGGACTCACAAGGGAGGGGCAATTCCGCCTCCGGCAAAGACATTTGGGAACCACAGCAACAGACCCCTCCCCCAGAAGATCAGCACGAACAGCCAGCAAGCCAAGACCAAGTTTACTGATCAAGGAGAACGGGAGAACTCCAGCGCTAGGGGAATACTGCACATAGAATTCATGGCTTTTTTACCATAATTCATTAGTTTTTCAAAGTTAATTTTTTTAACTGTTCTTTTTAATTTTTCTTTTTCCCTTTTTCAAACAACATCTATCAATCCCTTTTTTAAAAAAACATTTTTTATTTTTCATTTTTAGAGTCATATTTTTATCCCTTCATAGTAGTTACCCTTATTTTTGGCATATATATATAAGTTGTTCTCTCTTTAAAATTTTGAGATACAATTTCTTCTAACAGATCAAAATATACCCTAAATCACTAGTGTATGGCTTTGTTCTAGTCTCCTGCCTGATCACATTCTCTACCTTTTTTTTCTTTTTTCTTTTTCTTTTTCAATCTTTTTCTCTCTTTTTAAAAACAACTTCTTAAGTCCTTTTATAAAATCTTTTATAATTTTCATTTTACAGTCATCTGCCATCCCTTCATTGTATCAACGCTTATTTTGTACATATATAAGTCTTTCTTCCTTTAAAATTTTAGCAGGCACTTTCCTCTAACAGACCAAAATATGGCCAAAAGCTAGTATGTGGCACTGATCTATGCACTAGCCTGATCATATTTGATCATATTCTGTTTTTTTTTGTTTTGTTCTGTTTTTGTTTGTTTTTATCTTTTTCTTTTTCCTTTTTTTTTCTCTTCTTTCTTTCCCTTTCTTCTACACTGGTTTCAGGTCTTTTCTGATTTGTATAGAGTATATTTGCTGGAGACGCTGTTAACCTTTTAGCATTCTGTTCTCTCATTCATCTGTTCTCCTCTGGACAAAATGACAAGACGAAAAAAATCACCTCAGCAAAAAGAACAAGAGGTAGTACCGTCTGCCAGGGACCTACTCAATACTGACATTAGTACGATGTCGGACCTAGAGTTCAGAATCATGACTTTAAAGATACTAGCTGGGCTTGAAAAAAGTGTGGAAGTTATTAGAGAAACCCTTTCTGGAGAAATAAAAGAACTAAAATCTAACCAAGTGGAAATCAAAAAGGCTATTAATGAGGTGCAATCAAAAATGGGGGCACTAACTGCTAGGATAAATGAGGCAGAAGAGAGAATCAGCGATATAGAAGACCAAATGATGGAAAATAAAGAGACTGAGAAAAAGAGAGAGAAACAACTACAGGATCACGAGGGCAGAATTCGAGAGATAAGCGATACGATAAGACGAAACAACATTAGAATAATTGGGATCCCAGAAGAAGAAGAAAGAGAGAGAGGGGCAGAAGGTATATTGGAGCAAATAATAGCAGAGAACTTCCCTAATGTGGGGAAGGAAACAGGCATCAAAATCCAGGAGGCACAGAGAACCCCTCTCAAAATCAATAAAAATAGGTCAACACCCCGACATCTAATAGTAAAACTTACGAGTCTCAGAGACAAAGAGAAAATCCTGAAAGCAGCTCGGGAGAAGAGATATGTAACCTACAATGGTAGAAACATTAGATTGGCAACAGACCTATCCACAGAGACCTGGCAGGCCAGACAGGACTGGCATGATATCTTCAGAGCACCAAACGAGAAAAATATGCAGCCAAGAATACTATATCCAGCTAGGCTCTCATTAAAAATAGAAGGAGAGATAAAAAGCTTCCAGGACAAACAAAAACTAAAGGAATTTGCAAACACAAAACCAGCCCTACAAGAAATATTGAAAGAGGTCCTCTAAGCAAAAAGAGAGCCTAAAAGCAGCATAGCTCAGAAAGGAACACAGACAATATACAGTAACAGTCACCTTACAGGCAATACAATGGCACTAAATTCATACCTTTCAATAGTTACCCTGAATGTAAATGGGCTAAATGCCCCAATCAAAAGACACAGGCTATCAGATTGGATTAAAAAACAAGACCCATCCATATGCTGCCTGCAAGAGACTCATTTTAGACCCAAAGACACCCCCAGATTGAAAGTGAGGGGCTGGAAAACCATTTACCATGCTAATGGACACCAAAAGAAAGCTGGGGTGGCAATCCTTATATCAGACAAATTAGATTTTAAAAAGAAAAGAGAAATGACCCAAATCAACAAAATCATGAATGAAAGAGGAGAGATCACAACCAACACCAAAGAAATACAAACAATTCTAAGAACATATTATGAGCAACTCTAGGCCAGCAAATTAGATAACCCGGAAGAAATGGGTGCATTCCTAGAGATGTATCAACTACCAAAATTGAACCAGGAAGAAATAGAAAATCTGAACAGACCTATAACCACTAAGGAAATTGAAGCAGTCATCAAAAATCTCCCAACAAACAAAAGCCCAGGGCCAGATGGCTTCCCAGGGGAATTCTATCAGACATTTCAAGAAGAATTAATATCCATTCTCCTGAAACTGTTCCAAAAAATAGAAATGGAAGGAAAACTTCCAAACTCATTTTATGAGGCCACCATTACCTTGATCCCAAAACCAGACAAAGATCCCATCAAAAAGGAGAATTACAGACCAATATCCTTGATGAACATGGGTGCAAAAATTCTCACCAAAGTACTAGCCAACAGGATCCAACGGTACATTAAAAGGATTATTCACCATGACCAAGTGGGATTTATCCCTGGGCTGCAAGACTGGTTCAACATCCGCAAATCAATCAATGTGATATAATACATTAACAAAAGAAAGAACAAGAATCATATGATCCTCTCAATAGATGCAGAAAAAGCATTTGACAAAGTACAGCATCCTTTCTTGATCAAAACTCTTCAGAGTATAAGGATAGAGGGTACATACCTCAATATCATAAAAGCCATCTATGAAAAACCCACAGCGAATATCATTTTCAATGGGGAAAAGCTGAGAGCTTTTCCCCTAAGGTCAGAAACACGGCAGGGATGTCCACTCTCACCACTGCTATTCAACATAGTATTAGAAGTCCTAGCCACAGCAATCAGACAACAAAAAGAAATCAAAGGCACCCGAATTGGCAAAGAAGTCAAACTCTCACTCTTTGTAGATGATATGATACTGTATGTGGAAAACCCAAAAGACTCCACCCCAAAACTGCTAGAACTCATACAGGAATTCAGTCAAGTAGCAGGATATAAAATCAATGCACAGAAATCAGTGGCATTCCTAACACCAACAACAAGACAGAAGAGAGACAAATCAAGGAGTCGATCCCATTCACAATTGCACCCAAAACCATAAGATACCTAGGAATCAATTTAACCAGAGAGGCAAAGGATCTGTACTCAGAAAACTATAAAATACTCATGAAAGAAATTGAAGAAGACACAAAGAAATGGAAAACGTCCCATGCTCATGGATTGGAAGAACAAACATTGTGAAGATGTCAGTGCTACCTAGAGCAATCTACACATTCAGTGCAATCCCCATCAAAATACCATCCACCTTTTTCAAAGAAATGGAACAAATAATCCTAAAATTTGTATGGAACCAGAAGAGACCCCGAATAGCCAGAGGAATCTTGAAAAAGAAAAGCAAAGCTGGCGGCATCACAATTCCGACTTCCAGCTCTATTACAAAGCTGTCCTCATCAAGACAGTATGGTACTGGCACAAAAACAGACACATAGATCAATGGAACAGAATCGAGAGCCCAGAAATGGACCCTCAACTCTATGGTCAACTCATCTTTGACAAAGCAGGAAAGAATGTCCAATGGAAAAAAGACAGTCTCTTCAACAAATGGTGTTGGGAAAATTGGACAGCCACATGCAGACGAATGAAACTGGACCATTTCCTTACACCACACACAAAAATAGACTCCAAATGGTTGAAAGACCTAAACGTGAGACAGGAGTCCATCAAAATCCTAAAGGAGGACACAGGCAGCAACCTCTTCGACCTCAGCCACAGCAACTTCTTCCTAGAAACATCGTCAAAGGCAAGGGAAGCCAGGGCAAAAATGAACTATTGGGATTTCATCAAGATAAAAAGCTTTTGCACAGCAAAAGAAACAGTCCACAAAACCAAAAGACAACTGACAGAATGGGAGAAAATATTTGCAAATGACATATCAGATAAAGGGCTAGTATCCAAAATCTATAAAGAACTTATCAAACTCAACACCCAAAGAACAAATAATCCAATCAAGAAATGGGCAGAAGACATGAACAGACATTTTTCCAAAGAAGACATCCAAATGGCCAACAGACACATGAAAAAGTGCTCAACATCACTCGGCATCAGGGAAATCCAAATCAAAACCTCAATCATATACCACCTCACACCAGTCAGAATGGCTAGAATTAGCAAGTCAGGAAACGCCAATGTTGGCGGGGATGTGGAGAAAGGGGAACCCTCCTACACTGTTGGTGGGAATGCAAGCTGGTGCAACCCCTCTGGAAAACAATATGGAGGTTCCTCAAACAGTTGAAAATAGAGCTACCATCCGATCCAGCAATTGTACTACTCGGTATTTACCCCAAAGATACAAATGTAGGAATCCGAAAGGGTACGTGCACCCCAATGTTTATAGCAGCAATGTCCACAATAGCTAAACTGTGGAAAGAGCCAAGGTGTCCATCGACAGATGAAGGGATAAAGAAGATGTGGTATATATACACAATGGAATATTATGCAGCCATCAAAAGGAATGAGATCTTGCCATTTGCAACAACATGGATGGAACTGGAGGATGTTATGCTGAGTGAAATAAGTCAATCAGAGAAAGACATGTATCATATGACCTCACTGATATGAGGAATTCTTAATCTCAGGAAACAAACTGAGGGTTGCTGGAGTGGTGGGGGGTGGGAGGGATGGGGTGGCTGGGTGATAGACATTGGGGAGGGTATGTGCTATGGTGCGCACTGTGAATTATACAAGACTGATGAATCACGGATCTGTACTTCTGAAACAAATAATGCAATATATGTTAAGAAAAAAAAAGAAGAAGAAGATAGCAGGAGGGGAACAATAAAGGGGAGTAAGTCGGAGGGGGAGACGAACCATGAGAGACGATGGACTCTGAAAAACAAACTGAGGGTTCTAGAGGGGAGGGTTTGGGGGGATGGGTTAGCCTGGTGATGGGTATTAAAGAGGGCACATTCTGCGTGGAGCACTGGGTGTTATGCACAAACAATGAATCATGGAACACTACATCAAAAACTAATGATGTAATGTATGGTGATTAACATAACAATAAAAATTATTTAAAAAAATTCCCAGTTCTGTAACTACCCAATCTCAGTCATATCCCAGTCTGGTTCTGTTGTGGGCTCTGTTTCTTCAAACTCTGTTGTGTTTGCCTTTTAACATGCTTTGTAATGTTAGGTGGAAATCTGGACATAATGTACTGAGCAAAAACTAGTGAAGTAAATTTTCCTTTAATGTGAGTTATTTTATGTTCTGGGAGTTATTCCCATGTTCACTGTTTGCTGTGAGCCATAATGTTTGAAGCTATAAATTCCTCTGAGGTGCTTTTTATTTTGCAGGAGGTTTTTGTTGCTTGTCCCTACTGTTTGCTTTGGGTTTTCCATGATAGTTATTCTTCAGTAAAATCTGAGAGTTGACATTCTTTCACTTGAAATCATGTCTTGATAACCAGAGCCACATTAATGCAGTGGAAAAGTAGGGGAAGTGTTGTGTAGTTGTATGATTAGATCTCAAGGGTTTTAGTGAAAGTATGTCTCTGGGACTTGGCCTTTACAAGTGCTTCTCAGACTTTTGTTCCCATTAGCTAAGAGAATAGAAGGAGCTGGAGTTGGGTCCCTTCCTCTACATAGAAACCTGGAGGGGTCTAGATTTGGGGATTTCCTTTCTCCAGGTCAGTTATGCTCTGATCAAACCCAAAGTGGTTGCTCTGCTAACACAATTTCCCTTGAGGGAAGGCTTCTTTAAGGAGAACAGAAGGCTCTGGGTATGTTTCAGATGGTTGCTTCTCTTCTCTTCCAGATGGAAGTTGAACAACTTTTCCTTGACCTTCATTGTGACAATGTTGTAGGGCTACTTGAGGTAAGTCACAGAAGTGTGGAGGCCCCCACCAGAATTACCCCCCTGGAGATTTTCACTTTCCAACCATGCTCATGGAGCCTCCAGAGATTCTTCAGTCATTTGCAGCCCAGATCCTAGCTCCTCCAGACTCTTGTGCTTCTGAGTCTGTGACTCTTCTGTATTCATCTGTCTCTCATTTTTGTGGTGGCAGTTTGCCTTGAGATCTCAGTTCTCTGATGGATTTTTGAGGACTTGTTGATTTTCAGCTTGCTCAGCATTTCTCTTGTTGCAGTGACAGGAGTTATGATGTCTAAGCTCCATACATATCAGACCACAAACTCGAAGACTATTAATCTTTAATAAAAAGTAACCTTAGCTTGCTTCCTCTGCAAATAGCTTCCCTTTCATGCCCTATTGTTGGAAAAAGGAGGAGGTGTAATGAGGGAGTCCCTCTGGATTTTAAAATGGGATGTCAGGAGTTGCTCAGGGATATGTTACATCCTATAATGAAATCCTGCCTTGTTTTTCCCAGCTCAGCAGCTGTAAAGCCAGGCCCATGTTCCTTAGGTAAGATACTTATGTTCATGATCTGCCTGGGATGATAAAGCAAAAAGTTAAAACAAAAATGACTATGTTAGAGAAGATGAAATGTATGGAGTGTGATAGGGATGTCCAGCCTGCTCCAGGTCAGAGAGGTGTTTGAGCAGCAACAGTTCCAACAGGCAGGGATGAATCTCCCTGTGTATACCTCCCCTGGGACCCATGTTATCCTGGGCTGCATCCTTAAACCCAAAACACACTGTCATATGCAGTTGTCAGTCCTTCTAGCCATCAAGGTGTGCTACTCTCTCTACCCTGTTAGCTGGGCCATAGGAAATTTGAAACAGATCCAGTCCCCATGTCACCCCTTATCCAAATCTGTGCTTTTCCACACTTGGTCTACAGAGCATAGGCGTATGAAAATTATGCAGAGGAACAGGTACAAGGTTTTATGGTAAGTTCTGGAGAAGACACAAGGGTTCTGGGTAGAAAATAGGGAGAGGGGAGGAGACAAACAGGCAGAAGGAGTCCTGCCACATCCAAATCTGGAGGAAAATGGGACATGAGCACTTCCATCTTCTTTGGAGGACTGTGACCACGGGGATTGAACAACAGCCTTAAACCACCCAACTTTGGGGAAAATTGCAGGGCAGGGAATGGGGTTGGAATGCTGTATCTGTAGGCACTCAGTTGGCTCCAGGATTACAAAGGTCAGGGCTAGATATTCATTTCCCATCTAAACAGGGCCCACACATGGTCCAGCCTGGGAGGAAGATGGACATAGGCCAGTCTCGATGAAGCTATTCCCTGAGGCCAAGCATTTGCCTCCCAAAGAACCAGATCCAACCCTGAAGGAAAACATGGTCAATGGCTCAGAGGTTTTTACTCTAACAAGCCCAGGATAGGGATGAGGGATCCTCTTGGTGAGGCTGTTTCTCATTATGTCCACCACAGAGGTAGGACTGCTAGGAGTAGAGACCCAGGAAAACACCTCCCCTAAAGGCAGCCAGGCAGGCCACGGTGCTGGGCCCTCAGCTGTAGCTTTGACATGACTATCCCCTGGGCATGTGACTTGAGGGGCAGTTGTGTCTCCAAACACAGTGGTGTTTATGGGGTTGACCTTGGTGTCAGAGGCTGGCTGAGGAGCCATTATACATGGAACATACAAAAGTGTGAATTGACTGTGTTATCCATAAGGCTTCTGGTCAACAAATTTAACAATAGTTAGGTTTTGGGGGAGTCAAAATGTGGATATGTGGATTTTCTTTTTACATCAGGGTCACTGTCCCTAACCCCTGCATTATTCAAGAATCAACTGTATATGCAGAACCGTTTCTCATCATCTCCATCATTTCTAAGCTAATCCAAGCCACCATCATTTCTCATCTGGAGTACTGCAATAACCTCTTAATCTCTCTGCTTCTACTCTCACCCACCTTCAGACTGTTCTCAACAGAGCAGCCAGAGCAAATTTTTAAAATGTTATGTCATCGATTGAAACTTCCATATGTGGTTTTTGTCAGAATGACCAGGGACTATGAGCAAGAAATTCACAGAATTTTTAGAACAAGTTTTTTGGCTTCTTTTGAATCCAATAGTTAATAAATTTTGGATATGTGGGAAGAAAAGAAAAAGGTAAGATCATGTCACTCTTCAGTTCCAAAATTCTCCAATATTATTACTGACACATCCAAAGCCCTTATGGTCTATAAGGTCTGAAATGTGCCTTCCCACCTCCCTCCTGATTCAAGGACTTCACTCCTGATGTTCCCTCTGTTAGGAATACTCTTCCCCCAGATGTATTTATCATTGCATCCCCTGACTTGAAAGTAAGCCTTATGAGGCAGCGAGTTCATTTTCTTCACTACCTCATCTGCAGTGTCTAAAACAGTGACATACTAGGCACCCCATATGTATTTTCATATGCTACCAGTAATTGGGAACTGATCCTGGCTTTGAGGCTGGATTTGTGGAAGGAAAGATGACTTTTCTGGAGCAGGGAATGTGACTTCAGGGAGCCTCTCAGATGGAGAAAGGCAGCCTGGCCCCCTAGTTGGTTCCTCTTCCCGCCCTAACCACGTCTCCTTCCCAGGCTCTCCCCCTTCTAGAGCCCTCTAGAGTTAATTGGAGGAACTCTCCAAGCCCTTTCATCCTCCCAGTCAATGGTAGGGCAAATACTCTGCGGGAGGCGGGGTCGGAGGTCCCGCGAAGCTGGCGGACTGCTGAAGGGGCGGGAGGATCGAACCTCCAGGGCACAGAGAGGCCAAAACCTCCAGATGCCTAGAAGGGCCGGAGGGTAAGGTTGAGAGTTAGTGGGGAGTCTGTGACGCAGTTCCTTCTCCGCTGTGTTCCAAGATGTGGGCCGGGCGCTCTCGGTGAGGGGTATGTGGCAGCCTGGCGTGGGGGTTCGGTCCGTGTTCTGGGAGAGGGTGGGCAACACCGGCTGGGACCCAGACCTGCTTCAACGCAGCCCGCTGCGGCGACGGGGAGGAGATCTCTCTAGGGGTAATTGAGGGCCTCTTCCTCACCTCGTTTGGTGCTGTCTCTTTGTCTGGGGTCTCGTCTCCCACACAGCGTAGCTGCTTGCTCTGACAGGGCTGATAATGGTTATAGAACTTTGTCATTCCCGCTCCTAGCCAGCAGGCCATCCTGGTAATAGCAGTCCAGATCCCAGCCACGCTCAAAGGACTCCACAACCCCGATTTGAATCGGATCACCAGTCTAATCCCAGCTGTGTTCCCCGTGAGGAACAGAGTTTTGCAGGAGATTACTGATTCATTCATTCGTTCATTCAATACTTATTGAGCATCTACCAAAAAGTGCTATGTCCTGAGGTTACAGTGTGGACAAAGAAGAGGTATTTTCTTGTAGGGAAGAAATGGAACAAGCTTGAAGGGCTAGAAGCCCAGTCTGGGAATCTGGAGGGGTTGAAAACACAAAACGGATTTTGAGGGCAAGTAATCCTAAGAACTAGGTAATCGTTAAAAATAAAGAAACAAGAAAACATTCACCTTTTATCCTCCTTTTAAAGACTTAGGTTTTCCTCTCTAAAGATACTTGACTCAAAAAGTCCCCTTCTCATCTCCCTGCTGCAAACTTTGGCTGGAAAGCAGGATTGCAGTTGGAATGCATTTTGCAGTTAGAGAAGACTATGGAGACTTTTAGGTATCAAACAGAACAGGTGAAAAGGAGCAGCTGTAGTTTAATGGAATGAGGATTACCTTCAGACACAGAAGATTTGTCTCCCACCAGCTATACGACCTTTGGCAAGTCATTCAATCTCTGGGAGCTGCATTTCCTCATCTTCAGAATGGGAATTCATCCTTACTGCTCACAGTTCCTTAGGAAAGGAAGTTGCCCAGGGATGGGACACTGCCCTGAGTGTCTGCTTGGAGTTGAGCTCTCAGAGAATTCAATCATTTCTATCTGTTTACAGCGATACAACACTCCATTAAGAACTTCCTCACCAAACCCAAGGAAGAGATCAGGCAAGATTTGTGCTGGGCACATCCTTTGGAGTGAGGCTGTGCTGGGCAGGTGAGATCTATACCGTGAAATTAGTTATTTGGGGACAGGAATCCTGCTGACTAGAGGAAGGGGACCATGGCTGAAAGGGAGCATTTTCTGGATGGCTATTTATTGAGGAGGAGAGAAGCAGAGAAGAGGGAGTGGGGCCTCTGGACCTTGAGGAGTACATTTTGGGGATGGGAGGAAAGGTAATATAGTTGAACTCAAATTTGGGTGTCAGGAGACTTGGATTTGAGTTGCAGCTTTCTTCTAAGTTTGGGGGTTTCCCCATCACTACATTTTGATAGAAGACACTGGGAGAGCTGGGTGATTCCTTCCAGCTCTGACATTCTGAGAATCTCTGAGTAGTTAGATGGTCAGTATAGAATTGGGGGCCTGTTGGATGGCCCTGTTGAGACAGCATTGCCAAGATTGTAAATATACTGTCATGGTGTTCAGACAATATGAAGTACAAAAAGGATGAACAAGTGGAAGAGGGATGGTGGTGGTCATTGTGTGAAGAATGCAGTTCTTATCATCCCTGCACCCAGATAGAATTAGAATCTTGAACTTGTTTAACATTTCAAATCACAAAACATTTACTGAGCCCTCTTTGTGCTAGGTACTTTGTGGAATTCCACCCATGAATACCATGGGCCTTGCTCTCAGGGACTTAGAGCTTAATGTGTACTTGTGAGGAGGAGTGACACAGACATACACCCAATTAATTCTAGTATAAGGCAACTCTAGTTTATATTACAGATTTGTTATGGTGTTTTTTTGAAGTACAGGAATTTCTGTATGGTCAAATCTATCTGCTTTTGTTATGATGTCAGGCTTTGTTTTATGCTTAAGGCATAGGCCTTTTGCTTCCTGAGACCAAGTAGTCCCCTGATATTTTCTCCCAGTTTTTTTTTCTTTCAATTTTTATATTTCATTCATCTGTCTTCTCTGGAATTTTTCAGGTATTCCCTCTTACTCCTCACTCCGTGACAGCTAATCAGTAACCAAGGACCATGTGACTACTGCTCACAGAAACCTGAACAGGCAGGTGCTGCTGGTGAGTTAAAGGAATACAACCTCCCGAGGTAAAACCTCTTTCTCTTTCTGGGAATAGAACTCTGCCCTTTGTGAGTTTCTCACAGCCTGAAGTGAATGGTGGTCCTAAGATCAGAACACTCACCCATCAGTCTCAGGGATTTGTAGGTCAGAGATTTGGGGGGCTTCGTTTGTTCTCATCCATTTGGCAGTTGTCTCTGAGATTATGCTTTTATTCACAGTTGCTTGGATCTCTTTTAGTGTCCTACTGGCCCTGTCCCTCCTTTTGCTTCTCCAGCCAGGAGTTCACCTTTCTCCTAGTGCCTGGGAATTTTTTCAGGTTTTCTGAGGGAATTTCCCATCCAGTCAGGCAGAGGACAAATCGTCAGGTTTCTTTTTGACCAACGTCTCCTCAGACTGGCCCTCCCTGATTTTCTGATAAGTCTTGCTTCCTTCTCAGGTCCCCCAGAACCACCTTGGGCTTCCTTATGGCACATCCTTGTGCATTTCTCTTTCTCCGTTCCTGCTCTTCTAACCAAAATCTCTATCTCAGTGAGCTTCCTTTGTCCCCTCCATCTTATTCTCAAATTTGCATTCCTGACATATTCTTCCTCTTCTCATCTAAAGTATTTTCCTACATCTTAATCTTTCTTAGGGACATTACCATTGTTGATATTCAGACCTGGATCTGATAACCTTGAATTCTTTCTTTTAGTCATCCTCTGTGTCCAATCTGATACAAGTGTATGCTTTTCTGGAAATTGCTGCATTTCATTGTTCTCTTTCCTATCATCCCGGATTAGGGTCTCACTATCTCATTCATTTGTTCAGTCATTCACAAACATTTATCGGATACTTAGAAAGTGGCAGACCCTCTAATGGTCACCCATACTGCATTCCTAAAGTTGTCTCCCAACTCATTTCTCTTCCTCCGTTTTTTTTTTCACCTCTAATCCATCTGGGCTAATCTTCCTAAATCATTTCTTTTAAAAAAAACATGTTTAATTGAAGTATAATTGATATACAATATTATACCCTAAAGCGTTCTTTTCCTAATACCACTTTTAGGCAGGATGATATGAAATATATTGCCCAGACTGGAATATTTTTGTGAGTTAAGGGAGCCACTATTAATAATGATGCTAGAAACTGTATTCTTGACAAGTGAGAGTGAGAGAGGAGAACGAGGTAGAAAAAAAAATGTAGAGTGGGGAAAGAAAATGAGGGTGGCTTGTTACCCATTGACCATTAAATTATATTGATATGTGCCCCATAATTTCAGTGTTCTGGCTCATATCATTTCAGGCAACTTAATTCTTACATTTGTTCATTCAAAAAAAATTTTTTGGTGCCTACTGTATGCTTGGAACTGTGCTAGATGCTGGGAAGACAAAGGTAAACAAAATGAATAAAAGCCCCACCATCATGAAGCTACGTGATAGTGTAATCGCCCACTTATTTCTGAGTACACTGGCCCTGTGCAACCTTCATTTTTTTTTGCCTCCCCCTCCCCCATAAGCTTCTTTTTGAGGAAACAATTCCTTCATGTTCTGGGGCTCAGCCAAAGGTTTTCCTTCTTAAAGCACCTCTCCCCGAGCATTCCTCGCCCCAGTAATTGTTCCCTTCCCTAGCACCCTTCACCTCCTGATTGGGTACTTTGTAAATCTTAATTTGGTCTCCTCATTTTTCACCATTTACTCCACTGTAAGCTCCTGAAAGGTAGATGTGATATTTCATGCTTCTATTAGTGTGCTCAGGCTGCCATAACAAAATCCCAGACTGGGCAGCGTAAACAACAGATACTCCTTTTCTCACAGTTCTGGAGCCTGGAAGTCCAAGATCAAGGTGATCACCTGATTCAGTTTCTGGTGAGGACTGTCTTCCTGGCTAATAGATGGCCACCTTCTTGTTGTGTGCTCATATGGCTATCCTTAGTTTGTTGGGGGGTGGGGAGGCAGGAGTGGAAGCAAAAGTGAGCTCTCTTCTGTCTTATAAGGACACACTAATCCTATCAGATCAAGCCCTTATGATCTCATTTAACCTTAATTACCTCCTTAAAGGTCACATCTTCAAATACAGTCACATTGGGGGTTAGAACTTCAACATATGAATTTGGGGGGGGACACATTCAGTATGTAACAATGCTTTATTTTATTATGTCCAATAATGGTATTTATTGCTTTGTGACGGAGCCATGTAAATACCTGGCTATTAACAGTTTCCACAGACACCTCTTTCTTGAAAGCCACAATACTGATCTTTACCGTAGCAGCTTTTAACAATAGAATAGTTACTACAGTAGCTAGCTAAGACGATTTAGATCAGTTATGCCTAGAAATGAGACATGCTGGGGTTGGCTTCAAGGCATTGTCTCATTCTGAATCTCTAAAATGTTTTGTTCTAGTAATTATGGGGATCCTCTAAAGTAATTTCCCAACTTTTCATAAGAAATACTATAAAAAGAATTAAAAAATAATACAAGTTAGCAGAAGACAATTTGCTAGCAAAATGAGAGGCCTCTATCATATTAATTATATAAACTTACCCAGCTGTTCATCCATCCATTCATTCATACCACAAATAGTTATTTTCTACTTTTCTCTAATAATGCTTTTTAAAATTTTCCCTGTTAGATCCAAAACAGAATGTATGGAGTAGAACACTCAATAATTACTACTTTAAGACATGTATGAAGAAAAGAGTTTCAGAGAAGATTACACATGGAAAAGAAACTCAGAACCATCAACTTTCTCAGAGAACTCTGGAAATGGCTTCATTTACTGTTCTACTCTGCTCTGCAGGCACCTGGCTTCTCACTGAGTTTCTTCCTCTTTGATTAGGAGAGGTAGCAACAGCCGGATGTGAGTGTGCTTCAGGATCCTGGCAAGAATCCACCCCCCTGCCACCATTTTCTCTGCCTCCCCTTTTTATCTTGAGCACAGATTTGTATATATTTGTCCCTGTATGGCATCAGTGGCACCTGTATTCCTGAAATATGAACTCTAACCTCAGTTGGAAGCTCTCTTCCTTTCTTGCTGGTCTTGAGCACTCACCATTGGACATGTTCCTCCTTCAGAGTGTGACTCAGCTTATGAAAAGCTTTGAGACAGTGGAAACTGGTCAGACTTTTTTGAAAAGCAATAGGCAGTACTGCAAAAAAATTTCATTCCCTCTGACCCAGTAACTCCTTTGTGGAACTTTTATCCTAGGGATATATTTCATTAGGAAGAAAACTTTGCATAAAGTGATCATGATAGCATTATTGAAGTGGTTAAACTGCAGGGAGCAACAAAAACATCTAACACTAGCAAAATTGTAGGTAAATCATAATGAATTCAATTGGTAGTGTATTATATAATCATAAAATGATCTTATGATGAAATAGCAATGTGGAAAATTACATATGGTAGGATGCAAAATTATATCTACCGTATATTTGTAACCGTATATACTATAAATATGGACAAGTTTGAAGAGGAACATAGTAAAAAAACATTAATTATGTGTTAATATCATGGAGTCATCTTTCTGTTTTCTTTTATGATCGCAATCCCTTTCTGTATATCCCAAGTTTCATGTCAAACCCGTTGGGAAGTTCCTGCTCATTCCTGACATCAGTGTCATGTATTGGCCCGTTTTGGTTGTGCTGTCTCCTACTTTCACCCTTTTGCCAATGTTAGATACTTTACTATTCTACCATGCAAGGTCTTATCAGAGCATGGCCTTACCCTGCCATGCTTTAGCTAGCCCTGTTCCCCAGCTCAGCCTCTCAGGTTTGCACAGTAGATTGGGTGATAGCTTGTCAGAGTGATAGCTTGGTGGGAAGCAGACAGACTGTTCTTCCAGTACCAGAGCCTACTGGAGCCTAGTCACACCATAGCCTATTCTGTAGGGACTGCTCTGTAGCTGGATCCAGCTGCATGTGCTCAGTCTGTCTGAATAGGTCAGCAAGAACTAAAAGCCAAACTGTTTTGAAGAGCTACTGAACTAAGGATCTTTCATTTCATTTTTTCTAGGGACCAGATGAGGAGTTTGATGGCTCCAATTCTGGGAGTAGAGTGTGAGACAGGAGGAAACCTGGGTGGATTTTATATTACTCATTGCTTATCCTGATGCTGGACCTGTTGGGTTCCCCTCCTATCTTTCCATAAGCCTTTACCTTGGCCTCTGGGTCTACCGTCATTTTTCTCATCTCATTTTTGATCAGTTCCCTCTGTCTTTGAACACTTCCTCTTCCATGTGAGACCTTGTGGTGTACCACATCTTGTTATCTTTGGATAGAGAATAGGTGACATGTGCAATTTCTGTTTCTTCTGTCAGATGGTGGAACTGGGACTGAGGAGGTGTTGATTCCAAAGTATCATTCCTGAAAAATCAGGATCTCACACTTTCAAGAGAACTCCACAGAGGTGATGCCAGGGAAGTCAAAATTTAGAAAGCTCCTCTGAAGAGAAAGAGAAGATTCAACAGGCCACTGTGATGCTTCAAGCAAGGCAATATGAGAAAGACAAGAAGCTTCAGGCATAAGACAGTTAAAGACAATAAAACACTTACAGAAGTGAGTGAGCAAGACTCTGAAAAAGATGGTAGTCAGTGCTTGGATCCTGCAACAAACATGAGAGTTCAGGCTGAAAAGAAACAGTATGTATGTACTGAGTGTGGGAAAGCCTTTAGTCAGAGTGCAAATCTTACAGTACATGAAAGAATACACACAGGAGAGAAACCCTATAAGTGTAAGGAGTGTGGAAAAGCCTTCAGTCATAGCTCCAACCTTGTTGTTCATCGAAGAATCCACACTGGACTGAAGCCCTACACATGCAGTGAATGTGGGAAATCTTTCAGTGGTAAGTCACACCTCATTCGGCACCAGGGAATCCATAGTGGGGAGAAAACTTATGAATGTAAGGAGTGTGGGAAAGCCTTTAGTCGGAGTTCAGGTCTTATTTCACATCATAGAGTTCACACTGGGGAAAAGCCCTACACTTGTATCGAGTGTGGGAAAGCCTTTAGCCGTAGTTCAAACCTTACTCAACATCAAAGAATGCACAAAGGAAAAAAAGTTTACAAATGTAAGGAGTGTGGGAAAACATGTGTTTCTAATACAAAGATTATGGACCATCAGAGAATTCACACAGGGGAGAAGCCTTACGAGTGTGATGAGTGTGGAAAAGCTTTCATTTTAAGGAAGACCCTTAGTGAACATCAGAGACTTCACCGTAGAGAGAAACCTTACAAATGTAATGAATGTGGGAAAGCTTTTACTTCTAACCGAAACCTTGTTGATCATCAGAGAGTTCACACTGGAGAGAAACCCTATAAATGTAACGAATGTGGAAAAACCTTCAGGCAGACTTCTCAAGTTATTCTACATTTGAGAACCCACACTAAGGAGAAACCCTATAAATGTAGTGAGTGTGGGAAAGCCTATCGTTATAGCTCACAACTTCTTCAACACCAGAGAAAACATAATGAGGAGAAAGAAACATCATAAATAACATATATTGTCGTTTGTAGGCCTAATTGCTACTTTCTGGAAAAACAATTTTTCATTGTTCTCAACCTTAATTCAATTTCTAAGACTCCATACAGGGAAAGTAACCAGAAGCAGGCAAAGATTAACAGAGGGATATTCATGCTAGCATCATATATAACTGAAGGAAGAGAACTAGATTTTCAGTAGTATAGGGTTTAAATGAATGATAGTCTATCTACATGATGGTTTTGCAGCCATTATAAACATTCTTAAAGAATATTTAATGTCATGGGGAAAATTATTTGTATGAAATGGAAGATAAAAAACAAATTTGATCCAAATTTTTAAACATTTACCTATAGGAGAAAAATGGGAATGAAATAATACCAAACCAAAACGTTGACAGTGATTATCATTGGGTGATAGGATTATAGATGATTTCTATTTTCTTTATACTTTTCTATGCTTCTTAGATTTTCTACAAGAATGTAGTACTTTTATATTCAGGAAAGAAATACAGTATTTTTTAAATGCAGTGAGTATGTGCTCATTTTCACTCAGCAGTGTTATGCAAGTCATGTAGAACATGGACCCTAAACTCATGGGATTCCACCCTAATACTGGCAGTTGGTAGCAGTGGGAGCATGAGCAAGTCATTTCCTTTTAGAGCCTGTTTCCTGTTTATTAAATAATAAACACCAGTCATTGGTCTTTTGCAGTTTTAAAATAAGCTGACTTTTTTTTAACTCTTAGGTTAAAAGAAAAACAAATTTATTGCATTCTTCTTTCCCACAGTTGTAGAAGGCAGGTAATAGAGACTTCATCTTTTCAATATATATCTATAAAACCAGAAATAATAACCCCTTATGAAACTGAAACAATTGCAGCTGCATAACCTGTAAAGATGTCAGCATAATCTAAAATGAGGGGAAGACTCTGCCTTCTCATGTACAGTTTAGTAGCTTAAAGTGCGAACTTTGGGATCAGAGATACGTCTTCTGATCCCAGATCTGCCACACATTAGCTTGTCAGTTTTGGACAAGTCACTTAACTGTGCTGAGCCTTAGACTTATCTGTAAAAAGGGAATAATGACCTACCTAACAGGGTTGTGAGGATTTAATGAGATAATGCATGGATTGTGTGACAAAGCTGGCCCATAGTAAATGAAAATAGCTCAAGTATGGGACATTGGAGCAGTGTTTCTAAACTCGCAGAGTGATTCAGGAAAAGTTTTACCTAAGGTAGCATTTAGGACATTTTCAGGTGTAATGAACACAATATCAAATGCTAGTAGCTAAAACCTTAAGAACATTGATTGCTTACTTATGGGGAAGTCTAGAGGTACACACTTCCAGATTTGGTTTGGCAACTGAGCAATTCATCAAACTTAAGTCTTAACTCCATAATTTTCAGCATATAGGCTTTCATTTTTTGCAGCCTCCCAGTTGTCAGATGTTGGCCATAACTGGAAGCTCTTAACTGCAAGCTCTTCTCTTCACACAACTCTTTCAGAATCAGGAAGTGAGGAAAGGAGCTGAGGCTTTCTGATCTGTTTGCTTTCTCCCTTTTTGAGGAAGCCTTTCTCTGGAGAAGGGAGGGATGCTGTGCAGTCAGGACTGCAGGTGCTCACTTGCTTCCTCTGCCTTTCTTTCTGCCTTTCTTTATGTCCAGCCCTTTGGGAAGGCTTTAACCCATTTCAACCAGTGTTTTAAACTTCTAAGTCCTTAGCTCACAATATATCTGGGTACACTTAGAATCTGCCCATTCTTTTTTTTTTTAAGATTTTATTTTTATTTATTTGACAGAGAGAGAGCCAGAGAGGGAACACAAGCAAGGGGAGTGGGAGAGGGAGAAGCAGGCTTCCTGCAGAGCAGGGAGCCCGATACAGGGCTCGATCCCAGAACCCTGGGATCATGACCAGAGTCGAAGGCAGATGTCCAACGACTGAGCCACCTAGGCGCCCCAGAATCTGCCCATTCTTAAACGCAGTCACTTCTCTTTTCCTAAGCCTAATGCCATTTGTCTTATGCATGTAGTGATTATTGTTATGCCATTCAATTCTTACAACATTTGTACAATAAAATTGAGTCTCAGTGAGATTAGGTGACTGACTAGTTAGTGATTGGAGCCAGGATTTGAACTCAGATCCAAGTTTTAAATCCATGCTTTCTTCTTTATACCAAAGTGCCTCTGCCCATCATGGCAGTTCTATATGTGAGTGGGAGTCCAGTTGGGACTTTCTTGAGTAGACACCTCTATGAAAAGCAATTGTATCTGGATAATTATTTGATCATGGTTTCATAAGGAAGATACTATATCTTCTCTGAGTTGTATTTACAGCTTATCTCTGTATCTTGTAATTTAGTTTTAAGGATTATATATTTCTTCCTTGCTGTTACTAGAGACAAAGAAGCAGAAGGTTATGAAGGGTATAGTTGTGTGAAAAGGGATTGTTTGCTTTTGTCCTATTTCGACAGGATAGTGGCTTACATTCAATTTTGGGATGTAATAGTCCCTCTTTGTATGGTTATTCAAAAACCTTTGCAAGGTTTGGAGGTTAGTCCCTCTTTGTATAGTTATTCAAAACAAGGTTTGCTGCATTCAGGGATAGGACTATTGGGTAGGCACTTCCCCAAGAGTCTGGGTGGATACAAGGGTAGGGTAATCCACCTGTGGCAGTGGGTTACACTACTGCAGTAAGGGTCCTTCCATCATTTTTCCCTTGTCGCGTGTCATTTTGAAATTAAGGGAGGTGTTTGTAATTAGTATCCCATGCCTTTTGTCATGCCAGCCATCCTCACCTGCTGATTACCTATGTGGAGACTCCCCATGACTAGTGTCTACTGGTGGCCAAAACTAAGAAAATAGGCAGTTGCTTCTTGTATGCCTGTCAGAGGTTATTTTTTGAACATTTATTATTACCAAGCAGATTTGTTGATACTTCATAATACTAAGCAGATACTAAGCAGGTATTCTCTGACATTTTCCTATCACTGTCTCATAGTGTCTGAGATTTCTTTCAAATAGGCTTTCTTTTTCATCTTAAAAGATTTTTGTGATCTTCAAGAGTAAATACCTTCTGGAAGGATACTGTGTCTTCTCAAACCCAGCAATCTGAATATAGATCTTCACATATCTTGCCCCAGGCAAGGTAAGATAATAGACCTTCACCCATTTTCTAGGCTGATACTTGTCTTGAGCTGCAAGAGTAAATGCTGGTAAGTGGTCCCCATGTCCTTTCAGATAAATATTCTGCAATATAATTTAAACTGATTATCCACCTTCCTCCAGGGACTTTTTCAACACTACCAGCTGTTAACCTCAGTCAGAGTTTAATTATGCAGTTCTTACCATACTTTCATCAAACTTAAGTCTTAACTCCATAATTTTCAGCATATTGGCTTTTCAAGATGCTCTCTGGATTCAGGGTCTCCTTATGTTTTTTCCAGCTTCCTGTGCTAATGGAAACCTGGTTGTTCCTTAATAGCAGTGCTTCCTCTGCAACCCCTCAATTGTTAGTCTCCCTCTACCCATTTACCTCTCTTTATTGCCATCTTTTCTATATTCTCCATCAAAAACCCAGTTCTTTTGAAATATATATCACTAGACTACTCTGTATTACCCATCCCTGTTTTTGTTATCTACTGGCTTCCTGTGTACTCACACTTACTCATTTATGTTTTTAGTACCCTGAATATTCTGGAGGACTATGAAGAGGCGATATTTTTAGCCATAGACATCCTGGTTATGTAGAATTGCTCTTGTGTGGAATAGAAATATATATGTCTCCTTTTAGTTGAGATAGTGTGAAATAAAATCTCATTTTATATAGCCTTGATTAAAGGGAAATATGAAAGACAATGAATTCTGCATAGAGAGAAGAGTGTCTCCCTAGGTTTAGAGATATTTTTTATTGATGGTGTGTACTGTATTAATTCTTACTTGGAACTGAGAAGAAAATCAAAACCAAAAAGGACTTTAAATAGCTGAATAATTCTGTTGCATTTAAATCCCATAAGACTAAATTTCATTTTAGTTCTGTATCCTCAGTAACAGACTTCTTTTTTTTTATTTTTCCATTAAATATAAATAATTCCATTTAATATAAATAAATAAAATAGTATGCTTGTATTGTTAGATTGTTTTCAGAAACTAGACTGTTTTTAATCACTTCTGATGTCATAAAACTTTTTGCAGGACATAGTTATAATTCCTCCAATAAATCTGTTATTATTGTTATAAATATCACTGAATTTTTTTTCTTGTTGCTTCCTTTGTTCAGAATGGGAAGAAAACAGTTCAGTTTGCTTTTCTTTAGGCAGCTCTTTTTGAAATGAAGTGATATGGCTTATTTCTGATTTAAACGCAACATGAAACTTGTTATTTTCATACTTCTACTACATAAATGAGAGCTCTCTAGCCAATAGAAAATGTCCTGTAATTTCCTTAGAGGACTTGTACAGCCGGTTATTGTCCCAGCTCTTTCTCTGGACCCATTTTTGTTTCAAATCTTTACTATTA
Organism: Callorhinus ursinus; assembly: GCF_003265705.2. Classification (NCBI taxonomy): domain Eukaryota; kingdom Metazoa; phylum Chordata; class Mammalia; order Carnivora; family Otariidae; genus Callorhinus; species Callorhinus ursinus. Next base: position 148,270,604 of record NW_027397063.1, read on the forward strand.
TATAGACCTCAGATGGCTATATAAAACCAGCCATGTTCCCTGACTTGTTTCTGCTCCAGAAAGTAGGTTTATGAGTGGTGTAAAGAAGATGGCGGACTCCTTTCTGGGCAACATAGATAAGGACCTGACTAGTTCCCACTCTTCCCACTGACCATTTAAATGCACATGGCACAATTTGACCACAGGGATTATAGACATGCAAAAGCTATAACCAGTCTCTGAAACTAAGACCAGTGGACTCCAAATTTGGGAACCACAAGAGGTAACAGCACACATACAGATCAATTTCTGAGGCCCACCAAATCTGGACCAGGGTCCAGGGATCTATATAAAACAATACTTTTGCAGTGGGAATTGAAGAAAATTTTTCATTAGGATCCCAGACTGTACATGACTACTGTGATGATTGTCCATTTTTTCCCTCAGAAGAACCTATAAATTACAAAATTATTGAGACATACACTAAAGTTTGTATAATCATGACAAATTAGCAACCAGTTTACAGAGTATGAAATAAAATGCTGTCACATTTGCAGTGTTTGTTTTACCACAGAATTGAGCAGATATTCATATCTTTAAAAAAGGTATAATAGAACAGTACAGCAAACTAGATAATTGTAAAGCCCTTTGGCTACAAAACAACCTAGAAATTCTGGGTAAAATTTAAACATCCTTTTAAAGGACTTGAGAAGATGAAATAAATGCACAGAGCCTAAAATGAAGAGGAGGTGGAAGCCAGCAAGGTAAGTGGGTGGTGATACCTTGGGTGCTGTGAGGCAGTTTGGTGATATTGGTCACCAAGGGACATAGATTTTATCTGCTGCAAGGGCAGGATTTGAATCTGTGGGCTTGTAAGAGGTGGAGAATTGGAAGTGAGATTTCCACAAGAAGCCCAGATGTTAAAGGACTATACCCTCAGTGAAAGCATGCATTAGAAAAAAGTCAACCAGGAGCAGAGGAGTACATCAAGGAAGGTTGTGAGATTTGTCATGGGCTCTCAGTGGCAAATAAAAGTCTCACTAATAATTATAGTCATGAGTCAATCTTAATGCTGTTACCTCTTGTGGTTCCCAAATCTGGAGTCCACTGGTCTTAGTTTCAGAGACTGGTTATAGCTTTTGCATGTCTATAATCCCTGTGGTCGAATTGTGCCATGTGCATTTAAATGGTCAGTGGGAAGAGTGGGAACTAGTCAGGTCCTTATCTATGTTGCCTAGAAAGGAGTCTGCTGTCTCCTTTACACCACTCATGAACCTTAAGGTTCAAATTTGGGAAACACTAAACCAAGAAAGTAATATAAAATTAGGTATGCACATTTGCAAGTATTCATGGAACAGTTATTTAAAACTTAACAAATTTTTTAAAAACTGAGTTATCTAGTTGTTTTAGTTTGAGCTTTTCAGGAAGTATACATAGACAAAGGATAATATGCAGCAAATTTATTGGAGAGTGTTCTTGTGATAAATACCTATAGAGCAGGGAGAACACTAGATTAGTAGTAGGAGAAGTCATCTGAGTTGCTTCAAACTTGGTCAGACCGGGCTGTCCTTTCAGAACTGCGTAGACCAGAGGCGAGAGGTCTAGGCCCTTATACCCCTTCATCAATCAATCACTGAATACAAGCTCCATCACACCACCCAAAAGGGAACCATGATTTTGGGTGAGGTAGACTTCTTCAGTTGAGGATAGTTCCTGGAGAGAACTTACATTTGAGGGCTTTCAGCCTGCCCCTCTAGTGGGTGGCAACAAGATAATTAGTCTCTAATCAGACTGATACATGAGTGTTCACAAAATTGGGCATTGTGGAAGGACACATTCTTATTTGAATATAAAATGTTGATTGTAAGTTTAGGTTTCTCCAAAAGCAGAGCCTGACACAAGTCCTTAGGGATAGGTAGGTTATTTGGGAGGTGATCCCAAGAAGCAGAAGGGAGGCAGCAGGCAGAATAAGACAAGCAATAGAGGACAAGCCAATAAAGTGTGAATTGAGTGATACTACTGTGAGCAACTAAGGCTCAATCTCACTTGGTGCCCCCTAAGGATCCAAGTAGGGCATAGCTGAGAATTTTCTTGTCAAAGCATGGGAAACTTGGGCATTTATGCACCAGTTGTTATTGGTCATTCTTTTAGGGTTGCCCTTGGGGCTGTTTTTCTCACCCACTTCTTCCAGGCAGTACCTGAGACCTGGCTGGAAGAGAAAGCCCTGAAGCAAAATAGACTGAGTTGTCATAGTGCACACTACAAGTGGAAGGCTGTCAGGATGGATAGAAGCATTCCTCAAGAGTTGCACAAAAATTACAGGTCGGCAGAGGTGACTGTGGTATAGAACACAGATGGCATATTCTTCAGGTAACAAGCAAAAGCTACTTTTAATATTTGACTCAAAGAATTTAGTGTCAAGAAATAATCCCTTCACCTGTGTAGTAACTACTTCCATTATTTTCCAGTACCCCCAAAAGTATCTGCACAATCTCTTGGACTGGGAAGGGCCTCAGTTACATTTTGTTCTGCTTCCCAGCCACTTCTAAGGCTAGGAGATACTAGATTGATCTCGGGACTACTGCCTTTGGGCCTCTCCAAAGCATAGTGTACTCAAGAGCCATGACCTTCTATATATAAGTCCAGGTGGTACAAGCTAAGATAGTAGGTGCAACTCATTGAGGAGGTAACAAGCGTCCTGAGGGCCCAGGCCATGTTATTCATCTATGCATCCTTCAGGTCTGGAATGCAACAGCTCCCACCAGTTCGTTGGAAGAAATGAAAACCCGAGGGCCCAGAAGCTCAGCCATTCTCGCCTCCTCCGGCAAAAACAAGGAATCATAGAGATGTGGCTTCCCAGAGAGCCAGGGATGGGAGGGGTTGATGAGCAACCGGAAGTAGCGGTACCCACAGGTCGGCCATTATTTTGAGCTTCAGCCGCCGTTGGTTCCCGTGTCATCTCTCGGCGTCCTGGGGCCCAGGCTGCGATACCCAATGCCGGAGGCGCAGCGGGAATCCCCGGTGAGCGGGGTGGGCTCGGGTCGGGTGGGCACGCGCGGAGGGCGGCCCGGGGTAGGGGCTTAAGCTCCGTAGAGCTGCGCAACCCTCGCTGGCCGGTCCCCGGCACTGACCCCCAGCACGGTCCCTCCTTAGCTCTGTATTGGCGTGGACGCCCTGGGCTCGACTTGGGCAGATGCCGGTTTGGGGAAGGTAGTGAGGGCAGTACGTCTGAATCCGTGTGTGTCAGTGGTGCTCGAGTCAGACAATGAGGACAGCTGCCTCAGTAGCCAGGCCTTTCTGCTTTTCCTCATTCTTTTTTGAGGCTGGTAGAGACAGCTTGAGACTTTCTAGAGCGGTGGCAACCAGACTCCTAGGGACTTTTTTTTTTTTTTTGGTAGGGATGGAATAATTTCCATCTTTTAATTTTGTATTATAATGGTATTTAAAATACAAACTTACGCCACCCATACCACCATTACTTAAGGGAGTATATTTTAACGCTAAGTACTGACACTGTAAACTCAGAATAAATGCCATTCTTTGCAAGAAAGGTCATTACCAACCTCTATCAGTGACTGTGTAGTTACTGTATTTTTCGTTTTACAGTTTGCCAGATTAAATCTTTATAATGAACTAGCGTTTGTAAACTATTGCTTTAGAATGAATGTTGATTGGCTTTCAGAAGTCTTTAGATGGAAGTATTTTGGACTTTTGGAATTCGATTTGGTGATTTCAGAATTTGCTCCCACAACTTAACCAGTCCAGTGGCCTTGAACTGCTTAGCTCGCCTGAGCCTTCTTTTGTTCTAACTTATAGCTCACAAGCCTTTGGTGAGAAACAAACTGTATGTTTTAGGATTTATTTGTATCTGTGAAGTAAGAGTAAATAGAATTCTAATAATTTACTATAGAAAATCCTTTTTCCCCCAAGTTTTGTTTATCTCAAAATAAACTTTATTCTTTAGAGCAGTTTTAGTTTCACACCAAAATTGAGCAGAAAAACACAGAGATTTTCCATATACTTCCTACCTCCATTCATGCATAGCTTTCCTCACTAATAACATCCTCCACCAGACTGGTACATTTGTTAAAATCAATGAACCTACATTGACACGTCATAATCACCCAAATTCCATAGTCATTACATTAGGGTTTACTCTTGGGTTTTACATTCTGTGGGTTTGGACAAATGTAAAATGACGTGTATAATGTAGCAACCATTATAGTATCGTACAGAGTAGTTTCACTGCCCTAAAAATCCTCTCTGCTCTGCCTATTCATCTCTTTCTCCTCCCAACCCCCGGCAGCTATTGACCTTTTTACCGACTCCAAAGTTTTACCTTTTCCAGAATGCCATGTAGTTGGAATTGTACAGTATATAGTTTTTTCACATTGGCTTCTTTCACTTAGTAATAGGCATTTTAAGATTCTTCCGTATCTTTTCATGGCTTGACATCTCTTTTCTTTTTAGTGCTGAATAATATTCCATTGTTGGGGTGAACCACAGTTTATCCATTCACCTACTGAAGGACATCTTGGTTGCTTCTAGATTTTGGCAGTTATGCGAAGTGTTGTTTATACACATGATGTTTATAATGTTTATACATCTGTGTCCAGGTTTTTGTATGGACATATGTTTTTAACTCCTTTTAATAAATACCAAGGAGCACAATTGCCAGATTGTATGGTAAAGAGTATGTTCAGTTTTGCAGAAAACTGCCAAACTGTCTTCCAAACTTGGCGGTACCATTTTGCATTCCCACCAGTAATGAATGAGAGTTCCTGTTGCTTCACCTCCTCACCAGCATTTGGTGTTGTCTGGATGTGTTCTGATGTATTCTGGATTTTGGCTATCTTAATAGGTATGTAGTGGTATCTTACTATTTTAACTTGTATTTCTCTGATGACGTATGATGTGGAGCATCTCTTCATGTTCTTGTTTAGAATCTGTATATCTTTGGTGAGGTGTCTGTTAAGGTCTTTGGGCCATTTTTTAAATTAAGGTGTTTGTTTTCTTATTGTTGATCTTTAAGAGTTCAGTTCTTTATCGGATATGTATGTCTTTTGCAAATATTTTTCTCAGTCTGTGGCTTGTCTTTTCATTCTCTTGACATTGTCTTTCACAGAATAGAAGTTTTTAAATTTTATCAAAGTCCAGCTTACTATTATTTTCATGATCACACCTTTTGTGTTGTATCTAAAAAGTCATCACCATACCCAAGATCATTTAAGTTTTCTCCTCTGTTATCTTGTAGGAATTTTATAGTTTTGCATTTCACATTGAGATCCATTCTGAGTTAATTTTTGTGAAGGGTGTAAGATTTGTGTCTACATTCATTTTTTTTACGTGTGTATGTCCAGTTATCTTGGCACCATTTGCCAAAAAGGCTTTGTTCCACTGTACTGCCTTTGCTCCTTTATCAAATAACAGTTTTATTTGTGTGGATCTATTTCTGGGCTTTGTCTTCTGTTCTTTTGCCAGTACCACACTGTTTTGATTACTACAGTTTTATCCTAACTCTTCATGTGTGGTGTCAGTCCTTCAACTTTGTTCTTCTCCTTCAGTGTCATGTTGGCTATTCTGGGTCTTTTGCCTCTACTATAAACTATAGAATGAGTTTGTTGGTATCCACAAAATAACTTGCTGAGGTTGTAATTGGAGTTGCACTTAACTGTAAAGTAGGGAAGAAGTGGCACTTTGGCAATATTGAGTCTGTCTGTGAACATGGGATAGAAATCCTTTTTGAATGTTCCTTTCCATCACCCCCAGATCAGTTATCAAGAACTGCTCAGTTTTTCTCAATTATTTTATCCCTAGTGCTACTTAAGTTTAGAGCTTAATAATTTGTTTAGACCATTGTAAAAACTTTACTGGCCTTCCTGAGATCTAGTCCTCCCTCCCCCATCATTCCTCCCATATAGAATTTTGACCCTGTTAGTTAATATTTCATTCATGCTCAGAGCAGGAAAGGCCTTTCTAAATATGAAACAAAACCTAGAGCATTAAGAAAAAGATTGGTTGTGTGGCAAAACAAATATAAACAAAGTCACATGAGGTGTATGGTAAAGACATGAGAGAAGGAAAAATTTGCCACTCCTATTGTAACAAAGGACTAATTTTCTTAATGTAAAGAGTGTGTACACATTAACAAGACCAGCAAAAGATATGAATAGGTAACAGAAAATAAAATATAAATGACTCTTAAAAATCCAAGTTAGATTTGGTGAAGGAGTGAGGAGAAAAGCACTCCCATACTGCTCATGCTTGGAGTATAAATTGTAAATTAGTTCAGGCCCAAAGAAGGACTAATTGGCAATATCAAAATGATAAAGTCACAGGACACCTGGGTGGCTCAGTCAGTTTGGTGTCTGCCCTTGGCTCAGGTCATGATCCCAGGGTCCTGGGATCCAGCCCCATGTCAGGCTCCTTGCTAAGCTTCTGCCTCTCCCTTCTGCCCCTCCCCCTGCTTGTGCATGCACACTCGCTCGCTCTCAAATAAAATCTAAAAAAAAAATTATAAGGTCACATAAATTTTGATCCAGCAATTCTTTGAGGAACTTTTCATGTATATACCTACACACATGCAAATTGATGTATGCTCAAGGTTTTTAATGATAATATTGTTTTTAATAAGAAAAGATTGAAAACTGCCCATCTGTGATGGAGTAGGTAAATAAATTAAGATATGCCCATATAGTGATACCATGCATCAGTAAAAAGACAGAAGGGGCTATTTGTGACAGGAAAGATTTCTAAGATATACTTTTTTTAAAGATTTTATTTTTAAGTAATCTCTGCACCCAGTGTGAGGCTCAAATTCATAATCCTGACATCAAGAGTCCCATGCTGCACTGACTGAGCCAGCCAGGCAGCCCTAAGATACATTGTTAATTGGAAAAAGGAAGATGCAGTGCATGATTCATGGTGTTTTGTGAAAAAAAGGAAATACAAAACAATATATATTATACTTAATTGTATAAACATAAATAGCTGGAAAGGTACATAAGAAACTAATGCGGAGAGGGAAACTTTACACAGTATGCATTTCATAATTTAAAATTTTGAACCAATATTACCTATTTAAAAAAATAACAAGGAAAAATATAAAGTAAAATCTCTTTACTGGATGCATATCACATACAGTACATGATTACTCTCTTGTTCTGCCTCTTAAGAGCCTTTAGAATTTGACTTCTGTTTATCTCTTGACTCTACACCTACAGCCTTGTCTCCAGAGTTTACCTCCCTTCTCTGGTTTGCAAAGCATATTCCTTCCTCCCTCCCTCCTTCCCTCCCTTCCTTCCTTCCTTGTAAAGTACATTTCTAATAGAGCTGTATGTGCTATTATTCCCATGCTTTTGAAAATATAGTTCTCTCTTCCTGGAATGGCTTGCCTAATACTCCAGTGGTCTTTTTATTTCTCTTTAAAGTCCGATCCAGAATAACCTTTCATGAATTCTTTCTGTGCCTGTATGACCTTCTATTAATTTTATTTATATACTATATCGAAATTGTGTTTACATTTCTGTCTCCTCTGCTTAGTTATAAACATGCTCTGTAAAGGCCCAAGTTTTAAATAAAATTAATGAGGGTGCTTTCATGTCACTGACAGTGATGTAACTGTTATAATCTCAAAAGCTTAAAACTGTTTGTATCTTCCAACCCAACAATTTTTTTTCTGGGAATTTTTCCTGAAAAAATAAGCAGAAATGTAACCAAAAATTCATTAGCAAGGATAGTCATTGTGGCCTAATTTATAATAGGAGGAAATAATGAATAATTTAAATGTCTAACAACAGGGAAGTGCTTAAGTATGAATGGGCTCATATGCTCTTAAAATAATGATGAGGATTATATTAAATATGTTTACAAGATAACATGTGAAAAGCAAGTTAGAGAGATGTACTGTTGGTTCCAATCTTGTGATCCAAATTGGTGCAGTTGATCAGAAGAACATCTCTGGTTTTGTCTTTTCTGATTTTACAAATTTTATGTTTTGTAATAGGAAAAATAAATGTTATTTCTTAAAAAAAGATTTTTAGAGAGCCACAAGCCTAAGTTTTGTATAATAAAAGTCAAATTTATCTAAATATTTTGATTGATGTAATGAACAATTTTCAGAGAATTCAAAGTATGTATAGTAAAGCTAACTGAGTTCAGCCTTTCTTTGTTAATTGAGGCGTTAGGATTTTGTCTCGTGTATCAGGATTAAGACCTTACTTGTTGACTGTACAGAACATAGGAAAGAGTTCTAGTTATAGAAAGATAATAACTGACATTTGAGCCCATATACCAGGCACTGTTCAAAACTTGAAATGTATGTAAATATCAAATTCTTACACAAGGCTATACAGTAGGACCTATTATTACCCCATTCTTCAGGTTAAGAAACAGACTCAGAAGTGGGGTAACTTGTTCAGGGTCACACAGGAGTAGCCAGGATGCCCATTGTTAGAGTGGTAGATAAAGATTTATTGTAATTAGGTGGAGGAGATATTGTGAATAAAGACTAAAGGGATTTCATGACTTTGGTTGCAGCAGTGGTCTGGGTAGCATGAATGTCTGTGTCCTTAAAGCCTTGGGCAGGGGCTTCTTCAGAGGAGGCATTGCCCGGAACCTAGAACCTTGCATTTAGGAAGGTTCTCTTCGTCACCAGAAACTGACTGGGGTCTGGAAATCTTGGTTATTGCTTTGGGTTAACTTTATCAATGATTTCTTGAGGTCTTCTAGATGATATTCTCTAAGCTTTAAGGAAGAAGTCAAGCAAGGATTGAAGGGGCCTGGAGAGGAGCCTTTCCTAAATGACGACAATGACAAGAGAAAATTGGGCCCACAATGCTCTGAGACAAGAGGGTCTTGTTAAAGGGAAGGATGATACCTGGAAATGGGGAACCAGCTTCCAAGGAAGCAGCTCCTCTGTTTGGGAGACCTCCCACCTGCACTTTAGACAGTTACGTTACCATGAGACATCTGGACCCCAGGAAGCACTGAGCCGGCTCCGGGAGCTCTGTCGTCGATGGCTGAGGCCAGAAGCACGTACTAAGGCCCAGATCCTGGAGCTGTTGGTCCTGGAGCAGTTCCTGAGCATCCTGCCTGGGGAGATTCGGACCTGGGTGCAGATCCATCGCCCTGGGAGTGGTGAGGAGGCTGTGGCCCTGGTAGAGGAGCTACAGAAAGACCTCGATGGACCAGCACTAAAAGTGAGAAAGGGGGAGGGGAGAGATTTGGGATGGAAGGAAGGAGAGCATTAAGGCAGGGCAAGCTGGGCTGGAGGGTGATCCTGTAATTTTTGTAAACAATTTATAGCTCATTAGCAACCGTAATGCTTATTACAGCAGGTTAATGAGCTATTTCAGATTATAGAAAGCTTCAGAGAAATGGATTTATGATTGGCATCTTGGGTCTAATTCAGAATTAGTACACTTTATCCCTCTGGGTGATGCTTGCTAATGCAGAGTTTGGTTGAATAACCTGAAGAACATTATGTTTCTAAGTGTTCCCCTAAACAGAAGCATATGTGTTGTTTGTATAAGTTTGTTAGGAATGATGATGTAAGCTTGGAGTATAAAAGGCAATGGGACAGTAAGAATGAAGCTTTCTAAATCTGGCAGGACCTCCCCATGTGTGCCCCTACTGGGAATTATGTGGGCCAAGGGATTGTGTTGAGATATTTACTTCTGGAAAGATTTTATATCCTTGACCATTAAATTGGGATCTTAATATATTTCGTAGTGTGTGTGAGATCTCTTTCTGTCAGTCTGTAGTCCACCAGAAACATTTGTATATAAGAAGTCTGAAACCTAACTTAAAACTTGGGAGTGGCACCAACGATGGGCTTGTTTATTTTAATTATAAAAATGAAGATTTTTAGAGCTGTATATTTCATTACAAGGCACTAATCCATCCTTATTTGAGAGATAGGAAAGTGGAGGCAGAGAAAGGTTTGCTGGATTGCCTTATGTCAGACATCTAGGTAGCAGCAAAACCATGTGTCTAGACTCTGGTGTTCCTTCTGTTGGAGCAAGAACGGATAATAAAGGGGTAAATAAGTAGAAGAGTGTATTGAACCCAGTCTAATCTAAAACCAGGTCTGAAGCTAAGACCCATACTCTTAATTATTACTTGTTACTTCCCATTCCCTCCTAGCCCACACCCAGATCTCGCTTCTGTTTCCACCGTTCTGTTCAGTCTCAGTGGGAGAGGTCACCAGTGCCATGAGTGGGGCTAGAGGGCCAGCTCCATTGTTCTCAAGGCAAAGCTTTACTGCTGTTTTGATGCTCCAGACTTGAGGTGGGTCTCTGATCTCACAGTTCGAGATTGTGGGTAGAAAGAGGTCCATAGTGGTTAGGTGAGCCCGTTTTCTGGAGGTACAAGAAAAGTCAGCTTATTTTGTTTTGCTTGTTCCTAGGTTCCAGTTCTTGTTCAGGACCAGGACATTCTGCAGGAAGGGATGAACACTCCAGGAACAGCAGTACCTCATGCACCCATTGGCAGCTGCATAGCAACTGAAATTTGCCAAAATCCTTTTACTGACCCAGTGATGTTCAATCTTCAGGATCCACAACATGGTACTTAGTGATCCTGGCTTTGGACTTTCTCAGGCTCTTTATTATGGCTCCTCCTCCAACTTGCAGTTAGTTGCCTCCTCTCTGTCTTGTATATGAAACCCTTATGGTACCAGGTTCTTTCTGTTATTCCCCCACCTATCCTTTCCTGGGTCCCTGTAACCTTTTATCCATTCTTATTGCTGTTCTTTTATTATTCCAGTCCTTCACATGGGGGTTACTCAGAAGAGGTTTGTAAGTCATTTTATAGCCATCATTGTCTAGTCCTGGGAGTTCTGGGTCTTTCTGAATTCCTTGTTTGTAGAAGAAATGGGACTTGGATTAGTGGTCAGGAACAGCAGTAATTTCACGTGCAGCTTTTGCTCCTTCTTCAGATTCTCCTGGCCCTGAAGCTTCTACCCTTTCCCAGGAAGAGAACCCAAGAAATCAATTAATGGCCCTCATGCTCCTAACAGCCCAGCCCCAGGTAGGTTTGCATTCTTTTTCCTTCCTGAGGCCCTCTCTGCACTACCAAACTATGGCTGAGGTGTCCTCTGTCATCCTGGTGTTTGGGGCCCAATCAGTTCCTATCTGTAAATCACAGTCCATGTGATTGGAAGGTAGACTTTATGTGGGGTTTCCTTATGTCTCTCTGATAGCCCTTGCTTGCCTCATGGCCTCATAATGTGTCCTTACCCAGAAGTGCAAGGAACTTTTCAGTAGGGGAGCTCCTGGGCATGGATAATCTCACACATACCTGTTATTTCAGGAGTTGGTGATGTTTGAGGAAGTGTCAGTATGCTTTACTTCAGAGGAATGGGAGTGTCTGGGCCCGATTCAGAGGGCTTTATACTGGGATGTGATGTTGGAGAACTATGGAAATGTGACCTCCCTAGGTAAGGACTCTTTCTTCCCATCATTCTTACCTTTATTTCATTAGCCTTTGTTTTCTGATTATGAAAGTAGTATATACTTATTTTGGAAAACATAGAATATTAGAAAAGAATACAACTTAAACCCACTCTTGTAGACAACTACTATCAAAATTTTGACATATTACCTGTTTTTTCCTGAGTTTTTTTTATTGGCTACATAATTTGTGCCATAATTTAGCCATTTCCTTATTTTAGATAATTTCTGTAATAATCATCTGTCTCTGTACCTAAGGTCTTTCTTTATTTCTCATTATTTTTTTTTAAAGATTTTATTTATTTATTCATGAGAGACAGAGGGAGAGAGAGAGAGAAGCAGAGGGAGAAGCAGGCTTCCAAGGAGCAGGGAGCCCGATGCGGGACTTGATCCCAGGACCCTGGGATCATGACCTGAGCCAAAGGCAGACGCTCAACCATCTGAGCCACCCAGGCGCCCTCTCATTATTTTCTTAGAAGTAGAATTACTAGGCCTAAGTGTTTGAATTATTTTAAGGTTCTTCTTTCATACTGCCAAATTGCTTTCCTTGGTGATCTCTGTCCTCATGGAGAGATACACAGCACTCCTTTTGCACTGCCTTTATTGGTACTGCGTAATCCCATTCTTTTAAATTGTTGCTGATATGATTTTTTTAAAGTTGTAATATCTTTATTCTCTAGTGGATTTTTATGACTAGTAATAAAGTAAGAATTTTTTTTTAAAGATTTTATTTATTTATTTGACAGAGGGAGGCACAGTAGGAGAGGGAACACCACAAGCAGGGGGAATGGGAGAGGGAGAAGCAGGCTTCCCACTGAGCAGGGAGCCCTAAGCGGGGCTCGATCCCACGACCCTGGGATCATGACCTGAGCCTAAGGCAGATGCTTAACGACTGAGCCACTCAGGCACCCCTAAAGTAAGAACATTTAAAAAATATTTAGTAGCCATTTGTGCTTCCAGCAAACATGAAAATATCTATCATGTGATAGCAACTGTGGAAATGATTCTGCCCTTAAGTAGCTTATCATAATTGGGGAGATGAGCATAGAAAGAATAAACAAGGCACAGTAAAATAATTGGTATAAGAGTGTGATAAACCTTTTAAGATGGAAATGAAGAGGACAAAACAACCAATACCATTCCTCCTGAGATTAGGAAAGGCCATAAAGGAGGTAGCTTTGTGCTGGACTTTGAAGAAAAAGGTAAGATTTTGTTTGGACAAATACACATTAAAAATTGAGGAATCAACTAATGCACTGACCTAATTTAGACTGAAATACAGATTTATAGTATCAGTTTAAATAGCTGCATACTATTCCATTGTTTGTGTATCATGCTTTTACATTGACAACTTTATGATACTGAATTTCTATTCAAGAACATTACATGCCTTTCCATTTGTTCAGCACTGCTTTTATGTTTCAGGCCTGTTTTAAAATTGTCTTCATCTGGATCTTGCATAGTTCAGGGTAATTGATTCTTTGGAATTAGAATCTTCTGATGTTTTCTCATTGACTATAATGTACATATATGAAAATACTGATTTTTTTCGTATGTTGCAGCCTTATTATTTTAATTGTTTATAGTAATTTATACTGTAAATATTTACACTTAATGAGAATATATCTTTTGCTATCTTAGATGTGCCAATTGTGGGCCAAACATTCTGTAGATTTTATATTTTGATACATGTTACCAAACTGCTTTCTACCAATGATGTACCAACTTACTTTCCCATGAAAAGAGGAAAAGGGGGCCCATCTCCCTTATATGTGCTTATGATTTGGTCAGTGTTTTAAATCTCTGCTAGGTAGATGACAGATACTATTTTTTGTTTTTCATTTCTTTGATTATTAGTGTGGTGGAAATATTCTCACATTTATTGGTCATTTCACCCCTATTCATAGCCTTTTTACATAGTTCTTTTATTTATGAGAACTACCCTTTTGTCAAGTATTGCGTATGTTTTTCCCATTTGTTTGCCTTTCGGCATTATTTATGAGTTGTTATTTTTAAGCCTTAGGAAATCTTTTATGTAGTATTAAATTTAGCAGTATTTTCCTTTATGGTCTTTGTGGTCTTCTCAGTAAAATTATTTTTATTTGTTTATTTTTAAGATTTTATTTATTTAGAGAGAGTGTGTGCAAGCAGGGGAGGGGGAGGGGCAGAGAGAGAGGAAGAATCTCAAGCAGATTCCATGTTGAGCACAGGGGCCATTGTGGGGCTCGATCCCATGACCCTGAGATCATGACCTGAGCCAAAATCAAGAATCAGACACTTAACCGACTGAGCCACCCAGGCGTCCCAGTAAAATTATTTTTTTTAAATCACTTGTATTGTTTTCAGATACTTTTATTGTTTACTTTTTATTTTTAAGCTTTACTCAATCTAAAATTTATCTTGATATATAGAATGACATATGAATCCAATTTGTTTCTTTGTTTTTTAACCCAAGTGGCTTTTAGTAGTTGTAATGCTATTTACTCAATAATCCATCTTTTCAAGAATTTAAAAATATGTTTTATGAGTAAATTGGTGAATTTTATGAAAAACACTCACCATGGGTCCATATAACTCATGCTATAAGCCAAAATAAATTCTAGATGGGTCTAAGAGTTAAACTAAAAAAAAAGAGAAGAAAATGGAATTGCTTCTTTAGTCTAGCTCTTTGAGGAAGGAGAAGTTTGAATCAATTTTAACAAATAAGATATGCTTCACCTGCAATATTGTTGGAACTTTAGCAAGCTGATACCTGGGGGTTTATGCCTTTTGACCTAGTGATTTTCATTTGAGGATGATACCTTAAAGAAATGGTTCAGAAAGAGGAAAATAAGTAACATGTCTAAGGATATACCAGCAAAGTATTTATAAATGGTTAAAAGTTGGGCACAACCTAATTCCCCGAGATAGAGAAAGTACTAAGCAAACCATTGTGTTTGACTTGGAGTTATATTGTGACACTATCAAATATGACAATTCTGCACTCAATTTCCATGCATTGATAAACTATTTGGTAGAAAAGCGGATTCTCAGATGGCTTGCACACACTGTTTCAGTATGTAAAAGATTTGTATATGTTTTATTTAAGGGATTGGAATAGAATTTGAGGGAAATTCAGGAAATATTGAGTACTTCCCATATGTTAAGCTTAACCCCTGCCTTCAAACATTCAAGTTGGAGTGGTAGACATTTATACTAATAATTACAATACAGTGTGACAAATGCTGTGTAATAAGTGTGCACAAGTGTGGGAGCCCATAGGAGCTTGTGATAGTAGGAGCAGGAGAGTGGGGGCAGGGGTGGGTGGCTAAGGGAAAGATTTACATGGGGTGACTTTTTATTTTAATAACAGTTTTATTGAGCTATAATTCACCCATTTAAAGGTTACAGTGCAGTGGTTGTTAGTAATACACAGAACTGTGTGACCATCACCACAATTAATTTTAGAATACTTCATCACCCCAAAGAGAAGCCTTGTACCATATAGCAGTCAAATTCATTTCACCCAACTGCCCCTCCAACCCAGCCTTAGGCAACCATTAATCTGCTTTCTATCTCTCTAGATTTGCCTTTTCTATGGACATTTTATATAAATGGAATCATACAGTACGTGGTCTTTTGTGACTGCTTTTACTTAGCATAATGTTCTCAAGGTTCATCCATATTGTGGCAGGTATTAATACTTTATTCGTTTTAATGCTGAATATTCTCTTGTGTGTATATATATCACATTTTATTGATTCATCATTTGATGGACATTTAAAAATTTTGTTTCCACCTTTGAGCTGTATAAATAACACTGCTGTGAATATTTGTGCACAAGTTTTTGTGTGGATGTATGTTTTCATTTCTCTTGGATATATACCAAGGAGTGGAATACCTGGGTGTTCTGTGAAAATATTCACAACAGCTGCATCTTGGTTTCTAAAAGGAAAGAAAACTTTATTATTATAGAAACCTAATAGAAACAGAAGAAAGGAATCTACACATAAATGAGAGTAATAGTAAGCAATAAATGAGAATAAGACAAAGCTACATTAGTCAGGTACACAACATCCAAACTCATTAGCTGGGGAAGCCCCATGGAGACAGCCTGGCTCAGTCCAGATTGAGAAGCTTGGGCGGAGCATCCTCCACTCAGGTGAGACTTCCAACTGACCATCCCCATAAGGGCCATATTTATAGGGCAGATGATGGGGTCTGAAGTTAAACATTTGTTCACCTATGTGCAGTTTGGAGTGAGCTGCGTTTCTGTGTTACCATGTTTTTATATTTTCAAGGAGCCTGGGCTATATTTTCAAGGAGGCTACTTACCTCCCCTCCTGGGTTACATTCTGGGGAGCCAGCCCTGCTTTGTAGGAGGAGGGGATGTGAGTCAAGATTTTAACTCTTGGCGTCCAGAAGAGTCAGTTCTGACCTGGAGGCCAGATAATATAGTTTAAATAATGAGGTTTCCAAGGTTATTCATATAGCCTGAGTCTCAGAAACAGCATTCTGTAGCCTGCCTGCATACATTCAGGTCTAGGTTGTTGGTTATGCAAGACGAATCACAGAAACATCCATCCTTATAAAACACTGGGTCAAATGGTAACTCTGTTTAATCATATGAGGAGCTGACAGACTGTTCCAAAGTTGCTGCACCATTTTACACTCTCACCATTGGTATATAAGGGTTTCAGTTTCTCCAGATCTTTTTTTTTTTTAAGATTTTATTTATTTATATGAGAGAGAGCACAAGAAGGGGGAGGGTCAGAGGGAGAAGCGAAGCAGACTCCCTGCTGAGCAGGGAGCATGATGCAGGGCTCCGTCCTGGGACTCCGGGATCATGACCTGAGCTGAAGGCAGATGCTTAACTGACTGAGCCACCCAGGCGCCCCGCAGTTTCTCCAGATTTTCCCCAGCATTTACAATCTTTAATAATTTAATAATTTATAATCTTTCTGATTCTAGCCATCCTGGTGGATCTAAAAAGATGACTCATTGTGGTTTTCATTTGCATTTTCCTGATGACTAAAGATGTTGTGCAACTTTTCATGTGTTTATTGGTTGTATGTCTTTGAAGAAATGTCTTTTCAGATTCTTTGCCTATCTTTTAATTGGGTTGTCTTTTTGTTGAGTTGTAGGAGTTTGTATATATATATATATATTAAAGATTTTATTTGAGAGAGAGAGAGAATGAGAGAGAGAACACAAGAAGGGGGAGGGTCAGAGGGAGAAGCAGACTCCCTGCTGAGCAGGGAACCTGATGTGGGGCTCAGTCCTGGGACTCCAGGATCATGACTTGAGCCGAGGGCAGTCCCTTAACCAACTGAGCCACCCAGGTGCCCTGGAGTTTATATATTTTAGATACAAATACCTTATCAGGTATGGGACTTTCAAGTATTTTCTCCCATTCTCTGAGTGTCTTTTCACTTTCTCAGTGATATCCTTTGAAGCACAAAAGTTACTAATTTTGATGAATTTCAATTTATCCTTTCTTTTGTTGCTTGTGCTTTACTGTCACATCTAAGAAACTATTGCCTAATTCAAGGTCATGGAGATTTATGTATGCGTTTAGTTTTATAGTTTCAGTTCTTAGTTTTGTTCTTTGATCCATTTTGAGTTAGTTTTTGTATGTGTATAAGGGTCCAACTTCATTCTTTCCATGTCTCAGCATCATGTCTTAGCACCATTCCATTATCTCAGCAGCATTTTTCCCCCACTGAATTGTTTTGGTACCCTTTTGAGAATCAGTTAACCATAAATGTGGAGGCTTATTTCTGGACTCTCAATTCTGTTCCTTTGATTATATGTCTATCCTTATGTCAGTGGAACCCTGTCTTATTACTGTTGCTTTGAAGTACATTTTAAAATCAAGAAGTGTGAGCCCTTCAATTGTGGTTCTTCTTTTTCAGTATTATTTTAGTTATTCTAGGCTTGTTGAGTTTCCATATCAATTTTAGTATTAGCTTGTCAATTTCTGAAGAAGCCAGGGGATTTATGATAGGGATGATTGCACTGAATTTATAGATCAATGTGGGGATTATTGCCATTTTAACAGTATTAAGTCTTCCAATCCATGAACATGGAATATGTTTTCATTTATTTAGTCTTTAACTTCATTCAACAGTGTTTCGTAGTTTTCAGAGTATAAGTTTTGTACTACTTTTTAAAATTTATTCCTAAGTCTTTTATTCTTTTTTATGCTGTTATTTCTTAATTTCCTTTTAAGATTGTTCAGTGCTATTATGTAGAAATCCCACTGTTTTTTGTTTATCGATCTTGTGTCCTACAACCTTGCCGTACTTACTTAGTTTTAACAGTTTTTTTGGTAGATTCTTTAGGATTTTCTACATATAAGATCTTGTCATCTGCAAACAGGTAGTTTTACTTCTTCCTTTTCAATCTGGATGACTTTTATTTCTTTCTGTTGCCTAATTGCTTTGACTGAAACCTGCAGTTTGTGTTGCATAGAAGTGGCAAGAACAGAAATCTTTTTCTTGTTGAGAGTTCTTAGAGAGAAATCATCAGTTGTTCACCATTAAGTATGATGTTAGCTTTGGATTTTTTTGTAGTTTTTGGCTGAAGAACTTTATCACATTGAAGAAGTTCCCCTTCTATTCCTACTTTGTCAAGTGTTTTATTCATGAAGGGGTATTGGATTTTATCAGATGCTTTTTCTGCATCTATTGAGATGATTATGTGATTTTTGTCATTCATTACATTATGTAATTAATTGATTTTCCAATATTATACCAAACTGCATTTCTGTGATAAATCTCACTCGGTCATGGTGTATAATTTTTTTTCATGTGTTGCTGGATTAGTTTGGCTAGTATTTTGTTGAGGATTTTCATGTCTATATTCATAAGGTCTATTTGTAGTTTTCTTTCTTTTCTTTTTTCTTTTTTTTTTTTTATGATGTCTTTGTCTGGTTTTGGTATCAGGGTAATACTGGTCTCATAGAGTGAGTTGTGAAGTGTTCCCAACTCTTCTGTTTATTGGAAGAGTTTGTGAAAAATTGGTATTCTTTTAATGTTTGATAGAATTCATCAGTGAAGCACTCTGGGCCTGGACTATTCTTTATGGGTGGTTTTTTGATTACTGACTCAATTTCTTTATTTTTTAGAGATCTATTGACATTTTCTATATCTTCTTGAGTCAGTTTTAGTAATTTGCATCCTTCTAGGAATTTGCCCATTTCATCTTAAATTGTCCAATTTATTTGCACAGAATCATTTCTAGCATTCCCTTAGAATCCTTTTTATTTCTGTAATATTTGGTAATATCTAGAGGGGGTAACTTTTGGGCTTATTTTTAAGGGTGTGGGTATTGGGCTTGTAGTGAATTGGGAAAAGGAAGAACAGTTCAGGAAGAGAATTGCTTTCTCTGTCAGATAAAGAAGTAAAATCTTTAAAAAAATTTTATTTATTTGAGAGAGATGGAGAGAGAAAGAGAGCACAAGCAGGGGGGAGGGGCAGAGGGAGAGGGAGAAGCAGACTCCTCACTAAGCAGGGAGTCCAATGTGGTACTCGGATCCCAGGACCCTGGGATCATGACCTGAGCCGAAGGCAGACACTTAAACCAACTGAGCCACCCAGGCGCCCTCTTTTTTTAAGAATTTTAATCATATTTTTTTCCTTTCAAGACATTTAGAATACTGAATATGTATTTTAAGGCATTTCTGTCTTTCTGTTTTTGTTTTTGGTTTTAAGTAAACTCTTTGCCCATTGTGAGGCTCAAACTTACAATCCCAAGATCAGGATTTGCATGCTCTACAACTGAGCCAGCCAGGTGCCCCCAAAATTGCTAATTTCTTAACCATTTTTCATCTCAGTAAACCACTTGCAACACTTCCACTTCTTAAAAACTCTTCTACTTCTTTAAAACACTTCTACTTCCTTAAAGAGAATCTTCCTGAAACCAGCATCCTGCTTAAACCTTGAAACCAATCACTGTGGATGAGGAAACTGGAATACCAGTATTGGATAGGACACATGCCCATCCCTATAGTCAGGTGAAGTAGTGTGATTGGCAGTCCTGCCTGAATCCTGGAAAAAGGGGCAGTTGAGATATGTAAATCTGACCTAAGAATGTAGTTCAGGTTGACATTTATTAGTTATTTTCTATCCTCACCCTCTCATAAATTAAATTTATAATGAAGTAAAATAGCTATTTCTTTCCTATGTCTTTTCTCTCTGTTTGGGTAGAAGAACAGTGTTGTTATCCTCTAACAGAAGATAATATTACTATTATCCACATTATTTTACTTACTAGATAATTTGGGGAACAAGTTCATGATTTCTCCTTACATTTGGATGGTGAAAGTAAGTTGCTAAAACATTTTCAAAAAGATAATTTCACATTTTACAATATTTGAGAATGTTGGAGTAGAAAGGGACTGGCAGTTTACTAGTTCAGCCACATCATTTTATAGATGTATTATGTTTTTAAAATGTCTCTATTTTTTTTCATTCTGTATTTCTTCTTACATATGTATATATATTTTTTTAAGATTTTCATTTATTTATTTTAAAGAGAGAGCAAGCGGGGGAAGGGAGAGGGACAAGCAGACTCCATGCTGAGTGCAGAGCCTGATGTGGGGCTCAATCTCATTTGGGGCTCAATCTCATGACCCTGAGATCATGACCTGAACTGAAATCAAGAGTCAGATGCTTAACCAACTGAGCCACCCAGGCGCCCCTCTTCCTTTTTATATTTAGTTGAATCTAACTCAGTCCTGATGTTTTCCATTTCTCAATTTTAAAAGGAATAGTGGGAGTTATAGATGAATTCTAAGCATCAAGTTGCTTTTTAGTGGATTTTTTCCCTGTAGGTTACTTGCTTTCAAGTAATTAAAAAATATGCACTTGACTCTTCAAAAATTAAAGATTGTTTTAGGGTCCTGACATATATTTTCTCTCCTTTAGAGTTCCCATCTTCTTAGCAAGAAGAAAATAAAGAGACAATTCTTTATAAGCCAAATGATTCTCCCTGTTCCATCCAGCTTCCTGAGCCTCATGTCTGAACCACCTACGCATGATCCCATGTTCTCTCTCTGGTTCTTCCTTATATCTGTTTACTCAACATCATTTATATTTTTCCATCTGCTCCCTGAAGACAAGGAGCTTAGAAGTGTCCGAGTGAGTTCTGTGTTAAAACACAACCTTGTCAGTGTAGTATTCTGCTTTGTATTTTCATTTAATGAAAAGTGTCTTCTTTTTGTATTCATATGAAAGTGTACCCTACTGGCTTGTTTTAAAGTCCTTTGAAGATCTTATTCTTACTAACACAGGGACATGGTAACATTTGCATTTTTAATTCCTTTTACCAGAATGGGAGACCATGACTGAGAATGAAGAGGTGACACCAAAGCCAAGCATTTCTCAAAGAGCCGATTCTCAGAAAGGAACATCCAAAAGACTTCAGGGAGGTGTTCCTCAGACCCTAGATTTTGAGGAAGCATGTGAATGGCAAGTTTTGGCAAGTCATTGGGGAACTAAAACAGGGGAAAGGGATACCCTAAAGAACGTTTCCGTCTGTGAAAGAGATAAGAAGAAAAGGACGCTACCAGAAAAACAAGGCCAAAAGTGGAAGGAATTTGGAGAAAGCTTGACTTCAGGTTCAGCTCTTTCTGAAAGTTTAATAGGTACTGAAGGAAAGAAGTTTTATAAATGTGATATATGTTGTAAACATTTCAATAAAATCTCCCATCTTATAAACCATCGGAGAATCCACACTGGTGAGAAACCTCATAAATGTAAAGAGTGTGGAAAAGGCTTTATTCAGCGCTCAAGCCTTCTAATGCATTTACGGAACCATTCTGGGGAGAAACCTTATAAATGTAATGAATGTGGGAAAGCCTTCTCTCAAAGTGCTTATCTTCTAAACCATCAGAGAATCCACACTGGGGAGAAGCCTTATAAATGTAAGGAGTGTGGAAAGGGCTTCTATAGGCATTCAGGCCTTATTATACATCTAAGGCGCCATTCTGGGGAGAGACCTTATAAATGTAATGAATGTGGGAAAGTTTTCTCTCAGAATGCTTACCTCATTGACCATCAGAGGCTCCACAAAGGGGAAGAACCTTATAAATGTAACAAGTGTCAGAAAGCTTTCATTCTGAAAAAGAGCCTCATTCTGCACCAGAGAATCCACTCTGGGGAAAAGCCCTACAAATGTGATGAATGTGGAAAAACCTTTGCTCAGACCACTTACCTTGTTGACCATCAGCGGCTCCACAGTACAGAGAACCCATACAAATGTAAAGAATGTGGAAAAGTTTTCATTCGAAGCAAAAGCCTCCTCTTACACCAGAGAGTACACACAGAAAAGAAGACTTTTGGTTGTAAAAAATGTGGGAAGATTTTCAATTCAAAGTCAAACCTAATTGACCATAAAAGGATGCATAGCAGAGAGAAGCCATATAAATGTACTGAATGTGGGAAAGCATTCACTCAGAGTGCTTATCTTTTTGACCACCAGAGACTCCACAATGGAGAGAAACCTTACGAATGTAATGAGTGTGGGAAAGTTTTCATTCTAAAGAAGAGCCTCATTTTACATCAGAGGTTCCATACTGGAGAGAATCTCTATGAATGTAAAGACTGTGGCAAGGTCTTTGGTTCTAACAGAAACCTCATTGACCATGAGAGACTACACAATGGGGAGAAGCCCTATGAATGTCGAGAGTGTGGGAAGACTTTCATCATGAGCAAAAGTTTCATGGTCCATCAGAAACTACATACACAGGAAAAATCCTACAAATGTGAGGATTGTGGGAAGGCTTTTAGTTATAATTCAAGCCTGCTCGTGCATCGGAGAATCCACACTGGAGAAAAGCCCTTTGAATGCAGTGAGTGTGGAAGAGCTTTCAGTTCTAACAGAAACCTCATTGAACATAAGAGAATCCACAGTGGTGAGAAACCCTATGAGTGTAATGAGTGTGGTAAATGCTTCATTTTGAAGAAAAGCCTCATTGGACACCAGCGGATTCACACAAGGGAAAAATCTTATAAATGCAGTGACTGTGGGAAAGTCTTCAGTTACCGCTCAAACCTTATAGCCCATCAGAGAATCCACACTGGTGAGAAGCCCTATGCATGTAATGAGTGTGGGAAAGGCTTTACTTACAACAGAAACCTCATTGAACATCAAAGAATTCACAGTGGGGAAAAAACCTATGAATGTCATATATGTAGAAAAGTTCTTACCTCTAGTAGAAATCTTATGGTACATCAAAGAATCCACACTGGAGAGAAGCCTTATAAATGTAATGAGTGTGGAAAAGACTTCAGTCAGAATAAAAACCTTGTTGTACATCAGAGGATGCACACTGGGGAAAAACCATATGAGTGTGAGAAGTGTAGAAAATCTTTTACTTCTAAGAGGAATTTAGTTGGCCACCAGAGAATCCATACAGGGGAGAAACCGTATGGGTGTAATGATTGTAGTAAAGTTTTTAGGCAGAGAAAAAACCTTACTGTACATCAGAAAATTCATACAGATGGAAAACTTTGTGAATGTGATGAGTCTGAAAAAGAATTCTCTCAGACTTCAAACCTTCATCTTCAACAAGAAATCCATAATGTGGAGGAATTCTCTTGGCTCCAAAGTGCCAACGAGTCCAAGACAGACATTCAGAAAATCTAGTGTCATTTGTAAAATGGGATAAAATCCCTTGCTACCTAAGTAACTGTTAGACAAATGGCAGTGTATGGTCCTTGCAAGGAAAAAATTCATGATTGACCCTTTTGTAGACAAATGATTTGCATGTGAAAGAATGTTAATCTAGACTTTCAAGACTACATAAACCAAATTCTAGTTAAAGAATATTATGTCCCAGACCGTTTGTTATGACTCTGGAAAGGGACCTTAGAGCACTTGAAGGCTCTGAAGAACCTTATGAGATGTAATGATGTAGTTGTAAGTGATAGCAAAAATATCTTTGTATTAAGAAATGGACATTGTTTCTGAAAATGTGTATATTGTACATTTTAAAAATAGCATCACTGCTACAAAAAAGTCTCTATTGACCATATCGAGACAGGTCAGACATGGAGTTGAGTGGGCAAGAGTCTGCTGTTTGAGGACAACTTAAGAAGAGTACTAGATTTGGAATTAGAAGACGGAGGTTTGGGTCCTGGCTCTTTCTCTTACTAGCTATGTGATGATGTTAAGTCAGCCTCTAGGCCTCAGTTTCTCTGTCAGTCAAGTGTTGACATAATGCTTTCTTAAAAGGGCTTGAGGATTAAGTGAAAGGATGGTTGTGAACATACTTTGTGAAATAATTTAGTTGTCAATAAAGTTGGGTAAAAGAGGTATGGTCAAAATCTAGAACATGGCATAATATAATGTTTGTTCATTACGTCAATATTAGGACTCAGAACTTCAAAAATACTCATTTTAAGAGGAAGTATGGTGGATAGCTTACTTTGGGTTTAATAGTCTAAGAAGACTTTTTAAAAAGATAGCTTTCAGAATTTGATGGGATTAATAGATAATATGCCTAGTTGTTTCGATGGTAAAATACTGGCTTGTTATGGAAAAACAATATTATGTCCAGCTGTTAACACTGAAGCCAAGGAAAATTATTTTTCAACCTTCAGATTTGAAACCTGGCAGATGTAGAATGTCAAAGTGGAAGGACAGTCCTGTGTTGCTTTCCTTGTTCATAGGGAAAAATCCTTAACTCCAACCCCTGAGCTAATGATCCCTGCCACTTTATTCTCAGTTCTAATCAACATTTCACCATTGCTGACATATGAAAGCTTGTTACTCAAGAAACAACATTCTGTTCCAGTACTCAGCTTACTAATAAGTTTCACAAGAACCAAGTCCTTAAAGCTCTGATTAAATCAATTCAGAATCCACCCCTGAGTGGTCAGGCCCATTACTGCCTGTGAACCAATCATTCATTCAGTCTGTTCTCTTTTGTACATTTGTAGATTTAATTCATCCTATATTCTTGAGTTGTTAATTTTATATTGTAATTCTCAAAACTCCCAATTCTGCAGCTGGACTATAAATACCTTAATATCCAGATTGTGTTTCTAATAGTAGCATTGAACTGATGTGTTGATAAATGTTAACTAATTCAACCTCAGAGTTCCTTGAGGTCTGGTTCCTCATTAGACTGAAAGGTAAACAAGAGTGAAAAATGGAAGGGCTCAAGATTTAAAGTCTTAAGACCTGGGTATAAGTCAGCTTCTGCCACTTTCCTTGGACAGATGCCTTTATTACTTGGAGCCTTGATTTCCTCATCTGTATAACAGGAGGGAGAATATCTACCTCACAAAGTTGTTACGAGGTAATGAATATGGAGATGCTTTGTATCTGTGCTATAGAAGAATCACTACAGATTATGTAATTACAAAGGGAAAGATGTACTTTAACAGAGAAGCTGGCCTTCACCTCTTAACCATCACTAAGACCAAGACAACCTACATTATCTGCCTCCTCATGTGATGCAATAAGCCAGAAGTGTAACCTGAATTTATCAAGCTTCTTAGACCTAATTGCCATTTTACAGGAAATACAGAAAGCAGACGAACAAGATAAATGACACA
The DNA here is from genome assembly GCF_003265705.2 of Callorhinus ursinus. Taxonomy (NCBI): domain Eukaryota; kingdom Metazoa; phylum Chordata; class Mammalia; order Carnivora; family Otariidae; genus Callorhinus; species Callorhinus ursinus. The sequence goes on from NW_027397063.1 coordinate 148,295,583, forward strand.
AGAAACAATTTAGAACAGGGACTATTGTAAAGAAAACTGCACTGGATTCTTCAAAAATATGAAAAAGGAAGGGGTGATCATTGTTGAAGCTGGTTGAATATTGGGAGTTAATTGTACTGATCTCTGCTTTTGTATATGTGTTAAATTTTCCAGAATGAAAGGTATAAAAAGTGGGTGAGGGAGGTTGTTTTTAAAAGATATTGAAGAACCATAAGACACTAAGAGCCAGAGATAGACTCACACAAATGCCCAATTGATTTTTGGCAAAGGTTGAACAATTCAGTAAAAGGGATAGCTTTTTCAACAAATGCTGCTGGTGGAATTTGATATCCATAGGCAAATATCCATCCATCCATCCATCCATCCATCCATAGTCAGGAGCTAGGACTAAGCAAGGAACTCTTAAATTTACATCAAAAGTAGGCTCCATAAAAGGAAAAATGATAAATTGGACCTCATCACAATTAAAATAATTTGCTCTACAAAAAAAAAAAAAAAAAAACTTTTTAAGAGTGGTAAGACATTACAGACTTGGGGAAAATATTTGTAAATCATATATCCAACAGGATTTGTATCTATCCTATATAAAGAAATCTCAAAACTCAACAATAATAGATTCATTCGTTTAGAAAATGGACAAAAGACGTAGACATTTCACCAAAATATAGATAGCAAATAAACAAATGAAAAGATATTCACCATCATTAGCCAGTAGAGAAATACAAGTTAAAAAAAATGACTGCACACGTGTCAGAATAGCTTAAAAAAAGAAAAACAGTGTTATTAAATCTTGGCAAGGATGCAGAGAAACTGAGTCTTTGTCTGTTGCTGGGAATGTTAAATGATACACCCACTCTGGAAAACAGTTTGGCAGTTTCTTACAAAACCAAACATGTACTTATGATATGACCCAGTATTTGTACTCCTGAATATTTACCCCCAGAGAAATGAAAACTTAATTCAGACAAACATATGTACATGACTGTTCATAGCAGTTTTATTTGTAATAGTCAAAATCTGTAAGTAACCCAAAATAGCTTCAACAAGTGGCCAAAACAGTATTCTATTTATACCATGAATACTTACACTCCGCAATAAAATGGAATGACCCATTCCTGCAATGACAAGTGAATTTCAAGAAAATTATGCCGAGTGAAAATCCAATCTCAAAAGGTGGTATTCTGTATGATTCTACTTATATAATACTCTAAAATGACAAAACTATATAGAGATGAAAGATTAGTGGTTGCCAGAGGTTGGGGATGGTGGGAGGGGACAGGAGGGAGAGAGACGGGTAGCACTTAGGAAGGTCTTTGTGATGTTGGAACAGTTGTGTGTCTTGATTGTGGTAGTGATTACACAAATACACATGATAAAATGAGGTAGAAGTCTACACAAACATTGTACCAGTGTCAACTTCCTGATTTTTATGTTAAATGATGATTATGTAAATTGTACCTGTTGAGGGAAACTGGGGGAAGGGTATTTTTCCAACTTTCTGTGAATTGTTAAATTCAAAGTAAAAGGTAAAACAAGACCCTAAAAAAGCCATAACCAAATGCATTGTGAAACCGATTTGAAAACAAAATGATGAAAATACATATTTTAGGGCAGTTGGGGAGATTTGAATATGACTGGATATTAGATGATATTAGGAAATTGTTAATTTTCTTACCATTATGTAATGGTATAACGTTTGGAGAATATTAAAGGATGCATTTTGAAGAGTTCGGAATGAAGTGTTGATTACAACTTTAAAGTATTTTTCAGTGTATAGAGAGAGATAAGGAAAAGGTAGTCAAGTGTTGAGTCCAGATGCAGGATACAGGTATTCATGGTACCATACTTTCACCTTTTATGTACCGTTTGTATTTTCAAATAAAATGTTTGAGGCAAAATTGTCAGGGCTTTCTACAGACAAATGCTTTCTGGCTTCAGGCTCCTGCGTATGCGCCTCGCGTAACTACTGCCAAGTCAGGGGATGTACCCTTCCCTGAAGCTCAGGGCCACAGTACACCTGCACCCTCCTAAACACTTGCTCCCATCCCTGGTCCGCGGCAATATTGGACACCCATCGAGAAGACAGCACCTCCGAGGTTCCTAGAGAGGCCAGCCTGGAGACTTGGGAAGCCGGAAGCCCGTCTCGAGGCACTTCCTGTCCGCTCATTGTTCTCGCGCCGGCAGGCGCAGGACGTCGGAGTCTGCGGGCCTTTTGCTTTAGAGCACGGGAGCTCCGGCCGGGCGTCTTCTATGAACACGGTCAGTGGGGTTGGCGGTGGTGGGCACGGACGTCGCGGGCGCGGGAGGGGCCATCCCAGGGGCGGACTGCCGCGACCTCCCCTCGGGGGGTCCAGGCTTGTCTGTCCCTAGGGCGGCTCCGCGTCCCACCACTTCAGAAACACGGCTGCCGCCTACCGGGGGTCTGGCCTGGGGGACCTTGGAGACGGACAACACCAGGGCCCAGGCTCACCCCAGGAACAGGGCTGTTTGGGGTATGAAGGGGGAGGAGGTGGGCTGCCACATTTGGAAATAGGGAAAGGACACTGAAAGGGAAGCCCTTGATAGGGAACTCGGTGCTGTCAGGGGTGGAGGCGATGTGAGTTTTGTCAGCAGTCCGGTAAGAATGCTGGAAGTAGGCAGTCTTGCCTATACACAGGTGAGATGAGTGTTAAGGGCCTTCGTACATGGTAGAATTCAGCTAATCATGGAAAGAATAATCCTCCAGAATTGAGAATTGTTGCAGGAGTGAAAGTGCTATTGTTTAAGAAATTCAGCGTGTACAGTAAATTCACAGTAAGTTGACAGGAGAAAGCATGTGATTACTTCAATAATAGCAGAAGGGGACTTAATTAAATTTAGCACTTTTTCCCCCAAAAAACATCTGAAGGGGAATAGAAAAATCTTAATTTCTTCATAATAAACTAAACTAGTAAGATCGTTTTACTTACAAATTAAATGACAACAAAGATCCACTGGCTTGCCTATGATAAAAAGGGTGTTGTTAAGTTGGTGGTGGTGTGATTTGATGTGATCCTTTTAGAAAGCAATTTGGCACTGTACATCAACCATGAAATCCTTAAACCAGTAATCCCTCTATTCTGAAGGAATAATTCAGCAGAAGAAAAAACTATTTGCACAGAAAAAATTTTAACATTAATTGTTAAGAGTATAAACTGGAAACAAAACTTTTACTAAAGCAATGGCTCATAAATAGGGTTGGTTAAGTTATAATATAGTTACAATTTAGAATACTATGCCAGAATGAGGTAGGTCTGTATGTACTTATGTTGAAAGATCTATCTAAGACTATGGAATAGTGTGAGAAATATAGAAATTGAGTTTAAATGCTGAAAAATGCATGAGTGTAATGTAATCTCTTGGGAAAATAAGCAATATATGTAAAGGTGTACATTATCTGTATGGAAATGCATTATCTGTATGGAAAAACACTGATGACTGATAATTACTGTGTGTGTGTGTAGGACATATATTTATTTATACATATTTCTGTGTTGATCCTTTTTGGATGAGAATGACAGATTAGGAGAATTAATACTATAGGTTTTTGTATGTATAGCTACTAAAAATGATAAGCATGAAGAATGGCAACATAAAACATCTTTTTTTTATCTTAAGACTAATACAAGGCATTTGGAAGAAATGGGAAAAAATAAACAAACAAAAAGAAGCTCAAAACTACCTGTAAATAAATACATCACCTAGAGATGACCACCCCTAAATGGTGTCTAGACTCTCAGTCTTTTTCTTGAGATTCTTTACTTTATGCTATTGTGTATCTTTGGCGATAAAAAAAACCTCTTTGTGTTGTAATATTCCTTCTTAAAAAAAAGTGGTGATAATTGTGAAAATATATATCCCCATAGTTAAAAAACAAAAAATTTAATAAGTTGTAATTGTCAGTGTGGTTGAAGGTTTTCCCTTAAAAGAAATATCTTAGATTCGGTGCTATAGCTCTTTGGAGGTGGACTAGGGCTGTTATTTCTTAGTCATTTTCTGTATTTTTCAAGTTTTACAATAAAAATACATTAACTCTATAATCAGAAAAAAATCAATAAACACTATATAAAGCTGTTTGTAATGTGGTTATTATGGGAATAAATTACATGTTTGCAGTTGAACCCTCTCCATCCTATGAGGGAGGAGTAGAGCAGACTCTTGTTATAGTGGCTGCTGCCTAGGCACTGGTGAAATTGGCCAGTGGGCTTAATGGCATCCAGGCAAACCTCTGCTTGATGCTAACAATGTTTTCTGGTTTTTCAGTAGACAGTCTTCATCTTGGCCCTGGGAAGAAACTCAAGAAGAAGCTTTTGAAACTTAAAGATTAGATGGGGCTTGACCTCTGCTGGGCAGCCCCCAGCTATAAGAGTTCCTGTCCTGAGCAAAGAAGATGACTGCACAACTGAGAGAGGCCATGGCCTTAGCCCCCTGGGGCTCAGCGACAGTGAAAAAGGAAGAGGAAGAGGAAGAAGACTTCCTAGGTCAGACATCCAGCCAACAAGTGCACTCTGAGAACACCAAAGCCTGGGCTCCTGGGGAAGGTCCTCAGACAGGCCTTGATATATCAGAACAGGAGGAAAAGGTAAATAATGTTCTGGGAAGGAAGTGGGAGGAGAGACCTGAAGACCTCAAGTGGTTTCAGGGGGGACTATGTCCCTCTGCTTCCACACCTGGAGTATTATTTTCTGTCTAGGGCTCTGGCCTTTAGGCCTTTGGAATATAATAGAAACAGTCTCTTCTGATTGAGGGGACATTTAGTGCTTTCTGTAAACCAGTGGTTCTCAAACCTTGCTACACAGAATTAATTGGGGAGCTTTTTATAAAATTGTGATGCTCATGCCATAGTTGGTTCCAATTAAATGAGAATCTTGGGGTGGGACCCAGACATCTGTGTTTTTTAAAAACCTTTCAGGTGACTCCAGTCAGGATCTGATAGCTCTAACCTGTGCTTCTCAAATTTTAATATGATTTAATATCTCAAATTTTAATCACCAGGAGGTCTTGTTAAAATGCAGATTCTGATTCAGAAGGTCTGGGTTAAGATTCTATACTTCTCACAAGCTCCCAGGTGTTGGTGATCTATGGGTTGTACTTCGAGTAGTGAGGATATACGCTATACTGTGCTCCATAATGTTTTCAAATACTGCTCCTTACCATCACTAGACAGACGAGACTGAGGTTCCCCAAAGATCATACTCTTGCTTCTCTGATCCTTAGACCTCAGAAAACTCTAGCCTGGAAAATCTCCCCATATGCTCTTTTTATCATGCACTCCCTGGCAAGCTAGTTTTGGATGCCAGAGTGGGCAATGGAGTGAAATCAAAGTGATAGAGAAGAAAGTTGCAGCCTTGATTGTCTATCTGACTCATGTTGGGGATCAGAGAAGACTCTGACTTTATTTTCCTTTTTTGTTGTTTAAAAAAAAGTTAAAAAATTAAAAAAACATTTTATGGTCTGCAGGAATAGGTACTTATGTTATCCTCGTGAAAACTAATCATACCACCTCCCACTAACAATCGCCTCATAAACTGACCTGTGCTTTCTTGTCTCTAGGGTCCAAACATGTTCTGGGACATGGCTGTCATCCTGAAAGCAACACAGGAGACACCTGCTGCCTCAGCCATTGGCAGCTATTCATTACCAGGGACTCTGGCCAAGAGTGAGATACTGGAGACTCATGGGATTATGACCTCTCTAGGTAAAGTTTAACTCCCTGATTCAGAATCTGACCACTGGGTTTCTCAAAAATCTCTTCAGAGACTTGAAGAAACAGAGTATTGAGGTATTGAAACTATCAGGGAGAGCTGGATAGAGGAATGCCAAAAGATGCCCATGCATTTGTCACAGGAAATGGTTTATTTTGCAGTCTTAAGACACTGGACAAACACAGGTGAACTCCAAATTCACCTTTAAATCACATTTACTGATTAGCAAGTTTCATATCTATTCACACATGAAGACACATCTTCTTCATGTGCTTTGTGTTTATCATTAGTTGGTGAGCCTGGAAGAGAAGCTAGCTAAGGTAAGAAGGGTCAATTTTTGTGGTGATTTTGAGGAACTGTCCTGGACATGTTCTGTTTTTATAGATCTTTGTGCAGATTCCAGAGGATTTTGAGCAGGTGTGTCAACTATATTGATGTTCAAAGCTAGGTCTTCATGGATGTACAGATGACTGGCTTATCACCTAGTTCTTTCTCTAAGCTGGGACTCAGGATGTGTCTGACTAGCAATGGCAGAAGCTTACCTATGGAGGAGTGACATGTAACTATGGGTCAAGAATATGGTAGCCATGGGTCCTGTGTTGTAGAAGTAGTCTCTGGATGATTGCCAAGTTCCTTCTGGCACTCACATTCTATAAGTCTGCCTGGTACAGAGCTACATCTGAATATTTTGAACCCACTCTGCTCTCTAACCCATTTCTCAGACTGACCACTTTCTTAAACCAGTATTGTGGGAAATGTTAGGATTATCACCTTTCATTGTCTTGTCTGTTCTTTAATCATTCCCCCCCGTCAGCAGCTTCTGTTGCCCACTTTTCTGCTCTCTATTCCATTCTCTCTGGTACATTCTGTGTATTATCACTCATTTTCTGTTTCCTTGCTTTAGCAGTCATTCACTGTCTTAACTCCAGCACTGGCACCCATCCATCAGGAATGGTCACTGTTTTCCTTCTTTGCCTCTTACCTTAAGACCCTGTTCCCAGCCAAAATTTACCTTTTGAGTGCTGCCAGCTATTTGCATAGCAGCCCGTAGCAATGACATGAGCTCTAGGAATTAAGAGAAAGATGCGAATGTAGTTGCTGCCCTGCCTTTGATAACTCTGTGACCTTGAACAAGTCCTTTCTCTCTCAACCTCCATTTCCTGTTCTGTCAACTGGGATGTATTCATTCAGTAAATACAGGATTTTGGGGGGGCCTGCTTTCTATGTGCTGGGTAGTGTTATAGGTAAGACATAGTCTTGCCCTTTTTTTTTTTTAGCTCCCACACAGGTGAAAGAGAAGAGTTTTGATGATAAAATCATATAATATACATGAACATGTTTTAGAAATTTTGATGTGTTACTGGTGGGTAACATTTGAGAGAGTTTTATCTACAGTTTCCTATGTATTAATTACTATTGGATTTATTAAAGTTTATACATTTAAAACCAAGTTTTTAAGCATTTAAACATTTATTTTTATTTTACTTATACATCTAGAAAAATTTTTATAAAAATAAGAATATTTGTACTTTTTCTTTAATTCATGTTTAGTTAAGGCTCAGGTTTTACAGATTAATTTTTTAAAACTTTTAAAGCATTTTGCTCTACCTACATATCAATTTCTTTATATAAAAATTTCCTCATTTTTATTCTCAAATAAAAATATGTAAAATGTATTAAGTTTCAAATTTAATATATCTAATTTTTTTTTTTAAGATTTTATTTATTTATTTGACAGAGACACAGCGAGAGAGGGAACACAAGCAGGGGGAGTGGAAGAGGGAGAAGCAGGCTTCCTGCTGAGCAGGAAGCCCCATGCGGGGCTTGATCCCAGGACCCTGGGATCATGACCTGAGCCGAAGGCAGATGCCCAACGACTGAGCCACCCAGGCGTCCATAATATATCTAATTCTGTAAAACATTTCAAACACCTAAGTAGATAGACATTCTAATCTTATGTATAAAATCTTGATAAACACACGACTTTTATAAATCTAATAAATTTGTAATGACTTACAAATTTAGTAAATTAAATCACCTTTCATCTATTATAATACAGTCACCAGCTAAGATGGCAGACTTGTATAGAATTTCAGATCTCTTTTTTAAAAAATGAAAGAAAAGTATTGATTTCAAAAGCTACTACTTTGCCTATCCTCTGGTTGATTACAAGTGCATTTTTAGTTTATTTCTGTACTTGGGTTACAGTAATCCTTCAAGATCCAAAAAAGGAAAAATACCATCTCAAACAAGCCAGAGGTACAGGTTCTACACTATTGGCTAATTAATAACCCAAGGGGATTTGAGCTTGAGTACACAGAATGAACCTTCTTTCCTTTTCTTAAACCCTGGGCATTGGCCAAGATCCTAGCTCTTACTTCATCCCTGTGATGAAACTGTTAAAATAACCACTACATGGAGACCCTTGTAGGCCACAGTTGTACCTGCTTCTATAATAATTTTGACAGAAAGCATGATGCAAATAAAAAGAGTTGTTTCTGTTACTGATTCTAGTTGGTTCAGTAATTCCCACCAGTCTTCCCTTTCATGTTTTTCTAGTGTTCTAAATCTCATGGTAAAAAGGGTAAGAGTGAAGTCAGGGGATGGAAGTGAGGTCATAGACTGAAGTATTCTTGGACTTTGTTCTAGTTGGAGAGATGCTTAGTGGGGATGGGAGCCCCCCCCCCCCGGCCATATAAGTAATGCAGGGCTAAAGCAAAGGAGGAGATGGAAAAAAGCAGGAGGGAGATTTAGAAGGGAGAAAAATTAGGTGAGATGTACAGGATAAAGAAAGTAGAGAACATAAAAGAGAAGAAAGTAATGAGCAAAAGAAAAGCAGAAGAGACATGAAACCATTACAAGGGAAAAATCAGAATATTTCACACACACTGATTTTTAAAATAAAAACCAAGAGAGGAGAGATGAAGAGGCAGTAGGGGAAAGGGATAGTGGGGAAAAAAGTAATATATGGAGACAGATGGTGACTATACTTAAGGTGGTAAGCATGGAATGTATATATGGAATTGTTGAATTAACATGTACACTTGGAACTAATATAAGACTGTACGTTAATTATACTTCAGTTAAAAAAATAAAGAGAAAAAAATGATGTAAGGGCAGTTAAACTACAGGGAGAAAAATAGAATAGCTATGAGAAAGATAACAGAGGAGTAGTAATGAAATAACTGGAAAAAGACTAACATTTCAGAATTTGTTATCACATTCAGTGCTCTGCTATGCAGCCCCTCAGGCATTGCCTTTTTCCAACATCACCCATCTTATCTGAATGATTGTGAGGGGAGTGTCATGTAACTATTGTCTTAACCAGGCAGCCATAATGGGCTGTTTCCCTGCGCCCCATGATGCTTTGTATCCCAACATCCCTCTCTCACTCACTCATCTCCTACGTTGGAGAGTTGCCTGGTCTGTGCTGGTCGGATGTTTTGTAGATGCTGGATTCTCCCCTCTGCAGTTGCTGCATGATCTGCAGCTCACAGCTTTCCTGCTTCTAAGCTGACACCAGTAGGAATATCTCCTCCTCTGAGAGGCTTGCCTCCCTCTGCTGTTCACCCTTGTTTCTTGTGCCTTATCTGGGTAGTGCTCCTGAGCTTGGTATAATTCAAATACTGTTGAAAGGTTCGCTCTACCAACACTAGGCTGCATGGGTGCACATTCTTGGGTCAAGGGTAGTAGGGGTGGAGAGGAGACAAACATAAAGAATTATGTTACTGACTGCAGGACCCCTTTTCTGACACCATTAGGGTTCTGAGGCAATGTAGACACTAGTCAAGAGTTTTAAAACTTCAGGATATTTTGGTGTTTTTATGATATTGGCATAATGGAGCAGGCTCTACAATGTCTCAGACTTAACTCAGAAAGGCCAGCTTTCCTTGACACAAAGCGAGGCTGTTTGCTCAACACAAGGGTTCAGCTGTTTACTCTGTTTACATTCTTTAGTCCCTTTTAGGGTTGCCATCTATCACCATAAAACTCCTATGTCCTAAGGTTCGTCTTTGCTCCTGGGCCCCAACACTTGGACCCACAGCTCTAGTTGTCCAGCTCAAAGTCAACTGCAGACCCTCACAGAGCCACTTCCTATGCCCCAAGGCTGTTTTCAGGCATTGCTGTAGAGTAACTCAGTTAATCTCATGGTTTTATGGGCTAGATACTGTTATTGTCCCTAATTTGGAGATAAGGAAACTGAGGCACAGAGAAGTTAAGTTACTAGCCCATAGTCATGCAGCTGGTAAGTGGCAGAGCAGGTGTTTGAAAACAAGCAGTCTGGCTCCACAATCCATGTTCTTAACCTCAATGCTGCATAGCCTCTCAATGTTTCAGGTACTCTCAGCTGTTCTGGTCCTTTTGGCATCCACTGTGACCCATTCTTATCCTTTCTTTGATATCCAGCTTCCTCATACACAAAAGTCTAAGTTATATAGATCTTCATTTCCAGGGACGGAATCCCCCTAATTAATTGGTGGGTTGTAAGCAATCCACACTAAGTGGCTAAGATAAGGAGGAAAGCCTGGGGAGAGATTGGTGTCTTTCATAACTGGTCTTAATTGTAAGATCATTCATCACACAACCAGGAGAGCTGTCTGGAGATGGCTTTCCTGGCATGAGGCAGTGAGTTGGATATCTAATGGAGGTAAGTGGAAGTGCTGGAAAATCCATAAATCAGTGGATTCTGCTCTGGGTGTGGGGGAGAGAGGTGACACGTGAGGGGAATTCTTTCCTTTGATGAAGCCATTTTATGTACACTGAAGTCATATACTTCCTGACATTTATCACTTGATGATCCTTTTCTTTTTCTAGGCCAGAATAAGCTGACATTTGTACTTTCTGTTTGTTGTTTCAGGTGCTGAAACCAAGAAGCCACAGTTACTGGTTCCAAAAACTGAGATATATGATGAAGCAGAAAAACCATTCATAAAATCAGGAAGAATCCAGAAAGTTAATCCTCAAGGACCTGAGTTAGGAGAAGCCTGTGAAAAAGGGAACATGTTAAATAAGCAGGCAATTAAGAGGGAAAAGAAAGATTTCAGACATGTGACAGTGAAGGACTGTCATGTACCTGAAAGCTTCAAAGTAGAGGAAGATCAGAAATGTCAGAAATCTGGGGAAAGATACAGCTTTAGTTCTAGCTCTGTTAAAAATCAGAAAAGCCAGCCTGGACAGAAACCTTTTACATGTAGTGTATGTGGGAAAGGCTTTAGTCAGAGTGCAAACCTTGTAGTGCATCAGCGAATCCACACAGGGGAGAAGCCCTTCGAATGTCATGAGTGTGGGAAAGCCTTCATTCAGAGTGCAAACCTTGTTGTACATCAGCGAATCCACACTGGACAGAAACCATATGTTTGTTCAAAATGTGGGAAAGCCTTCACTCAGAGTTCAAATCTGACCGTACATCAAAAAATCCACTCCTTAGAAAAAACGTTTAAGTGCAGTGAATGTGAGAAAGCCTTCAGTTATAGCTCACAACTTGCTCGGCACCAGAAAGTTCACATTACGGAAAAATGCTATGAATGTAATGAGTGTGGGAAAACATTTACTCGGAGCTCAAACCTCATTGTCCACCAGAGGATCCACACTGGGGAGAAGCCCTTTGCCTGTAATGATTGTGGCAAAGCCTTCACCCAGAGTGCAAATCTTATTGTACATCAACGAAGCCATACTGGTGAAAAGCCATATGAGTGTAAAGAGTGTGGCAAAGCCTTTAGTTGTTTTTCACACCTTATTGTGCACCAGAGAATTCACACTGCGGAGAAACCTTATGATTGCAGTGAGTGTGGAAAAGCCTTCAGTCAGCTGTCTTGCCTTATTGTGCATCAGAGGATTCACAGTGGAGATCTTCCTTATGTGTGTAATGAGTGTGGGAAGGCCTTCACGTGTAGCTCATACCTGCTTATTCATCAGAGAATTCATAATGGGGAAAAACCTTACACATGCAATGAATGTGGCAAGGCCTTCCGGCAGAGGTCAAGCCTCACTGTGCACCAGAGAACCCACACTGGGGAGAAGCCCTATGAGTGTGCCAAGTGTGGTGCAGCTTTCATTTCTAACTCGCACCTCATGCGACACCACAGAACCCATCTTGTTGAGTAACAAGAATTTGTTATTCCAGGCATTGATCATAATCCACTACACCCTAATTGGACACGTCTTTGCTGTTATGTTCCTCTAAAAATGAGGCCCACCATATTCTTAACAGTTTTCAGGAGTGTATCATAGAACATAAACATTTCAGAAGCTGACTTAAAAAAAGTGAAAGCTAAGCACCTAAAGGCAAGGACTGTGTTTTTTAACTGTCATCATGTTTGAAATGGAGTGTGGCTTTCTTAGAAATGGGTCATACAAGGCTAAGTGATAAAGATCCTATTTGAGAAAAGGTATTTTAACTTAATCTTGTTTTTAAAAACTCGTAATTTCTTGAGCAACAGCCAGGTTATTGGTATAGGTCTGCTTGGTGGAATTCTGGAGCTTTGAATCTTGTATTCTAGTATTTTGGGTTAAGAAGTAATGACTAAGGAAACTACTTGGGGTAGCAATTCAACAACAACTCACCTGTGATCATTTATAAGCTTGCCACACCTTAGGCAATTTAAACATTAAAAGAAAAAACACAAAACATTAACTATCGGCCGCTCCTAAAATAGAAGTAGGAAACAGCTGTTTCTTTTAATCCTCTATACCTCCTGAACCTTGGTATGGTAAAGCTCTGGGGAGATCTCGAGTCTTCCATTCTGCAGTCTGTGTGGCCAAGCACTTGAGGATTGATGGCGACAAAACACTGGGACCATAAATGCTGCCAGGCAGTATTCATTTGTTAACATCAACTCTCCAAGTGACCCTAACTTCCATTGCATTCCATCGGAGTGAGATGCCTGTAACAGTCCCCTTCTCACATAGAGGAGTCAAAGAAAGCTTGCTGAGAGGCATGCCCACATTATCTATGCTCATTCTGCTCAGGCCCAGCCAGGGGGCTCAGTTTGGGTGTCATTCTCACTTTTTGGCTGGTCTTTAGAAGAAATAATGGAGTCCTAAAAATTTAAGAGGACCAAAGAGGGAAATACAGGGAGAGGAAGGAGGCAGAGTGGGACTCCTAAGGTCTTTATTTTTTTGAGAAGCTCAAAGGTATTGGAATGTGAAAACTTAGAAAGATGAAGAAACTGGCTAAGGTAAGATAACCTTTGTTATCATTGAGCCTTTATTCCTGGAAAAAATGATTTATAGAACTATGCAATCGGTAGAGCTATGTAATATTGCCTTGTATTTAATATAGAACTTAATTCTTTGTTTATACACCTTCATGTATAGAATCATAATCCCCAGCACTTCTCTTATGCTTTCACATAGATCCTTACTTTAATCCTGAGAACGCTGAAAGAAGTGTTTGCCCCATTTAGTTAAGAGTGGTCAAATAACAAAGAACAGCCTACATTCAAATCCAGGACTTAAATCCAGGTTCTCTGTTCTGCCATGCTGTGTCTAACCACCTGTGTCTAACCACCCAGATCTGCAGAGAGCCTGAGAAAGGGGTATATGGCTCATTTTCAGGTGAGGAAGCTGAGGTGACAGATTTTAGGATGTGCCTTAGGCCATGTGACCAGTAAGCAGCAAATCTGAGACTGGAATTTGAGTCTCCCAAGTTCTGGGTCTGTCTCTTCACCCCGCTTAGTAAGCAAGAGCGTATCATAAATGCCCTACCTGGTGATAAGCTATCTGATGCAACTCATGTAGAAGTCCCACCATTGGGACTCTTACTGACTCATTTGTTTTGTATTTTACAGAGTGCTTTCATGTACAGAAGGCATAAACAAAGCTTATTTCCTCTTTCTACTCCCCTTCAACCATAGTCTTTCATCCAAGCATGTGCACCACCTTTTCCCAGTTTACAGTCTAAATCATACACAACTCTAAGAAATTAATAGGATTCAAAAGTGAGGATCAAAAATGCTATGTACTCACCTTGAAAGTGACTGTTCCTGTCCCCCAGCTGGGAGTGGAGAGACCCAAAGATAACACCTGTGTCTGCTGAGGAACAAGCTTAGGTTTTTCCCCCTGCAGGATCAGGAAGCCCAGAAGAGAGGTAGAGCAGGTCTGAAGATTGGGGATAAATCTGTGACCTGGACCTGTCCAGAGACCAAAAGTGTACTTTCCTGAATGATACTAGCCAGGTTAGGATTCTTATGGCAGTTAAATTGTTTTAGCTTCACCTTGTGTGTTCTTCCTCCTATTTGAATGCTTGTCATGGATGATTGTGATTTCCTGGCTAAAGATTGCTGTTCATAGTTCAGAAAAGGCTACGTAGGTGATTATGATGCAAAGCTGGATTTGGGAATCACTCACCCAACCTTGCAGTGAAACAGTGGTATTCACTTGGCTGCATGTGAGAATCACCTTGTGTACTTAAAAATTTTTTTCATTCCCAGGGCCAGGTATTTTTTTTTCAGTTCTGGAGGGGAACCCAATGTGTAACCAAGGTAATGGCCAATGCAGTCAAGTAAAGTCTGCAGACCACAAATGCATCTGATCAAAGGTGGAGTGGGGAAGCCCTAATATAAGGATGTGGATGTGCAGAGTGCTCTGTGCTTTCAGCAAAACAGAATGCTAACAACATTGGCTGCACTGGGTGTCCTGTACCTTGGCTGTAAGGATTGTGTTCCCTAACTTTATTTGTATTTTAAATGAATATACCAAATACTTTATATATATGAGCAAACCAAGTTTTACACATTTATATTCTTCATTCAACAAAATGACTTTTTACATTTGTACTTTATTTCATCTCCAGGTCTTGGTTTCCACAAACCTGCACACAGGTTCAGGACCTTCAATCCTGCACAAATCATGTGAGCCTAGTGGATTACCAGACAGACCAGATCCTTACCCAACTAACAACTCTTACTTCCAGCTCATTTCCAGCCCTCAAAATAGATTACCTGCCCTCCTTTTTCTGTATGGTTTCGGGTAGATGAGAAGTGACTACTAGTTGTCACCATTGGCTTAGGTTTTCCTTTTCCTAGAGGTCAACTCCTTTCTCCCTTGTCTGTTATTTCTAGAAGTGGATGGGAACTCAAGCCCTTTCTTAAGTTGCCAAGAGCAATCAGAGTTTTAGTTATCAAAGAGCCAGGCCAATTGATGGGTATTAAGAGTAGAGCCAGGAAGTCTCAAGTGAGTACAACAGTTGTGTATTAAGCAGAGCACAGTGATGTGAAAGTGATAATAAAATCTTGTACTTTGAGGGGCATAGGAGAGACTCATCTCTCTCTCTCTCTCTCACACACACACACACACACACACACACACACACACACACACACACAC
>NW_027397063.1:148310642-148329644 GCF_003265705.2 Callorhinus ursinus
CACACACACACACACACACACACACACACACACACACACACACACACCCTCAATTGCCCATGGATTCCTCCAAGCTCAGGAACAGGTCTTTGGGCAAAGCTAATCTTAACTCTGAGTTCCTTCTCCTTGCCTAGGCAGTTGTCCTTTCACATCTGTCACTTTGCTCCTCCATCCAGTGTGCTCAATCTTCCTGGGCTCACAGCCCCTTTGAGGATCTAATGGAAATTGTAGATCCTCTTCCAAAGAAATGCAGATAGCACATTCAGTTTTTTGTTCATTTGTGGGGGCATATAGGCTCCCTGAGACCAGTTCTGAATCCTGTAGGGCCTAAAGTCACACTTGGGGATGCACTACATAATTGCCAGTGGCATTTTTAAAAAATTAGGTCAGAAGTTATGGATGTTGCCCAAACACAACCTTCTAAATCTTGCTTTTCCTGGATTCCCTCCTTAAGCAACCTTCTAAATCTTGCTTTTCCTGGATTCCCTCTTTAAGCATTTCCAGCACCCAAACTGGAAACTCAGGAGGTATTTCTGGCTTTCTGTGTATGATTCTTTTGCTACAACAGTACTTTTCACTCTCTTTGTGGCAAACACAGTGCTAGTTCCTGGAGTGCAAAGGCAAACAAGGCCTACCAAATCCTTCTGATGTTTCATAGGAAACCTGTCCGTACCCTTTAACATGATTTACTGTCTTCATAGTCTCTTTCCAACCTAATCTCTCCACTTTCCATGTACTTTTTACTGTAGCCTGGAGGTATGTACTTGCTTTTCTCCATGCCTTTGCTCACACTCTCCCCGGTGCTTATTATCACCACTTCTTTTTTTTTTTTAATTTTTTATTGTTATGTTAATCACCATATATTACATCATTAGTTTTTGATGCAGTGTTCCATGATTCATTGTTTGTTCATAACACCCAGTGCTCCATGCAGAACGTGCCCTCCTCAATACCCATCACCAGGCTAACCCATCCCCCTACCCCCCTCCCCTCTAGAACCCTCAGTTTGTTTTTCAGAGTCCATCATCTCTCGTGGTTCGTCTCCCCCTCTGACATACTCCCCTTTTCTTCCTCTCCTGTTATCTTCTTCTTTTTCTTTTTTCTTAAAATATGTTGCGTTATTTGTTTCAGAAGTACAGATCTGTGATTCAACAGTCTTGCACAATTCACAGCGCTCACTGTAGCACATACCCTCCCCAATGTCTATCACCCAGCCACCCCATCCCTCCCACCCCCAACCACTCCAGTAACACTCAGTTTGTTTCCTGAGATTAAGAATTCCTCATATCAGTGAGGTCATATGATACATGTCTTTCTCTGATTGACTTATTTCACTCACCACTTCTTATCCATCTCCTGCCTCTTTGCCTAGCTTTAGATTTCTTTTAAGGTTTCATTCAAGTCTCATCTTTGGGAGCCCTCTGATTGCCCTTTAGCAAGTATGTATTTAGAAGTATGGAAGAGCATATGGTATGTTTCCACTTTATGCTTTAAAGTGAAAAAAATGGATTCATAATTGTGTATATAGTACAGTTCTCATATAATGTTTCATATACTATGTACTGTTAAAAAGTAATTGATAAATTGCCTGAAGGAAATATAAGAAAATGTTGTAAATGGTTAAATGATATATTCACAGCCATACAAATGGTAAATTGCAGAACTTAGGTTCAAACCCGGTCCTATAGATTATAGAATTATGGGTGATTAAAAGTCATTTTTTTCTTTTTAAGTAATTTCCACATTTTCTATAAGGAACAAGAATTTTATAATCAGGAAAAAAGAATTATATTTACATACTTAGTTTTATTGTATTAACTATAAACAGTATTTTAATTCTGTATTTTAAGATGTGGGATATACCCTGCCATTTCTTTCTCCTTCCCTATCCACCTCTCTGCCTCTGACAGTGTCAAGTCTGAATCTTGAACTCTATTCTGTAACCATACTTAGTCTTTTATGCTTTATTGATTTGTTCTAAAAATTGAAAATAAACAGCATGAATGTTGTTATGACCATGTAAATATTGCAGATCTAAGTAGCTTACTATGATTACACACACACACACACACACACACACACTCACACTCACACACTCACTCACTGAATTTTGTTTTTATTGGAGTTTTTAGTTGCCTTTCTTTTCCCCTTGTACGAGTTGCCTTTAGCACACTGAGTGATTTTCAGATTCTCCATCCAATTAGATAACTCTGTTGAGTCCGCTTTTTTCTCTTTAAGAGATCTCTAGCTTCCTGCACTGGTCTGTCCTTGATGTTTTCCTGCCCACTGTTTTGTTGTTATACAGGATTTCATTGTGTCCTGAACTGTACATGTTGCTCTTTTTTCATTAACTCCTTAATTTCACTGCAGCACATCTTCAAGTCACTTGCCAAGAAAGAGTATATGGGAGACAAAATTATTGAGGATTTATATATCACAAAATATCTTTCTCTGTTCTCAAGCTTGATTGGTACTTTGACTGGCTTTGAAATTCTACATTGAAAAATTTCCCCAGAATTTGTAGATGCCTGGTTCCAATCTGATTCTTTTTTTTTTTTAAGGTTTTATATATTTATTTGTCAGAGAGCACAATGGGGAGCAGCAGGCAGAGGGAGAAGCAGGCTGAGCAAGGAGCCTGACGTGGGACTTGATCCCAGGACACTGGGATCATGACCTGAGCTGAAGGCAGCTGCTTAACCAACTGAGCTACCCAGGCATCCTTCCAGTATGATTCTTATTTCTTTGACAGTCAGTAAATACTACTTGCATTACTGTAATCTGTTCCCATACCCCCATGCCTGGAAGCTTTTAAAGTCTCCTCTTTCTTCTTGGTGCAATCAATTCCCCAGTGTACTCAGTGGAATTTTTCAATCTAGTGACTCAAGTTACTTTTATTCTTGGAAATTTTCTTGTGTTATGTGATAATTCCCCCTTTCCATATTTTTTTTCTGTTTTTACTCTTTTTGGAATTCCTGTCAATCAAATGTTGAACCTTGTGGATTGATCCTCAACTACATTCTGTGTTATTACCATGTCCTTGTTTTGTGCTATTTTCAGGGAGAATACCTTCGTTATTTTTCAATCTGTCTAGTGAATTTCTTATTTTGGCAATAATTTCTAAAAAGCCTTTTTTCCCTGTTTGTTCCTTTTTTGTAGTATACTATTCTAATTTTAGAGATACCTTTTCTTAAAGGTTTCTCTGTCACCTGATAACTCACCCCTTCATGCCCTTGCCCCTGGGTTCTTTTTTCTCTTTGTTTACTCTCATTGGAGACTTTCCTCAAATATATTGTGATTCTTACTGACATATACAAATAAATCTGTGTGTGTATCAAAAGTCCAGTTGAGACCTCTGTGTGTGGGAGTGGGATTTGCTCAGTCAAGAGGCTTCCTTCTAGAGTACTCGGTAGGGAGCAAGCTCTTTCCCTGGAAACTAAGTGCTAGAATGATAAGATCTTTTGTCTGGGGCTCATATGCTTCTTTAGCAGGAAATCCTCTGATGTTTTTGTCTGGGGCTTGGATGCCATAAGTGCTTCTGTAGGAGTGGGAGAGAAGAAAATCAAGTGTTATTATAGACTTTTGGTTAATGCCCTCATTTTTAGCCTCACTTTTCCCTCCCACCCTTAATGTACCTGGGGTTTCCAAGTCCCAAGTTGCTTTGGGATTTGGCAGGGTATGTTAGCTACCTCCTTCCGTTGTATTGCCCTCAGCAAGTGTTCCAAGCTGTACTCCCTCCATGCAACTTTCTCAGTTACCACTTCATCCATTTTCCATCTTACAGAGATTTGTTCCCCTTATCACATTATTATTTATACATTTTAAGTCATTGTAATTCATTATGTTTTATAAAAAGGAAAACATCAGTCACGGGTTGTTTTCCTTTTTTTTTTATTAAACAGTAACACTGGCAAGTACACAAATCACTGTCAAAATATTCATTTTTAGGATAGCTAAGTCAAAGCATATCAACATTGTTTTTTTAAATGTTTTAACTTCCCCTAAATTTAGTAGCAGAATAAGGGACTGGAGAATAAAGAGACCAGTTACCAAGAACCTAGTGGTAGACAGTTCAGTCAGGGAATATATGTAACCGCACTGATTGTGACTTATAGTTGTGGCTGGAGTGTGGAGGCTAGGCCGTGAGGGGAGAAAGGAATCCTGGAGCCGTACAGATAGCTTTTGTCAGACTACAAGGGAGATTTTGAGCCAGGCAGGGTAAGGGGGCCAGAAGAGAAGGGACAGATGCAATGAGCAGGCCTTAGGGGCATGAAAGATCAAGGAGCAAATCCCCAAGCCAGAAATCAACCTCTACATCCTGGTGAAACGACTTGTGACAAATGGGTCCTGGCCCAGTCCTGAGAAGCCCTGGTTTCCTTGTGCCTCTCTGGGGCCACCCTGTGTTCACAGTGGTCAATACTTCCATGGTGTTGGGCAGGGGTTTGGGAGAAGAAACCTAAGTTCTAGCAGGCTAGTAGCAAGGTTGTAATCACCCCATTCATTGAGGGATTCCTGTGTGGGAGGCTAAATGCCAAATGTTCTTTATTCCATTTAGTCCTCACCTGAGGAGGGAAGTTCTTTTATAATCCCCATTTTCAAGGGCAGTATTCACAGTCAGTATTAGAATAATTCTGTTGTCAAAGTCTGTGCCCCTTTCTCCCAAGCTACTTTCTCAATGTTCCTCCAGAGACCCTTCTCATCAAAAGTTACAAAGGGAAACAATGAAGAGTAAGTCTTCTTCCTAGCCCAGAGTACCCCAGGTTAGGAGTACCCTGGAAATAACTGTTGCAAATTTCTTGATCCTTCCAGAGAGAGTTTGTGCATTTATAGTCTTACATATCCCCCGTTAAAACACACAAACAGGAGCTTAGGGTATGCACTGTCTACACCTTGTTTTTTTTGTTCTTTTTTTTTTTTTCATTTAATGTATCTTGGAGATGGTTCTATAAGATCTACCTCATTCTCTATTTTTTTTTCTTTGCCATGTGATAGTCAATTGTATTGATATACCATAATTCATGTAGCAGTATCCCATTGGTGGGCATGTAGGTTCTTTTCTATCTTTTGTTTTACAAACAATGCCATGGTGAATAGCCCAGCACACCATCTTGTGTGTGCGACTTTGCAGGGTAAGTTGATAAAGGGTAGGTACATTTGGTATTTTGATAGAAATTGCAAATGCAGTCCCCAATATGTGTATGAAAATGCCCATTTCCATGAGTCTTCTATAAAACTATTGTTTTCTGGTCTGATAAGTGAAAACTTCTCTCATGTTTTATTTTGTGTTCAATTACAAGTGAAACTGGGTATTGTGTCAGCTGTTTACAAAGTTGTGTGTTTCTTTTTTTCTGTCATTTGCTTGTTCATGTTCTTTAGCAGTTTTCTGTTGGGTTGTTGATCCTTTTAAGAATTGGTCCTCTCTTGATTAAAACTTCACAGTGTAGGTATAGAAGGTACAAACCTCAGTATCATAAAAGCCATCTATGAAAAACCCACAGCAAATATCATTCTCAATGGGGAAAAACAGAGCTTTTCCCATAAGGTCAGAAACATGGCAGAGATGTCCACTCTCACCACTACTGTTCAACACATTACTAGAAGTCCTAGCCTCAGCAATCAGACAACAAAAAAGGAATAAAAGGCATCCAAACCAGCAAAGAAGTCAAATTCTCACTCTTTGCAGGTGATATGATACTTTACGTGGAAAACCCGAAAGACTCCGCCCCAAAATTGCTGGAACTCATACAGGAATTCAGCAACGTGGCAGGATATAAAATCAATGCACAGAAATCAGTTGCATTTCTATACACCAATAACAGAAGAAAGAGAAGTTAAGGAGTCAATCCCATTTACAATTGCACCCAAAACCATAAGATACCTGGGAATAAATCTAACCAAAGAGGCAGAATATCTGTACTCAGAAAACTATACAATACTCATGAAAGAAATTGAGGAAGACAGAAAGAAATGGAAAAACATTCCATGCTCATGGATTGGAAAAACAAATACTGTTAAAATTTCTATGCTACCTAGAGCAATCTATACATTCAATGCAATCCCTATCAAAATACCATCCACTTTTTTCACAGAACTGGAATAAATAATCCTAAAATTTGTATGGAACCAGAAAAGACCTCGAGTAGCCAGAAGAATGTTGAAAAAGAAAAGCAAAGCTAGCAGCATCACAGTTCCGGACTTCAAGCTCTATTACAAAGCTGTCATCATCAAGACACTATGGTACTGGCATAAAAACAGACACATAGATCAATGGAACAGAATAGAGAACTCAGAAATGGACCCTCAACTCTATGGTCAACTAATCTTTGAAAAATCAGGAAAGATTATCCAATGGAAAAAAAAGTCATCAGCAAATGGTGTTGGGAAAATTGGATAGCCACATGCACAAGAATGAAACTGGACCATTTCTTTATACCATACACAGAAATAGACTCAAAATGGTTGAAAGACCTCAATGTGAGACAGGAATCCATCAAAATCCTTGAGAGAACACAGGCAGCAACCTCTTCGACCTTGGCCACAGCAAAATCTTGCAAGACACATTTCCAAAGGCAAGGGAAACAAAAGCAAAAATGAACTTTTGGGACTTCATCAAGATAAAAAGCTTTTGCACAGCAAAGGAAACAGCAAACCAAAAGACAACTGACAGAATAGGAGAAGATATTTGCAAATGACATATCAGATAAAGGGCTAGTATCCAAAATCTATAAAGAATTTTTCAAACTCAACACCCAAAGAACAAATAATCCAATCAAGAAATAGAAGACATGAACAGACATTTCTCCAAAGAAAACATCCAGATGGCCGACAGACACATGAAAAAGTGCTCAACATCACTTGGCATCAGGGAAATATGAATCAAAACCACAATGAGATATCACCTTACACCAGTCAGAATGGTAAAAATTAACAATAAGAAACAAATGTTGGCGAGAATGTGGAGAATGTTTGGATATTTCAGTTTTAAAGTCAAATCCAAGACTTCCTCCTCTTCAAAGTATACATTCTCCCATGATTTCGCCTAGTCCTTTGAGTTAGGTCCATTTAAAATTCATTTTGGAGTAACAACTGAATTGGGTCCTAGTCCCACCACCCACCCCTTTTCCTATGGGACCCGCAGGAGGAACCAAGCTGCAGAACCACAAAGATGAAGACACCTCCTGGCTTCCCTGAATTACTGGGTGAAAGCCTGCAGCGGGGTACTTCCTTCCCAGTGGTGTGGGGGGGGTACACTCCAGCAACCCGACCTGAGGTCAGGCAAGGTCTGCACTGTGCCCATCAGTGCCACACCCTTGCACTCTGGTTAATAGAGGGCAGGAATAACAGGGGAGGGGGCGACATGGGAAAGAAGTGCTGGGGGTGGGGGAGGAGAGGCCACATTCATGGGCAAGGGAGAGGGAGGACCCAGTACTGTGCAGGCAGGGGCGTGTTGGAAGAGGAAGTGAAGTGGGGACTGCTGCCTGAGGTCAGTGAGGGGACAGAGTAGTCTGCAATTGAGGTGGGGGATGAAGGGAGTGTTGGGGATGGGGCTAGGGCCAGCTGGGGGAGAAGCAGCAATGAATGGGCAGAGTGGAGACGTGGAGAAAGTGGTGGGTAAGGAAAGGGGTCAGATGGGGTGGTGTGGAAGGTTGGAGAGTAGGGGGTTGGAGAAGGAGAGGCTCAGCCCAGAGCAAGGGCAGCTTCCTTTAAGACCTGAGCCTGCCCAAGCTGATTTCTCTGGCCTTCGGTGGGTGGGGCAGGAACCAGGTTGTACTACTGGGGACGAGACGACTCTCTCAAACCTCCTAGTAGGTAAGAGGGCATTCTAGACTGGCAGTGCCTCTCACCGCCACCCTAACCACTCCAAACATCAGTCATCCCTTCACTCCCTCCAAGCTGAGTGTGAGGCTGAGATAAATGAAGGATTTGAAAAGACATTGTAACCATTAAAAGGCTCCTGTTGGAGGACAGCATGGGCATGTATAAAAGGAAACCAAGCAGTTTAGATGGTGGAGGAGTAGGGGCCCTAATTTCATTTGGTCCCTGAAATTCAGTTAGATATCAAATCATTCTGAACATCTGTGAAATCAACCAGAGATCTGATAAAAGAATTGCTGCAATCCTAGAAATAGAAAAATGACCCCTCGGGGCACGTGGATAGCTCAGATGGTTAAGCTCAGGTCATGATCCTAGAGTCCTGGATCAAGTCCCACATCAGGCTCCCTGCTCAGCAGGGAGTCTGCTCCTCCCTCTGACCCTCCCCCCTCATGCTTTTTCTCTCTCTCATTCTCTCTCAAATAAAATCTTTAAGAGAAAAGAAAAGCGACCACTTTTTGCATAGTAGGAGGTGCAGAGAAGTAAATCCCAGGTAATATGTTGGAAGATAAATCACTGAGAGAGGGAGCCTCTCTAAGTCAGGTAATGGAAATTGTTAAAGCAGTGGAGCACTAAATCAGAACCTTTAGAAGTCTGCATGAAAGATCCTCAGGTGGTGAAGTGGGAAGGAATCCTAGATGGGAGAACATGGTCCTAGAATCCCAGGGTCACAAAAAGAGGGTGCCACAGTGTGGTACAGTCCCCTTGCTATGAACATTGTGGTGCAGGTGCACCTTATTTGCACTGTCAAAAACACAGAATTCGAGTTTCAACTAACATTTTGTTTCACGAAAATAGGCGCATTGACAAATATATGTGTGGAACCATAAGGCAAGAGGCATATACTTAAACTATACTAAACACTATAGAGAAGCTGACTTTCAACAAACGTCTCCTTCCCTGAATATTGAGCTTTGTCAAAAGTGAGTTAGAAACAATAAGGAAAGTACGATAGACTTAAATGGGGGACACAAGTGTGCATAGAATGCAACATACACTAACATCTTGTTTCATGCAGAGAGAAGAGATTACAAGTATATACATAGGAAGCAGAAGGAGAGTGCCAGAAACGTAACTCTGAGAAACAATAGAGTAGAGAAACAGTGTTTCAGAGAAAAGCATTTTCAAAGCATTTCTGAAAGCAGAAGGAAAGTACTGCATGTACTTAACTCTGAGATACAAGTCTGCTTCGGGTGTATCTGTCACCTAACATCTTGTTTCAGGAAGAGAGACGTGTTTTCAAATGTATGGGTGGAAGCGTGAGCAAAGTGCCCTGTATGTAAAGTCAAGAGGTAACACGGTAGGTGAACCGTCTTTCCAATAACATCCTCTGTCCAGAAGATAGGAGCCTTTCAAAAAATTGCGTGTCGAGAGCCTAAGAAAAGTACCACATGCACAAAAGAACTCCAAGAAAACAACCCTGCAGAGAACCCGACTTTCCCCTAGCCACCTTACTTCTTTCAGAAGTGTGGGTCAAAACATAAGGGAAGTGCCACAAGCTGAACTCTGAGAAACAAGCGTGCGCAGAAGGCAACTCTCGACACATTTCCCTGGTGCGCCCGCCCCCTCCCCACCCCCGCCCAAGAAGATAGAGGGGAACCCCAAGGTTACGTGCGGAAGCATGAGGAAAGTGCCATAGACTAAAACGAGAAACCACAGTGCCAGGTGGAGAGACTCCTACTGCCATCTCCCAGACGGGAAGCCTATCCCGAGCCCTGACTGTGCAAGTGCTTGTGCCTGAACCCTAGCTCTGAGGGCGCAGGTGATTCGAGTCCCCTGACGGATGCCAGACTAGAGGTGCTGTGCCACTTGCAACCCCCGGACGTTGCAGGAGAAGATGATTCTAGTGAAACGCCCGAAATCTAGCAACCCCGGGAGAATCCGCCCAAGGCCGAACCCCAAGCCTGAGCCTCACGCTAATGCTGGCCATCCCCTCAGCCCTCAGGCTAGGACTCTGCACTGCCATCGAATGGGCCCCTAACGTCTTCAGGATTCTAACCCGAACCCTGGCCCTGAATGTGGCCCTGACCAGACCCAAACCCTAGCTGGGAGGGTTCAGTGGATTTGTGGACACCTGGGCAGTGCCAGGCCAATCAGGCGAGAACCAGTTAGGAGAACCGACAACTTGCCAGCCCTGGGATATGCATGAAGACCATGATTGTAGTGAAAAGCCGAAACCCCAGGGACGCTAGGAGCATCTCCCTAAGGCCAAACTGGAAGCTAGAGACTCACCCTAAGGCAAGGCCTCAACTCTGCACCCCAGGCACTTCTATGCACTGCCGTCAGATAGGTGCCCACACTCTCCTAGATTCTCACCCTCACCATAGGCGTGGCTCCGGCCCCACCTGGGCCCCAGTGCTTAATCCTGAAGAATGAGGGGCTTGGGGACCCAAGACTGTCAAAGGACGGAAATCCCATGGGAAGACGGAAGCACGCCACACCATGGGCAACCACCGCCCCCGTAGTGAGTGAAGCTAATAACACACTGCCGGCAAAATCGTGACCCTCCGACCCACGAGGGGCCAAGTCCCTGAAACCAAACCCTAACCCTGAGCGGCCCCCTAGAGCTCACCCTCAACTCGGGCCTCCGGGTAGGTCTCCACACTGCCAGCGGACTGATTCCCAACATCTCACAGAACGGAGCCCTTACCCTAGCCCTGGCTGTGCAGTTGTGCCCGAACCCTAGTTCTGAGGGCGCAATGGATTGGGGTCACCACATCGATGCCAGACGCATCTGACAGGGACAGAGAAAGAACCCATGCCCCTTGGAACCCACGGATATTGCTGGAGAACGTGACTCCAGCGAAACGCCTGAAACTCAGCCCCACCAGGAGCATGCCCCTGAGGCCAAAGCTGAAGACTGAGCCGCACCCTGAATCTAGCCCTCCACTCAGCCCTCAGGATAGGATTCTGCCTTGCCATCGAATTGTTGGGCCCTGGCGTCTTCAGGACGCTCACCCTAACCCTGGCCCTGGGCGTGGCCCTGACCAGACCCAAACCCTAGTTGTGTGCGTCAGATGGATTGTGGACCCCTGGTGCCAGGCTCATCAGGCAAGAACCAAGAAGGACACCGGATGAAGTGAAACCCCTGTGATGTGGCTGACTTTCGCACTGTTGCTCACCTCACTCGGGCCTCAGGACAGGGGTCCACGCTGCCAACCTATAGACTCTTACGATCTCCCTAACCATCACTCTAACCCTACCCCTGGCTGGGGAACGTACTCTGCACGAACCCGAGTTCTGAGGACACGGTGGACTTGGGTCACCTGACCCCCAAGGCCAGCAAAATCGGCCAGGAAAACGGAAGGAGACCGTGCCACTTGCTGCCCCCGGACTTTGCTGCATACCATGATATCACCAAAACCCTGAAACTCAACAACACTAGGAGCATTGACCTGGGGTCGAACTCGAAGACTGCGCCTCACCCTCGCTACGAGCCCTCCACTCAGCCTTCACGATGAGACACTACACTGCCACGGAACTGGTCCCTAACGTCTTCAGGACGACACCCGTAACCCTTAGCCCTGGATGCAGTCCTGATCAGAACCCAACCCTTGGAGTGAGTCCAAAAGGGAATTTGGACACCTGGGCAATGCCAGGGTAATCAAGAATGGACAAGGGAAACTGTGCGTATCGACACGAATGGGATAGTGACGGACACCAGGATTCTAATGAGAAACCTGAAACCTGCACCTTGGCAAATCGAGAAGCATCCCCCTGAGGCCAAGCCTGAAGCCGAAGCATCACCCTACTGCCAGGCCTACAGACTCAACCCTCAGAAGAGGACTCTACCCCACAGACGACTTGGCCCATAACGTCTTCAGTGCTAGAACCTAAAATCTAACCTGGATGTGGCTTGAGCAAAACCCGAAGCCAAGGGGTTGTCCTAACATGGATTCTGGACACCAGGGCTACCCCAGGCTGATCAGGCAAGAACGGAGAAGGAAACCCTGCAACTTGCAGCCCCTGGGATGGTGCCGGAGACCATGATTCTCGTGAAAAACCCACCACACGCCAGGACCACGAGGAGCATATCCCTGAGCTCAACGCCGAAACCAGACGTTCCCCCTACAGCTTGCCCTCCACCCAACCCTCAGGGCGCGTCCCCGCACCACCAACGGCTAGGGGGCCTACCATATCCCGGATTCTCACCCTTGCAAGAGGCATGATTCTGGCCCTACTTGGGCCTGCCAACTACGTCTGCGGCTCACCAGTAATTGGGACACATCCTCCAGGGGCAGGGACGCAAGCTGCGCCCGTGGCAGCCACCGCGATGCACCCGGTGGCAGAATTCTAGCGAAAACCTGGCCCTCGAAAGCACGCTGTGCCTACTTAGGGCTGGAAAGCAGCCCCCAACCCTGGCTTTCACACTATTGCTCGACCTCAACTCAGGCCTCAGGGCAGCCGTCCACACTGCCATTCCTTAGGCTCCTACCATCTCCCGGACCCCGTAACCTTAGGCCCTAGCCCCGGCTGCGGAACTCACTCTGCCCGGACCCCCGTTCGGAGGGCGCAGTGGATCTGGGTCACCTGACGGAGGCCAGCCTATGATCAGGCAGGAACACAGAGGGAAAGCGTGCCACTTCCTTCCTGACGATAGAAAAGAGCAGAGCCGATCAGGGCGGAGCAAGATGGCAGAGGAGTAGGAGACCTAGATTTCGTCTGGTCTCAGGAATTCAGCTGAATAGGGATCAAACCATTCTGAACACCTACGAACTCAACAGGAGATCAAAGAGGAGAGTAGCAACAACTCTCTGAAAAGAGAAGCGACCACTTACTGGAAGGTAGGACGTGCGGAGAAGTGAATCCGAGGCGATATTCGGGAGGATAGACGGCGGGGGAGGGGCCTCCGCCAGCCGCTTCTGGCAAGTGATAGAGCCGCAGAGCACAAAATCGGACCTTTTAGAAGTCGGCTCCGCTGAGGGACGTCGCTCCAGTGGCTAAGCGGGGGTGGAACCCTCGCGGGACAGTGGGGTCTCAGGACTCTTGGGGTCACAGAAAGACCGGGGGAGCCTGAGTGCGCCAGAGCTCCCAGGTATCGGAGCGAGGAAGCCGGCTGCAGAGACAGAGCCGAGGCGCGGGCTCTCAGCTCGGGGTTGCCATAAACTGTGATCTGCGGCCCAGTGGGCCACTGCTCCTGCAGCAGGGACCCAACAGGCGGCAGATCCGGGGAGACTCCCCTTCCTTCCCGGGGAGGAGCAGCGCGGGAACGCACCGCAGGGATCTGCTCGGTTTGGAGACTCCACATGGGGTCGGGTGCCAGAGATACAAATGCTCGGTCACAGGCTGGGTGAGCACGGAGTGCGGCCGGAGACCAGGGACAAGGGAGTGACTGCTTTTCTCTGGGGGCGCACTGAGGAGCGGGGCCCCGAGTTCTCAACTCCTCCGGGTGGAGATTGGGAGGCCACCATTTTTGCCCTGGTCCTCCAAGGCTGTATGGAGAGCTTGCAGGGAACAAAAGCTCCTGAGATCAAACCCGAGCAGCTTGCTTAGCCCGACCGACAAGGGTGGGGCAATTCAGCCTCCGGCAAAGACATTTGGAAACCACAGCAACAGGCCCCTCCCCCAGAAGATCAGCACGAACAGCCAGCAAGCCAAGACCAAGTTTACCGATCAAGGAGAACGGGAGAACTCCAGCGCTAGGGGAATACTGCACATAGAATTCATGGCTTTTTTTTACCATGATTCATTAGTTCATCAAAGTTAATTTTCATTAACTGTTTTTTTTCTTTTTCTTTTTCCCTTTTTCAACCAACATCTTATCAATCTTTTAAAAAAAAATTTTTATTTTTCATTTTTAGAGTCATATTTTATCCCTTCATAGTAGTTACCCTTATTTTTGGCATATATATATAAGTTGTTCTCTCTTTAAAATTTTGAGATACAGTTTCTTCTAACAGATAAAAAAGTACCCTAAATCACTAGTGTACGGTTCTATTTTAGTCTCCTGCCTGATCACATTCTCTCCCTTTTTTCTTTTTTTTTTTAAATCTTCTTTCTTTTTTCAAACAACTTCTTATCTTATCAAGTCCTTTTATAAAATCTTTTATAATTTTCATCTTTACAGTCATCTTCTATCCCTTCATTGTATCAACCCTTATTTTGTACATATATGTCTTTCTTCCTTTAAAATTTTAGGAGGCACTTTTTTCTAACAGACAAAAATACGCCCAAAATCTAGTGTGTGGCACTGATCTATGCACTAGCCTGATCATATTTGATCACATTCTGCTTTTTTTGTATTGTTCTGTTTTTGTTTTTATCTTTTTTTTTCTTTTTTCTTTTTCTCTTTCTTTTTTTTCTTTCCCTTTCTTTTCCCCTGGTTTCAGGTCTTTTCTGATTTGTATACAGTATATTTCCTGGGGACGTTGTAAACCTGTTAGCATTCTGTTCTCTCATTCATCTATTCTCCTCTGGACAAAATGACAAGACGAAAAACATCACCTCAGAAAAAAGAACAAGAGGTAGTACCGTCAGCCAGGGACCTACTCAATACGGACATTAGTACGATGTTGGACCTAGAGTTCAGAATCATGACTTTAAAGATACTAGCTGGGCTTGAAAAAAGCGTGGAAGTTATTAGAGAAACCCTTTCTGGAGAAATAAAAGAACTAAAATCTAACCAACTCGAAATCAAAAAGGCTATTAATGAGGTGCAATCAAAAATGGGGGCACTAACTGCTAGGATAAATGCGGCAGAAGAGAGAATCAGCAATATAGAAGACCAAATGATGGAAAGTAAAGAGGCTGAGAAAAAGAGGGAGAAACAACTACAGGATCACGAGGGCAGAATTCAAGAGATAACTGATTTGATAAGACGAAACAACATTAGAATAATTGGGATCCCAGAAGAAGAAGAAAGAGAGAGAGGGGCAGAAGGTATATTGGAGCAAATAATAGCAGAGAACTTCCCTAATATGAGGAAGGAAACAGGCATCAAAATCCAGGAGGCACAGAGAACCCCTCTCAAAATCAATAAAAATAGGTCAACACCCCGACATCTAATAGTAAAACTTACAAGTCTCAGAGACAAAGAGAAAATCCTGAAAGCAGCTCGGGAGAAGAGATCTGTAACCTACAATAGTAAAAATATTAGATTGGCAACAGACCTATCCACAGAGACCTGGCAGGCCAGAAAGGACTGGCAAGATATCTTCAGAGCACTAAACGAGAAAAATATGCAGCCAAGAATACTATATCCAGCTAGGCTGTCATTGAAAATAGAAGGAGAGATAAAAAGCTTCCAGGACAAACAAAAACTAAAGGAATTGGCAAACACGAAACCAGCCCTCCAAGAAATATTGAAAGGGATCCTCTAAGCAAAGAGAGAGCCTAAAAGCAGCAAAGATCAGAAAGGAATACAGACAACATAAAGTAGCAGTCACCTTACAGGCGATACAATGGCACTAAACTCATACCTTTCAATAGTTACCCTGAATGTAAATGGGCTCAATGCCCCAATCAAAAGACACAGGCTATCAGATTGGATTAAAAAACAAGATCCATCCATATGCTGTCTGCAAGAGACTCATTTTAGACCCAAAGACACCCCCAGATTGAAAGTGAGGGGGTGGAAAACCATTTACCATGCTAATGGACACCAAAAGAAAGCTGGGGTGGCAATCCTTATATCAGACAAACTAGATTTTAAAACAAAGACTGTAATAAGAGATGAGGAAGGACACTATATCCTACTTAAAGGGTCTATCCAACAAGAAGATCTAACAATTGTAAATATCTATGCCCTGAACATGGGAGCAGCCAATTATATAAGGCAATTAATAACAAAAGCAAAGAAACACATTGACAACAATACAATAATAGTGGGGGACTTTAACACCTCCCTGACTGAAATGGACAGATCATCTAAGCAAAAGATCAACAAGGAAATAAAGACTTTAAATGACACACTGGACCAAATGGACTTCACAGACATATTCAGAACATTCCATCCCAAAGCAACGGAATACACATTCTTCTCTAGTGCCCATGGAACATTCTCCAGAATTGATCACATCTGAGGTCACAAATCAGGTCTCAACTGGTACCAAAAGATTGGGATCATTCCCTGCATATTTTCAGACCACAATGCTTTGAAACTAGAACTCAATCTCAAGAGGAAAGTCAGAAAGAACTCAAATACATGGAGGCTAAAGAGCATCCTACTAAAGAAAGAATGGGTCAACCAGGAAATTAAAGAAGAATTTAAAAAATTCATGGAAACCAATGAAAATGAAAACACAACTGTCCAAAATCTTTGGGATACAGCAAAGGCAGTCCTGAGAGGAAAGTGTATAGCAATACAAGCCTTTCTCAAGAAACAAGAAAGGTCTCAAATACACAATCTAACCCTACACCTAAAGGAGCTGGAGAAAGAACAGCAAATAAAGCCTAAACCCAGCAGGAGAAGAGAAATAATAAAGATCAGAGCAGAAATCAATGAAATAGAAACCAAAAGAACAGTAGAACAGATCAACGAAACTAGGAGCTGGTTCTTTGAAAGAATTAACAAGATTGATAAACCCCTGGCCAGACTGATCAAAAAGAAAAGAGAAAGGACCCAAATCAAAAAAATCATGAATGAAAGAGGAGAGATCACAACCAACACCAAAGAAATACAAACAATTATAAGAACATATTATGAGCAACTCTATGCCAGCAAATTAGATAACCTGGAAGAAGTGGGTGCATTCCTAGAGATGTATCAACTACCAAAACTGAACCAGGAAGAAATAGAAAACCTGAACAGACCTATAACCACTAAGGAAATTGAAGCAGTCATCAAAAATCTCCCAAGAAACAAAAGCCCAGGGCCAGATGGCTTCCCAGGGGAATTCTATCAGACATTTAAAGAAGAATTAATACCTATTCTCCTGAAACTGTTCCAAAAAATAGAAATGGAAGGAAAACTTCCAAATTCATTTTATGAGGCCACCATTACCTTGATCCCCAAACCAGACAAAGATCCCATCAAAAAGGAGAATTACAGACCAAAATCCTTGATGAACATGGATGCAAAAATTCTCACCAAAATACTAGCCAATAGGATCCAACAGTACATTAAAAGAATTATTCACCACGACCAAGAGGGATTTATCCCTGGGCTGCAAGGCTGGTTCAACATCCGCAAATCAATCAACGTGATACAATACATTAACAAAAGAAAGAACAAGAAACATATGATCCTCTCAATAGATGCAGAAAGAGCATTTGACAAACTACAGCATCCTTTCTTGATCAAAACTCTTCAGAGTATAGGGATAAAGGTTACATACCTCAATATCATAAAAGCCATCTATGAAAAAACTACAGCGAATATCATTGTCAATGGGGAAAAGCTGAGAGCTTTTCCCCTAAGGTCAGGAATGCGGCAGGGATGTCCACTCTCACCACTGCTATTCAAAATAGTATTAGAAGTCCTAGCCACAGCAATCAGACAACAAAAAGAAATCAAAGGCATCCAAATCGGCAAAGAGGAAGTCAAACTCTCACTCTTTGCAGATAATATGATACTTTATGTGGAAAACCCAAAAGACTCCACCCCAAAACTGCTAGAACTCATACAGGAATTCAGTCAAGTAGCAGGCTATAAAATCAATGCGCAGAAATCAGTGGCATTCCTATACACCAACAACAAGACAGAAGAGAGACAAATCAAGGAGTCGATCCCATTCACAATTGCACCCAAAACCATAAGATACCTAGGAATCAATTTAACCAAAGAGGCAAAGGATCTGTACTCAGAAAACTATAAAATACTCATGAAAGTAATTGAAGAAGACACAAAGAAATGGAAAAACGTTCCATGCTCATGGATTGGAAGAACCAATATTGTCAAGATGTCAATGCTACCTAGAGCAATCTACACATTCAATGCAATCCCCATCAAAATACCATCCACTTTTTTCAAAGAAATGGAACAAATAATCCTAAAATTTGTATGGAACCCGAAGAGACCCCGAATAGCCAGAGGAATGTTGAAAAAGAAAAGCAAATCTCGCGGCATCACAATTCCGGACTTCCAGCTCTATTACAAAGCTGTCCTCATCAAGACAGTATGGTACTGGCACAAGAACAGACACATAGATCAATGGAACAGAATCGAGAGCCCAGAAATGGACCCTCAACTCTATGGTCAACTTATCTTTGACAAAGCAGGAAAGAATGTCCAATGGAAAAAAGACAGTCTCTTCAACAAATGGTGTTGGCAAAATTGGACAGCCACATGCAGACGAATGAAACTGGACCATTTCCTTACACCACACACAAAAATAGACTCAAAATGGTTGAAAGACCTCAATGTGAGACAGGAGTCCATCCAAATCCTAAAGGAGAACACAGGCAGCAACCTCTTCGACCTCAGCCACAGCAACTTGTTCCTAGAAACATCACCAAAGGCACAGGAAGCCAGGGCAAAAATGAACTATTGGGATTTCATCAAGATAAAAAGCTTTTGCACAGCAAAAGAAACAGTCCACAAAACCAAAAGACAACCGACAGAATGGGAGAAAATATTTGCAAATGACATATCAGATAAAGGGCTAGTATCCAAAATCTATAAAAAATTTATCAAACTCAACACCCAAAGAACAAATAATCCAATCAAGAAATGGGCAGAAGACATGAATAGACATTTTTCCAAAGAAGACATCCAAATGGCCAACAGGCACATGAAAAAGTGCTCAACATCGCTCGGCATCAGGGAAATCCAAATCAAAACCTCAATGAGATACCACCTCACACCCGTCAGAATGGCTAAAATTAACAAGTCAGGGAAAGACAGATGTTGGCGGGGATGTGGAGAAAGGGGAACCCTCCTACACTGTTGGTGGGAATGCAAGCTGGTGCAACCCCTCTGGAAAACAGTATGGAGGTTCCTCAAACAGTTGAAATTAGAGCTAACATTCGATCCAGCAATTGCACTACTGGGTATTTACCACAAAGATACAAATGTAGGGACCCGAAGGGGTACGTGCACCCCAATGTTTATAACTGCAATGTCCACAATAGCCAAACTGTGGAAAGAGCCAAGATGTCCATCGACAGATGAATAGATAAAGAAGATGTGGTATATATACACAATGGAATATTATGCAGCCATCAAAAGGAATGAGATCTTCCCTTTTGCAACGA
>NW_027397064.1:0-138797 GCF_003265705.2 Callorhinus ursinus
CCGCTCCTCAGTGTGCCCCCAGAGAAAAGCAGTCACTTCCGTGTCCCCGGTCTCCGGCTGCGCCCCGTGCTCACCCGGCCTGTGACCGAGCGTTGCTATCTCTGGTACCCGACCCCGCGCAGAGTCTCCAAACCCAGCAGATCCCTGCAGTGCGTTCCCGCACCGCTCCTCCCCGGGAAGGAAGGGGAGTCTCCCCGGATCTGCCGCTTGTTGGGTCCCTGCTGGAGGAGCCGTGCCCCGACTGGGCCGCGGGTCACAGTCTATGGCAACCCCGAGCTGAGAGCCCGCGACTCTGCTCCGTCTCTGCAGCCGGCTTCCCCGCTCCGATACCTGGGAGCTCTGGCGCACTCAGGCACCCCCGGTCTCTCTGTGACCCCGAGGGTCCTGAGACCACACTGTCCCGGGAGGATTCCACCCCCCCGCTTAGCCACTGAAGCGACGTCCCTCCACGGAGCCAACTTCTAAAAGGTCCGATTTTGTGCTCCGCGGCTCTAGCACTTGCCAGAAGCGGCCGGCGGAGGCCCCTCCCCCGCCGTCTATCCTCCCGAATATCGCCTCGGATTCACTTCTCCGCACGTCCTACCTTCCAGAAAGTGGTCACTTTTCTGTTCAGAGAGTTGTTGCTACTCTCTTCTTCGGTCTCCTGTTGAGTTCGTAGGTGTTCAGAATGGTTTGATCCCTATTCAGCTGAATTCCTGAGACCAGACGAAATCTAGGTCTCCTACTCCTCCGCCATCTTCTCTTTTTCCAGTGCCCCCATTTTTGATTGCACCTCATTAATCGCCTTTTTGACTTCGATTTGGTTAGATTTTAGTTCTTTTATTTCTCCAGAAAGGGTTTCTCTAATAACTTCCATGCTTTTTTCAAGCCCAGCTATATCTTTCAAATCATGATTCTGAACTCTAGGTCTGACATCATACTAATATCCATATTGATTAGGTCCCTGGCAGACGGTACTACCTCTTGTTCTTTTTGTTGAGGTGATTTTTTCCATCTTGTCAGTTTGTCCAGAGGAGAATAGATGAATGAGAGTACAAAATGCTAACAGGGTAACAACATCCCCAGAAAATATACTCTAAACAAATCAGAAAATTCCTGAAACCAGTGGAAAAGAAAGGGAAATAAAGACAAAAGAAAGAGAGGGTGCCTGGGTGGCTTAGTCGGTTAAGCAACTGCCTTCGGCTTTGGTCATGATCCTGAAGTCCCGGGATCAAGTCCTGCATAGGGCTCCCTGCTCAGCAAGGAGTCTGCTTCTCCCTCTGACTCTTACCCCTCTCATGTGGTCTCTCTCTCTCATTCTCGCCCTCTCAAATAAATAAATAAATAAAATGTTTAAAAAGGGAATAATAAGATGTTGGTTGAAAAATGGAAACAGAAAAATCCAAAGAAAAAAAAGACAGTTAAAAAAATTAAATTTGAAAAACTAAAGCATCATGGTAAAAAAGCCATGAATTCTATGTGCAGTATTCCCCTAGCGCTGGAGTTCTGCCGTTCTCCTTGATCGGTAAACTTGGTCTTGGCTTGCTGGCTGTTCTTGCTGATCTTCTGGGGGAGGGGCCTGTTGCCGTGGTTCCTAAATGTCTTTGCCGGAGGCAGAGTTGCCCCGCCCTTGTTGGTCCGGGCTAAGTAATCGGCTGGGGTTTGGTCTTGGGATCTTTGTTCCCTGCAAGCTTTCCGTACAGCTTTGGAGGACGAGAGTGAAAATGGCGGTCTCCCAATCTCTACCTGTAGGAGCCGAGAACTCGGGGCCCCGCTCCTCAGTGCGCCCCCAGAGAAAGGCAGTCAGCCACTGCCGTCTCCCCGGTCTCCGGCCGCACTCCGTGCTCACCCAGCCTGTGACCGAGCGTTTCTATCTCTGACACCCGACCCCGTGTGGAGTCTCCAAACCCAGCAGATCCCTGCGGTGTGCTCCCACGCCGCTCCTGCCGGGGGAGGAAGGGGAGTCTCCTCAGATCTGCCGCTTGTTGGGTCCCTGCTGGAGGAGCAGTGGCCCGACTGTGTCACCAATCACAGTTTATGGCAAACCCGAGCTGAGAGCCCGCGCCTTGGCTCCTTCTCTGCACCCGGCTTCCCCGCTCTGATACCTGGGAGTCCGCCGCACTCAGGCACCCCCGGTCTTTCTGTGACCCCGAGGGTCCTGAGACCACACTGTCCCACGAGGGTTCCACCCCCCGCTTAGCCACTGGAACGACGTCCCTCCGCGGAGCCGACTTCTAAAAGTTCCGATTTTGTGCTCTGCGGCTCTATCACTTGCCAGAAGCGGCCGACGGAGGCCCCCTCCCCCGCTGTCTATCCTCCCAAATATCGCCTCGGATTCACTTCTCTGCAAGTCCTACCTTCCAGTAAGTGGTGGCTTCTCTGTTCAGAGTTGTTGCTATTCTTTTCTTCGATCTCCTGTTGAGTTCGTAGGTGTTCAGATGGTTTGATCCCTATTCAGCTGAATTCCTGAGACCAGACGAAATCCAGGTCTCCACTCCTCCGTCATCTTGCTCAGTGCTTTGTCTGTAGTGTCATTTGCAAATATCTTCTCCCATTCTGTGAGTTGCCTCTTTGTTTTGTTAACTGTTTCCTTTGCTGTGCAGAAGCTTTTTATCTTAATGAAGTCCCAAAAGTTCAGTTTTGCTTTTGTTTCACTAGCCTTTGGAGATGTACCTTGAAAGAAGTTGCTGTGGCCGATGTCAAAGAGGTTACTGCCTATGTTCTCCCCTAGGATTTTGATGGATTCCTGTCTCACATTGAGGTCTTTCATCCATTTTGTTTATCTTTGTGTATGGTGTTAGAGAACGGTCGAGTTTCATTCTTCTGCATGTGACTGTCCAATTTTCCCAGCACCATTTATTGAAGAGACAGTCTTTTTTCCATTGCATATTTTTTCCCTGCTTTGTCAAAGATTATTTGACCACAGGGTTCAGGGTCCATCTCTGGGCTCTCTATTCTGTTCCATCGGTCTATATGTCTGTTTTTGTGCACGTACCATGCTGTCTTGGTGATCACTGGTTTGTAATATAGCTTGAAATCAGGTACCATAATGCCCGCAGCTTTGTTTTTCTTTTTCAACATTTCCTTGCCAATTCGAGGTCTTTTCTGATTCCATACAAATTTTAGGATTGTTTACATTAAAAGTACTGTATGATGACTAACATAACATAATTTTAAAAATTTTAAAAAATTAAAAAAATAAATGTTAGGACTAAATATTCTATTGAAAGGACCAAGATTATTAGATTGGCTAAATAAAAGACCTATATGTGTCTTACAAGAGACCTATCATAAATATATAGACCCAGAAGAGATGAATGCAGGAGTGAGGGGAAAATGTACATCGTATAAAAGTTAAACAGAAGAAATCTTGTGTAGTTATATTAGTATCAGGTGAATGTATTTTAAATCAAGAAGCAATTCAATAAATAAAGAGAGAAATTTTATAATGGCAAAGGTAGGTTTGTATATTGTTCAGCCTGGGCAAGTTTACCCCTGGGCAAGCTAACAGTTAGGTCTGTCATGTCTTCATGGAGGCTGGCAGAAGACACAAGACTTCTAGATCAGAGAGAAAGAATTTCATTACTCTTGACACAGTAGGCAGAATGATTTTCCTACTTGCATCAATTTCCCCTTGCCCACTCTCCAGTATCACAGGGATGATACTGAGTGACCAAGATAGACATTGCATACACGGTGAGTTTGCACCACAACCAAGAAACTACTAAGACCCCTATCTTAGATAAATTAGTATGCAGATCAACAAAACCTCAAACATTGTTCTGTGTCCTCACCTAGATAGAGTAATACCATTCTTTTAAATATTACCATTCTAGTGACTGTGTGGGGTATTTTATTGTGGTTTTAATTTACATTTCTCTAATTACTGAATATGTTGAGCACCTTTTGATGTGCTTATTGGCAATCCATATGTTTTTACAATCCATTATGTTATTACATTGAGGATGTAAAATAGTACAGCCACTATGAAAATTATTTGTCCGTTTCTTATACAGCTCAAAATACATTTTCTATATAACCGAGCAATTGCACTCTTTAAGTATTTATCCAAAAGAAATAAAAACCTCAGTACACACAAAGATGCATACACAAACTTATAACTTCATTGTTCATTGTAGTCAAAACAGAAACAACTCAAATGCCAATTAACAGGTAAATAGAAAAAAAAGTATGGTATATCCATAAGATGAGATACTCTTCAGCAATAAAAAAGAATAAATTACTTATGTACACAACAATATGGATGGATCTCAAAAACGCTATGTTAATCAATAGAAACCATACTGCATGATTCCATTTACATCACATTCTAGAAAAAACAAATCTAACCTATAGTGACCAAAAGCAGATCAATAGTTTCCAGAGACAATGTATGGGGCCATTTGCTGCAAACGAACTTAAAGGAATTCTGTGGAATGATGGGATTGGTACTGTTACACACTATATACATTTGACAAAGTTCATAGAGATTTACATTTAAAATGTGTGTATTTTAATAAATATATTAAAGCTCAATAAAGGTGTATTAAAAAGAATATTCTTAATAAAAAAATCTATAGCAGACATTATATTTCATAAAATATTAAAAGCTTCCCCCCAAGTACACATATATTCACCTTAAGAGAATATCTTTTTATTTCCATTGTTTCAAGATCATTTTTGAAAAGTCTGTACTTTACCTACCTTGGCACTTTTCTCAAAGATCAGTTTATCATTTTATATGTGGTTAGTTTATGGGTTATAGTATATTCTGTTCCATTGGACTACACATCTATCTTTATGCCAATCTCACATTGATTTAATTGCTGTAACTTTATAGTAGGTCTTAAAATCAGGTAGTAGACATCTTCCAATGTTTTCTTTTTCAAAATTGGTTTTGACTCTTTTTTTTTATTATGTTCAGTTAGCCAACGTATAGTACATCATTAGTTTTTGATGTAGTGTTCAATGATTCACTAGTTGCATATAACACCAAGTGCTCATCCCAACACATGCCCTCCTTAATACCCATCACCCGGTTACCTCATCCCCCACCCCCCTCCTTTCTGTAACCCTCAGTTTGTTTCCCAGAGTCCAGAGTCTCTCATGGTTTGTCTCCCCCTCAATTTCGTCCCATTCAGTTTTCCCTCCCTTCCCCTATTGTCCTCTGCACTATTCCTTATGTTCCACACATGAGTGAAACCATACGATAATTGTCTTTCTCTGCTTGACTTATTTTGACTCTTGTAGAACTTTTCCTTTTCTGTAAAAATTATAGAGCAAGATTTTCAGTTTCTAAAGCCTGATGGGATTTTGATTTTGAATGTGTTATTGACTATATAAATCAATTTGGGGAGAATTAACATCTTAGCAATATTGAAAATTTAAATCCATGAACATGGTATATCTCTCCATTTAATTTTCGGTCTTTGTTATTTCCTTTCAGAAATGTGTTGTGGTATTTGGTCTCGTCAATATTTTTCAGTCTTCAGTATCAGGGCTGACAAAGTGTCAGGGTCTTCT
Organism: Callorhinus ursinus; assembly: GCF_003265705.2. Classification (NCBI taxonomy): domain Eukaryota; kingdom Metazoa; phylum Chordata; class Mammalia; order Carnivora; family Otariidae; genus Callorhinus; species Callorhinus ursinus. The sequence continues at coordinate 5,503 of NW_027397064.1, forward strand.
GGCTCAACCATTGGTTGGGGACCCAAAGCCATATGCATGTGTGGGCAAAATGGCCAGAGGGTGGGGAAAAAAATTCGGGGGGACTCTGGGACATGGGAGCTTAATATACTATGGTTCCAAAACCTGTTGGTAAATAGCTGTGTCTCCCTTATATGAAACTATTATTGGCATAGATATTATGTCCAACTAGGGAGCATTTCCCCTACCTAGTTTTATAAAACAGAAGGCAGGGGTGCCTGTGTGGCTCAGGGGGTTAAGAGTATGACTCTTGATTTCGGCTCAGGTCATGATCTCAGGGTCATGAGACTGAGCCCTGTATCAGGCTCCATGCTCAGTGGGGAATCTGCTTCTCTCTCCCTCTCTCTCCTTCTCCCTCTTCTTCTGTCCCTCCCCCTGCTCTCTTCTCTCTCTCTCTCAAATAAATAAATCTTTAAAAATAAAATAAAATAGAAGGCATATAAATTCACCCTTCAGACAGTACTAATTGGACATACTACATGAGAATCCATAGAATTGTCTGAGCCCATTCAGGTTGCTAATTTGAAGCAGTGTAGAATACCTAGTGCACAAAAAGAGATTGCCACTTTCATTAACAACATGTTAGAAGATGGAATTCTTGTGTACTAGTCCTATATGGCCTGTGAGAAATGCAGATGGCTCATGGAGGCTGACAGTAGACCATCCAGGCTTGATAAAGGAGTACCACCAATTGCACCAGCAGTTCTTCCTGTGGTTTCAATGTGTGAAAAATACTGCAAGCTGAAAGAGACATATACTCTGGGATGTGTCTTTTTAAATGTATAGTTCTTTTTTAATTTAAATTCAATTAGCCAACATATAGTATATCATTAGTTTCAGATGTAGAGTACAATAATTCATCAGTTGCGTATAACACCCAGTGCTCATCATATCGCATGCCCTCCTTAATGCCCATCATCCAGTTACCCCATCCCCCCAGCCACCTCCCCTCCAACAACCCTCAGTTTGTTTCCTATGTTTAAGAGTCTCTTGTGGTTTCTTTCTTTTTAAGATTTTATTTACTTGACAGAGAGAGACACAGCAAGAGAGGGAACACAAGCAGGGGGAGGGAGAGAGGGAGAAGCAGGCTTCTTGCCGAGCAGGGAGCCCGATGCGGGGCTCGATCCCAGGACCCTGGGATCATGACCTGAGCCGAAGGCAGACGCTTAACGACTGAGCCACCTCTCTCATGGTTCCTCTCCCTTTCTGATTACTTCTCATTCAGTTTTCCCTCCCTTCCCCTATGGTCCTCTGAGCTGTTTCCTCTATTCCACATATGAGTGAAACCATATGTTGTCTTTCTCTGTTTGACTTATTTCACCCAGCATAAATACCCTCCCATTCTATCCTCATTGATGTAAATTATGTGTATTTTTCCTTTCTGATGGCTGAGTAATATTCCATTGTATATATAAACCACATCTACTTTATTCATTCATTTGTCGATGGACATCTGGGCTCTTTCCATAGTTTGGCTATTGTGGACATTGCTGCTATAAACATTGGGGTGCAGGTGCCCCTTCGGATCACTACATTTGTATCTTTGGGGTAAATACCCGGTAGTGCAATTGCTGGGCCATAGGGTAGTTCTATTTTCAACTTTTTGAGGAAGCTCCATACTGTTTTCCAGAGTGGCTGCACCAGCTTGCATTCCCACCAACAGTGTAGGAGGGTTCCCCTTCTCCACATCCTCACCAACATTTGCTGTTCTGACTGGTGTGAGGTGGTAACTCATTGTGCTTTTGATTTGTATTTCCCTGATGCCACATGATGAGCATTTTTCATGTGTCTGTTGGCCATGTGTATGTCTTCTTTGGAGAAATGTCTGTTCATGTCTTCTGCCCATTTCTTGACTGACGTGTCTTGCAAATGCTTTTTTCTCAATCTCAATCTCAATCCCAGAAAGGAGCCAGCTGCAGTCTGCCTTCATGTGAAAGGATCCCAATATGAACAGCCATGGGGTTCTCTGAATTCACCAGCTTACTCTCAAAATTTGGTTAGAAAGGATGTGGACTTGGTGCATGTCTGAATGTAATAAAACACTAAGTTGATACCATGATGATATCAGAAACTGAAAAGCCATCTGGGACTGCCTAAGTACAGTCTGATACATGCGATTCACAGAGGCTGGTCAGCAAATCCAAATGGCGAGATTCTTAGGAATAACACAGAAGCCACCCGTGACGTCCCATGGGTGACTGAAAATAAGCTGCAGCCATTGCCTGTCCCTGGAACTAAGGAAGAAGCTCAGTGCATGACTGAATTGTTTGGATTTGGGGGGCTACACATCCCACATCTGGGAGTATTGCTAACTTCTATCTGTACCCAAAAGGAGAACATATTTGAATGGGGGGGGTCTGGAAAACAGCGGGCTGTGTCTGAACTGCAAAAAACAGTAGCTCTATGGCTGCTCTTGGCCCTGATGATTCACTCAGACATGATTCTGGAAGGATCTACAGCTCACACTTGGCAAACTGGAGCTCGTGGCTGAAGGCCATGAGTGCCGCCTAGTGGCAAAGACTGGGATTTTTGGACCAGAAGGCTTCCAGATGCTGCGATAGGGTGTCTGCCCTCTAACAGACAATTGGCAGGTTCTTAACTCCCCTTTTCCCCATGACTGGTGGTCCTGGGAGCAGGGCTGTGGCCGGAGGTGCGGACAATCCCTCAGCAAGAAACTACCTGCACTTCAAGTCTTTACGCCAACCCTTTCTGAGGGTTGATGGGCTGGCGTGTGCCTACTTCCTATCTGGAAAACGGAGCTGACAGGGAATGCAGCTGTGCTGCCTGGTGGCTGAGAGGGTCCCCTGGCCCCGCACCCGTGCGGCCCCACTCTGCATGAGGTGGAGGCACTTGCCAGACTGGTCTTGCTACCAGCAATCGGAGGGGCTCAGAGGCCCAACCTGATGTCCCTTCCCAAGGTGGAAAAGTTTATGCTAAAATCAGTGACAGATGGGGAGAAACACCAATAAGCCTGAAGGTAAAGGAATGCGTGTTTTGCAACAAGGGGATCCAAACAGCCTTCAAAACAGACGTGGCAGGTGTCTTTATGACTTCAGAGAAAGGAGACATTTCTCAACAGAATGCTAAAAATTAGTGCCAAGCTGAAGGAACAAAGGAATCAATGAGACTGTTAACAGAGAGCAAGAAATAGCATCTTCCCATCAGTGCCACGGACCAGCTTAGGTCCCACGTCTTCCCAAAACCGCCGACTGTTTCCAAGGCAATAGCATGAGCTGATTGTCTAAATCTGGGTTCCTATGGATCTGTCAGGGCAAATGGATGTGATAACCACACATGGTTTAGAGGCTTGGATTAGTTCCTACTTCTCCCAAGAGGGGGGAGTGGGTCCCCTCAGCCTGCCTCCCACCGGCTGGGTCAGGGAGGGACGGTCACCCAGACCAGCTGAGGCCCAGTGTGCTGTTCTCTGTGCATCACTAAAAATTAGAAAGTGGATAAAGAGCCAAGACACAGAGTGGGAGAACATACTTGTAATACATGCAAATTCCAAAAATATATCTAAAGATATGAATGAGGCAAAGAATTCCTACAGACTAATGAGAGAAATACAGGGCACCCAACTGAAACAAGTAAATGAGGGAAGCATTTGCTTCCGAAAGAGGGTAGCCAGCTGGCCAGTAAGCTATGAACATACGAATGGGGCCCAATTTTATCAGCAATTAGGGAAATGCACGTTGCAAACCTCCAATGCGCAGATGGGCGGCAAACACAAACGTGGGTTTTGTCCACACCGTTGGAGAGCTGTTTGTGTCTGTTGTCCCCCTGCGCTGCCCTCGTGCATGGACGCACCGCCACTTGCTTGTCCGTTCACTTGCTGAAGGGCGTCTGGGTCCTTTCCAGCTTTTGGCAATTACGAACAGAGCTGCTGGGAACTTTTGTGTCCAGGTTTCTGTGTGAGCAAACATTTCACTTTATAATGTTATAAGAAACTGTTGAGCTGCTTTCCAGACTGGCAGGACCTCTGGCACCCGTGCCGGCACCGCCCGCTGCCTGCGCGTCCCCCCGCACCCGCAGGACCTCGCGCACCCAGGAGGACACCGTCCGCTGCCTGCGCACCCCCCGCGCTGGGTGCTGCCACTGCTGTATTTTCACCACACTGACAGGTGTGCACCCGGTGTCTGCTTGGCTTTGATTTGCATTCTGCTGACGACTAAGGGTGCTGTACATTTTCCAAGTGCTTCTTTGCACCCTCTCATCCTCTTTGATGAAGTGCCTGGTCGTCTGCCTGTTTTGTAACCCGGCCATCCTTGGCACTTTCTATCGGCTGCTTTCCTGAGAGGAGGAAAGAGGCTGGCGAATCGCCCCCACCGCATCCTTCTCCCCCGTGCCTGAGCTCAGTGGCTCTCCAAGTGTGGCCCCCAAACCCCTCGGCCAGCGAGGCTCTAGGTTGCTCCGTGTCTTCCGCCAGCTTGGGAAGCGTTTACCAGATGGACCTCTTTTGGCTTAGACTGATCAGTGGTGTTTAGGTTGATTATATTTGTGGGAAAACTTCTTATCTTATGCCAGAAACTCGCATTTCCTTGTCCCCTTGTGACGAGCAATATTCACGAACTCTGGGGTAAAGCAGTGTCCCACGGAGTCCATCTCCCTGGACCAGGGACTGAGCGGACAGGGGAGGCCGTTTGGTCGGGGGGCCTGGACCCTGGACAGGACACGGGGGCTGGTCAGCAGAGAAGCCAGACAGGGCTCGGCCCCCAGCCAGCTGCCATCACCAGGGCCCAGAGGCCCGCCGCCATGAGGTTCTGTGCTAATTGGCAGCGTGGGGCAGTTACCTCTCAATAGTGGGGTAATTAGACCCTGGGGTCCCCACATCTGTGCACGATGGGGAAGGGAGCCAACAGTCTCTTCTCCCTGGCGCCTCCTTTAAACCAGCAGTTGCTCTGGGGGCTGGCCAGGCCTCGCCAGGGGCTGCCCACTCAGGGTGTCAGAGAGAAGGGAGGCCGGTGCCACCTGCGGCTGTCCCAGGTAGGTCCCCACGGCCTCCTTCCTCTCAGTGAGGTGGTGGTCGGGGCGGCTTCTGGACCTGGTCCTTCAGGGAAATGGCAGGCGTGAGGCCAGGACTGAGCCGCCCCTCACCGGCACTGGCTCCCGGCCCTGCGTGGGCAGTGTGGGGACGCCTCCCCCCGCGCTCCTGCGCGCCCACACTCCACCCCCGACCTCACCAGTATCTCCAGCGCCCTCCTCTCCCTCTGAGCTCTGAAACCCTCCACTGAGGGGCACAGCCCCTGCTCCCACTGCCCGCTTTTTCCATCGTCTGCTTTGCCTGCCCCTCCTGCAGTGGTGCCCTCCTCCCCGCTCCAGGATCTGGAGAGACCACCCAGGTCTGCCTGGCCCGCACTCTCAGCCCCAAGCGCATGCAGTACACAGGTGCTCCCTGCCCTCCGCCCCTCAGCCCGCCCTGCCTGTCCCCTCTTCTTGCCTTTGTCCTTGCAAGGAACTTGCAGTCCGCTGAAAGTGGGCATGGAGGAACGTTTCAGAAGGGGCCACTTGTCCTGCCTGGTGTCAACGAAACCAGCTCCCGCAAAGCCAGAGCAGGAGGGACCTGGCTGGTGGGAGAAGCAGGGCGGCAGTGGGTGCTGCCTCCAGAGCACTGCCTCAACCCTGCCTTTGCCCCCGTCGGGGTGCCGCTGGGTCCCAGCTTCAGGGGAGGACTGCCCTGCCCACCTCCCCCCTGCCCCTCGCCTCCCCCTGCTCATTCTCCCCTTCACTGCCCCCACTTCCAGCTCTCACTTCTTCAAACCTCCAGTTACCCCATCTTTGAAGAGACCAGAAATGACCTTTGCCTTAAAATTGGGAAGTTTGGGATATGCAGGAAGTGCAAAAGGATTCAAAGAAACACGGAGATGGTGTCCCTTAAATGCTCTGTGCCACCAGGTGGTCTAGGGCTCGGGGGAGGCGTCTACCCTTTGGTGGGAATGTTTCCCTGGCCCTGACCCAGTCACGGCGGGACCCGTGAACCTGAGTGGACGCATCGGGTAGCTCCAGCCCTAACCTATACTGAGGCCCGAACTCCAGCTCGAATCCTGGACAAAACCCAAGCTCCCCCCTAAGCTAGCAGTTGGACAGAGCCCTCACCCTTACACATTGCGTCAGGGTGGGACTCTGCGGGTCTGAGGGTTCGGGGAGGGGTGTGGAAAGGAATGGGGGCATATTCTCAGTGTTGAAGCCCCCAGACCTTCTGTCTGCTCCCTCTGCCCCATGGGCTCTTCCCTCTACTGCTCATAGCCCAGGACCTGAGCAGCTTTCCCCAACACTGTCCCTGACCTACCCCAAGTCGCCTTCTGGAAGACTCTTGTTTAAATGCTGTTGCTTAGATTCTTGCTCTGTGCACTTCCCACGCGCTCCACACACGGCTCCCATGTCCCCACAACAGCCCTGTGGCTAACACTCATCTGTCCCAGAGTTGCCTTCTCATGACCCTGGCTCTGGCCCCCAGCACCCCAGCCGTGCCGCCCTGACCGCTCTCCGCCCCGTGCTTTCCTGCATGCTAAGCAGTTACTTCTCTGTGGTCAGTGTTATTTATGGTCTGTCTTCTCTGCCTCCACTGGAACTTAGTCTTCACAAAGGCGGAAGGCTAAGACTGCTTTCTCTCCCGATTTATCCCAATTGCCTTGACACCGTGACTGCCACATAGTAGGCACTCGGGAAATACTGGGCGGATGAATAAGTGGTAAGCCCCAGGTGACACCCTGCCCTGGCCCTCCGTGGGCTCGGACACCCTGGGCTTGCGCGGGAGGCCCGCACGGCTGGGGGACACCTCCACTGCAGTGCATCTGAAGCCACGCTCCTCATCTTCCTTTCTTTCCAAAAGTGTGCTTTTCCCTCTACACCCAAACACTAATGAAGGCCGATGCCTGGAAGACACCCTAGGATTCCCCATTTCTGGGGGACATCTGGCTGCAGTGCTGGGGGCTCACGGGAGCCCTTCAGGGGGAGGCTGTGTCTGCACTGAGTCCTGCCCAGGGACGGGACAGCAGGGCACTTAGTGAGCTGCTCTCAGGACTGGCGGCGATGCCCCAGGCAGGGTGCTGTGGCGCACGAGGGGCAGGAGCACGGGGCATGGCGTTTATGCCAAGGACGCTTGATGGACGTGGCTGGGACAGTGCCTCACATGCCATTCTCTGCCACATGGATACCAGACCAGGGGGAGGCAGGAAAGCCTGGAGGAAGGCCAGCTGAGGCAGTGGCAGTTATCCAGGGTGGGGGCGATGGATGCTGGATGGCGGGAGAGTGTGGAGGGAAGAGAGCCGGTTCTGGAGACATTTAGGAAGTGCCATGTGTAGGACTCTGTGCCTGTGTAGCTGTGGGGGCAGGGAAGAGTGCAGAGTGGAGCGGAAGCTAGATTTCTGGCCGGGACAGTGGGGTAGATCGTGGTGCCATCTCCTCAGATGAAGAACCCAAGAAGGGTGTGAACTCCTTGGCCAGGCAAGGGTCTCCTGCCGTTGGCTGGATGCCCGAGTGGAGTCTGCAGAGAGACCAGGGAGGACCGGGGGTGGTCAGCTGGGCGTGACCATGGAGGACATGAGGCAGGTGTTTGCACTCAGTGTGGATGGCTTGAACAGAAGGCTGGGGCCACACTGCCAAGTGCAGAAGAGGTGGGGAGTGAAATGTGTGCCCAGAAACCAGCAACAGGTTGGTCCCAGGCATCTGCTGGACAGCCAGCCTGGGATGTGCGGGGACAGAGGCCAGCTGGTGGTGGGGGAAGGCAGGAACCAGACCATGGCTGTAGGTGAGCATTTATGTGAGACAGGAGACTTCTTTCTTCCTCTAAGAGGGGCAAAGCCCTAGCAGAGCCAACACAAAGGAGAGAGGAGCCCCTGGGGAGTGGGGTGAGCGGCAGCAGCTCCACAGCCCGCTGCTCGGTGGGTAGCAGAGGAGCTGGTAGCTGCCACCCACGGCGGGTGGGAGGCGGGCAGATCTTGCGCAGTGCAGAGAGGGTCCTGCCTGTGGTTGGGCGCGCAGCAGTGTGAGGCCACGTCACCCCCGATCTTCCAGTTGGTCAAGAGAAGCCAGAAATGTGTGTTTCGACAAGAATGTTCTGGTTTTCCAGAACGATGGTTACAGTGAAAGTTGTCAAGACTTCTCCTGAAGGAAAATGAAGGATGGAGTGGGAACAGAGCAGCACAGGGGTGTCCGGGACGGCCGATGGTACAGGTGTCATTCAGATTCTCGCTGCACCACAGGAAGGCCTCCCACCGATGTACATCTGAAATGTCAGCAGTCATCCTGGGTTGACTTCTTCCTAGCGAGCCACCTGTGAGCAGATGCTGCCTGCAGGTGTCCAGTCTGTGCTTGCATCCCCCGTGCCCATAGGAAAGGAGCCCAGGGGCTGCAGGACCGGCCAGCATGCTCCCGATGCTGCGGTCGTCGGAAGTTCAGTTCCTGATGTAACAGGGAGAAGAAGCCCCACCGTTTTTTTTTAAACAGATATGTAACCCACTACCTTGGCCTCATTTACTAAGCGATCCACCCTTACTTTGCTGACTGCATCCCCGGATACCCTCAGTTGTGGTTTTAGCGCTTTCTGTATTATTTCTGTATTGGTTTACAAGGTGGTGGCCACCATTCTTAATATTTCTTTCATTAAAGCAGTATCTTCATTTTTATGGTCGATCCAAAATAGCAAGTCCCCTTCATTAGTCTCCTTCCTTTTTTTGAATTCTCATGGCTTTTTCCAGGTGTTCATATTTTCAGATGATTTTAAAAATTATTTCTTCCTGTTTTAAGAAAAATAAGATTTGGTGAGATTTCAACAATAATTGAGTGCATTTTTGAAATCAATTTGGAGATACTGGTATCCTTGCAATAGTATGTTTTTTTCATCATGGAGCGTTCTTATTAGTGATTGCCGGCATATGGGATGACTATATTTTTAATACTCATTTTGAAATCCCTTAATCAATTGTAATAATGTTTTGGACTTTCTAGGTTAAAAGCCAGGTTATGTGGAAACAAAGATAGTTTTGTCTATTTCTTTACCCCCTTATGAGGTGGGTTCCAGCATGTTTGCATGAGGACCCATCTCCATTCCCGTCTCAGCGGGATTGGAGTAACTCTTGTATTCAGCTGCATGGATGCTGTAGGCTGTTGGCTGAGGCAGAGATTGTTTGTCATATTAATCCAAACCATTTCTCCCGGGTGACAAATGTATAAAACACTGGAATAGTTTTCAATCAAAGCTTTTCAGCATCAGCGGGAGTGTCACGGTGATCATTCTGATAGATTTGCTAACTGTGAGCTCTCTGTGCAGCCCTGAAATAGATCATGGTTGTGGGTGGCATGTGCCTTTTTAATATATTGCCCTATTTGCTAGAATGTTATTGGAATTTTGTAACTGTAGTAGAAACAAGCGAGGTGGTCGACGCGTAGTGTTCCTTTTGCGCAATGCTTGCCAGGTTTCTGTGCTATTAGGAGTCCGCATTAGGAAGCTCTTCCCCTGCCCTATAACAGTTTACAGAACATGGGAAAGCCCAGCGCTGGGGAATTGGAAGTGCAGGTGAGGGAAGGAGCATCTGGGTCCGTTGCTTTCCTTGGCAATGACTCCAACAGTCCCCAAATTTCTATCGTGATGACGTCGGGCTTTCTGTTTCCATTTGTCAGTCTCTCAGAAAGTCCTCCCTCTGCCCCAGACCCTGACCTTTGCATTCCACAGCTGCTTTCAGGAGCCAGGGAAGCTCGTGCATACAACCACTCAAGGACACATAGTAGGTGCTTTATAGATGCTGCCGATCCTTCTCCTAGCACCTGATGAATCTCTGTCTGTAGTTGGTACCTTCTTTCATCATTAAAATGGTGTCTGCATGTTCCCTATTTTCACGTTTATTGATGAGCTGGGCTTTGTGTTACTGCTCCCCACTCCGAGGCTACCTCCAAGCCTGGTCTTGCCTCTATTGATCAGTCCTGTTCTTTTTCCTAATTAAAACAGACTTTCCCCTGTTCTTTCCTCTATTTGTCCTCAGATTGGCTTAATACATTTTCTGACTTTTTGAGTTGAATACTTATTTAAGTTTCTCCTCCTTTCTGGCTAAACAGTAAAAGCATATAGAAGCACAGACTCGCGCACGGATTCCAGTCTGGCCGGGTCACACATGTGAGTGTTGCCGTGTCACTTCCAACCCGGTCTGTGACCGTGGCTCCGATTGTCTAGCTGATGTGGGAGCTCGTTAGCAGAGCGCTGTCTTCATTTCCACACAGTTTGCAGTTGTGTTTAGTCTGATGCTAACTGACTTTGATTTTTTTGTTCCATCGCTTCTAAGAAATTGGGGAAATCTATGATGTCTACTTTGGAAATATGGTGAACTTTTTATGCTGTTCCAGATAATTTTTTCCAAATTTTCTGTGGGCACGTCCCGTTTTTCAAGGTACTGAATTAACAGCCCTCCAATCAGCCTGTAAATCATGTTATTCTGACACTGTACATCCTCACCTGCTCTTGCTGTGGGTCTGTCGTGGCATGAGTGATGCGTGCTCATCTGTGGCCTCCTTCCTTCCGGCTACTTCTCTCTACACCAGAGCCACTGCAGACTATGTGGAGGTCATATCAGGGACTAGAAGGTTCATAAAGAAGACGGACCATTTGAGGTCTTGAGTGTTACCTAATCCAATATTAATTTTGAAATCAGGCTTTCTTGTTGTTTGTCTGACATGCCTGAGCTAAGCCTGTAATTTCAGCCTTCCCGAGTGTTTCGTTCTGCAGAATACACATATTCTGTAATAACACATATTCTGTCATAGATCCTGTCTCACATGCTCAGAGTCTTCTCCTTTTGCCAAATTTTATTCTGTTTACATTTATTGTTGCGGCCAATGCATTTCTTTCCCTGTGACTGTCCCACCTTATTTATGTACTTTCTTGGTGTTTCCTTTACGTCTCAATTCTAGTATTGTCCTTTCAGGATTTAGAAGGTCCACATCCTTTTGGAGACTATTGCTTACTTCAAAAAATGTTAAGAACTGATGTTACTCTCAGTGTAAACTCCAAGAATAAGACATGCCCATTTGATGTCCGCCTCTGAAAAAAATGAGGCAACGAACACAGATTTTCCTCATTATAATCATTGCCTGTCCCGGGTTTTCCCTGATGTCTGTAAACCCAGTTTCTGTCTCTCTCTCTCTCTCTTTTTTTCCCAATGAATTCTCATTATTATTTTGCATTGTCTGTCTTCTCGATCCCTAAGGACTGACATTCCCGTTTTGTTCTGTAACCCTAGTGACAACAGTCGGAGAGTGGCTGTGTTGGCTTTCCCTCCCCGTCTCTCTCTGTGTGCTGATAACCTGGGCTGGGACTGCCCCTTCTGAGGTTGACGGCTATGACGCTTGGCATATGACTTGGCATATGAGGAAGCACTGGTCAGCGCCGTGCTCAGAACGGGTCGTGTGGAGAGCATCTCATGCAATGGGTCTGGACACCCTGTTCTCACCCACAGCCGCCATCCCTCTGCTGGACCAGCCGGCTGTCCGTCCCAGAAGTGTGTGGAGGTTTCTGTATTGTTTCCTGGGCTCTAAAGATTGGGTGAAGAGTAAAGCTAACTCTGGTGATCTTCCATTTTACAAAATGTATTTTATTCTGTCTAGATGCCTTTATGATTTTTTCCTTAAGGTTCCAAAACTGGTCTCCCCTGGGACCTAGGGTTGCTGGCGCCTCAACCTCCTTACAACCTCCAGAGCCCGGGGCCAGCCACCAGCCGCCCTGTAAGTCCTGCTTATTTGCAGTGACATATGGTCCTCCATGAGTCGAACAGCCCGCTCCTCCCAGCCCTCCTAGTCAGAGAACTCAGGTCACATTCCCGCCTCGTGTCCCCTGAGCCATGGGGCTCCTGCGAGCTCTGCAGGTACGTTGGCTTCATTAGCATTTCTTCTCTTCTGTGTTCAGGAGTCTGGTGACATCCTCTAGGTACTTGGGGCATGGCCCGCTCTCCTCCCTAGCTTCCTGCATCATGAGGGTTTCCCTCTATTCTTGTATTTTCTAAGAGAGCTCTCTGGGATTTGAGGACTATAGGAGGAGAGGGAAGAGGAGCAGCTGTGTGCTGGTACCATCTCTCCTTCAGCCTCTTTGGCTGAGTCGCATTATCATCTGCAACTCTTCTGTCTCGTGCTTCCCCCCTCTTTAGGGTTCGTGGAGCTCATCTTGTGTGTCAGCAATCATGCTTGGTGCCCGGTCCAGTGGGGAGCGAGGAGGCATAGCTCCTGCCTTGGGAAGTGTAGCGGGCAGAGACCAAGAACACAGGCAGGTGCAAACAGGGGAGTAGAGCTACCATGATGCTGAGTGCATGGTGACAGGCCCAAGAGCAGGACCAGCCAGGGTGGGGGAGGGCCGGGAGCACCCCAAGCATAAGCAAGGTGAGCATGGGGCTGGGGGCCTCCGCTTTGCCCAGTTCCGTCCCGCACCCTGTTATGGTGTACATTATGGTTTAACCAGTATATGGACAAGAAAACTGTCTTACTGCATTTCATTAATTCCACTCCTGTGCATGTTACTACCACCATTACAAAATGCTCTCTGTAGGCCAGGCATTGACCAGGTATTTCCTACACATTTTTCTCTAAGGATCTGTTAGACTCATATTAAGTTATCTAGATTCTTAATAATTTGCCTACTTATTCATGCCCTGATAATGCCATTAATACACAGTTGACCTTTGCAGAACAGAGGTTTGAACTGAGCAGTCCACTTACATGCGGATTTTTTCGATAAATACACTATAGTTCTGTAAATGTATGATTTTCCTTTTTTTTTTTTTAAGATTCTTATTTATTTATTTATTTGAAACAGAGAGAGACAGTGAGAGAGGGAACACAAGCAGGGGGAGTGGGAGAGGGAGAAGCAGGCTTCCCACCGAGCAGGGAGTCTGATGTGGGGCTCGATCCCAGGACCCTGGGATCATGACCCAAGCCGAAGACAGACACATAACAACTGAGCCACCCAGGTGCCCCAATGTATGATTTTCTTAATCACATTTTCTTTCCTCTAGCTGAGTTTATTGTAAGAATACCATGTATAATACATACAACATACAAAATACGTGTTCATTGACTGTTAATGGTGTCGGCAAGGCTCCTGGCCACCAGCGGGCTATCCGTAGTTAGATTTCTGGGGAGTCAGAAGCTATAACATGGATCTTTGATGGCATGGGGGTCAGTGCCCTTCACCCCGACTTACTCAAGGGTCGGCTATGTTTCTTATACTTCTCTTCAGGTTTTCCTTTCTGTGTTTTCATTTCTCTACTCTTTTGGGAAGACAGATGCTTTTGTTGTGATTCTGTACTTTCTCATGGCAACTCCTTGTGTCATTATTCCGCACAATACCACATTTGAGGCTTTTGCCACGTGAGAGGCACACTCCCAGTGACCCAGTCTGTTTGTGTGTTTTCCGTATGGATGTGGAACCATGGCTTAGGGCAATGTTTACCTGCTGAATGTTTAATCCAGCACATAACATCTTCTTTTTAAAGAAGAATTTGAGAATTTAAAAATAAGTAACGGATCACTGTTTTGAATAGGTAACACACATGAAACAAAATGGAAAAAGTAGCAAAAATATACCATAGAAACCTTTCCGTCCTCCACTGTGTTCCAGGCACCTGCTTCCCAGCCAGGGCAACGGGCCTGCCGAGTTCCCTGTGTGACGGCCACACACAGTCGTCCCACATATGTGCCCTTATGTACACCAGTGGAGGCCCACTGTATGTGCTGCTAAGAATATCTAGAAAATCTGTGTGTCTTGGAAATCATTCCATGTCTGTAGAGAGATGGGTTCCTTCTCAGTGACTGCATGGTATTCCAAATACAGACGTGACAAACGTACATAGCCAGCATTTCTTTCTTAAAGGGCATTGTTTGCCTGTCCTGCTGAAAAATACTTTTTATTTTGTGACCTTTGGTTTGCATAGCCTATTAGAGTCGTGTCAGAAGGCAGCCTACAACACCATCTATCCATCTTAACAATTCCAGATTTCTGGCCACAGCCAGATAGGTTTGTTTTCTCTCTTGTCGATATCTGTGGGAGAAGTGGCAACCATGGGGTCGGAGGAGCCGGGTTTGTGTCCTGGTGCTGCCACGATCCCGGGTGAGCCCCCAAACATCTCGCTTTGAGTCTGACTCATCTGAACGTGAAGATGTCGGCCTTGTTTTCCAGGGTCCTGGTGACCATGACAGGACGTGTTTCATGTTAAAATACTTGGTCAGTGATGAGGATGATGAGGGTGACATGGCCCTTTGTCCCATCAAGGCCGGCTCTGGGGACCCACACACGGGATGGGGAGGGCCATGCGGGGGCGGCCACTAGACTGTTCTGGAAGCAGACCTCATGTAGGAGCCCGGTTTTCACCCACTCCACCTTTCCCTATCACACCTGTCAGACATCTGACGTGTCTTGAAAGAAGTTGCTGTGGCTGAAGTCAGAGGATTTTGGTGGATTCCTGTGTCACATTGAGGTCTTTCAACCATTTTGAGTTTATCTTTGTGTGTGGTGTAAGAGAATGGTCCAGTTTTATTCTTCTGCATGTTGTTGTCCAATTTTCCCAGCACCGTTTGTTGAAGAGACCATCTTTTTTGCATTGGATATTCTTTCCTGCTTTGGGGAAGATGAGTTGACCATAGAGTTGAGGGTCCATTTCTGGGCTCTCTATTCTGTTCCATTGATCTATGTGTCTGTTTTTGTGCCAATACCATGCTGTCTTGATGACTATGGCTTTGTAATAGAGATTGAAGTTCGGAATTGTGATGCCGCCAGTTTCGCTTTTCTTTTTTAACATTCCTCTGGCTATTGGGGGTCTTCTCTGGTTCCATACAAATTTTAGGATTGTTTGTTCCAGCTCTGTGAAAAATGTCGACAGTATTTTGATAGGGATTGCTTTGAAAGTGTAAATTGCTCTGGGTAGCAGAGACATTTTCACGATGTTTATTCTTCCAATCCATGAGCATGGAATGTTTTTCCATTTCTTTGTGTCTTCCTCAATTTCTTTCATAAGTATTCTGTAGTTTCTAGAGTACAGATCCTTTACCTCTTTGGTTAGGTTTATTCCTATCTTATGACCTATCTTATGGTTTTTGGAACTGTTGTAAATGGAATCGATTCATTAATTTCTCTTTCTTGTTGCATTGTTAGTGTATAGAAATGCAACTGATTTCTGTGCATTGATTTTGTATCCTGCCACATTGCTGAATTACTGTATGAGTTCTAGTATTTTGGGGATGGGGTCTTTTGGGTTTTCCACATAAAGTATCATGTCATCTGTGAAGAGTGAGAGTTTGACTTCTTCTTTGCCAATTTGAATGCCTTTTATTTCTTTTTGTTGTCTGATTGCTGAGCCTAGGACTTCTAGGATTATGTTGAACAATAATGGCAAGAGTGGGCATCCTTGTCGTGTTCCTGACCTTAAGGGAAAAGCTCTCAGTTTTTCCCCATTGAGAATGATATTGCTGTGGGCTTTTCATAGATGGCTTTTATGATATTGAGATATGTTCCCTCGATCCCTGTATTTTGAAGAGTTTTAATCAGGAAAGGATGCTGTATTTTGTCAAATGCTTTCTCCATATTGATCGAGAGGATCATATGGTTCTTGCCTTTTCTTTTATTAATATGACCTATTGTATTGATTGATTTACGAATGTTGAACCACCCTTGCATCCCAAGAATAAATCTCACCTGGTTGTGGTGAATAATCCTTTTAATGTACTGTTGGATACTGTTGACTAGCATCTTGTCGAGTATTTTGGTATCCATGTTCACCAGGGATATTGGTCTGTAATTCTCCTTTTTGATGGTAGACTTCTCTACTCTTGCTGCCCCAGCCACCTTTCTGCCATCTGCTTTCTTTCCCCCAGAATTGGTTCAAAATCCTTCCCTTGCTGTTATCCCCCTTCTGGTCTCTTTTGATATTCTGATGTTATGGGTTTTTATCTTCTTTTTAAGATTTTATTTATTTATTTGAGAGAGAGAGAGCACACAAGCGAGCATAAACAGTGTGAGGGGCAGAGGGAGAAGGAGGCTTCCTGCTGATCGGGGAGCCCCACACACGCCAGGCTCGATCCCAGGACCCCAGGATCATGACTTGAGCGAAAGGCAGATGCTTAACCGACTGAGCAACCCAGGCGTCCCTGCGTTTTTATCTTTTTACTCCTTTGTCATATTTTCAGGGGTTTTGAGGTGGCACAAAATAGATATGTAACCACTCTCCCCTCTTGGTGTGGGAGACTTCTGCTACTCCCAAAGACCCCCAGTCCTGTGGGTATGTCTGGGTCCAGGGTCTGTCTAAACTGGGACACCATATCTTACCATCCCATGAGCCCTGCTGCTGTCCCTTCATCTTATAAAATCAACTCTGAAACCAGGTGGAAGGTTCAGTATCCACAGATTTAGAAAGAGCGTGCCCGATGACCAACGACAGGCCCAGGTAACACTGGCTGCAGAGAGCTTATCATCTTTAGAATCTTTGGAGAACTCCAGGTTGTAGGGAAACAGGACCACCATAGGATATTTGGGGGAGGACGTGGGTGGGCATTCCAGAGCCCCACTCTTAGTGTGACCAGCCCCAAGGACACCAGGAACTTCCTGATGGGAAAGGCTTCACTTGGAGACAGTTTCTGCTCCCTCTGCTGCTCATGGAGCCAGGTGTCTGATCTTTGGGCTGAAACTCTCCTGCAGGGTGAGCTCTGCCTTCTCCCCCCAAGGCCCCACAACTCCTCACTCTGGAATGGCGGTGTTTTGCAGACTCCCAGCTCACAAGGATGAGGGGAGAGAATGTCACCCAGGTCAGCATGTTCATCCTGGTGGGCTTCCCCACGGCCCCTCGGCTGCAGTATGTGCTCTTCCTCCTCTTCCTGCTCACCTACCTCTTTGTGCTGGTGGAGAACCTGACCATCATCCTCACCATCCGGACCAGCTCCTCCCTCCACAGGCCCATGTACTACTTTCTGGGCATTATGTCATTCCTGGAGATCTGGTACGTATCTGACATCATCCCCAAGATGCTGGGTGGTTTCCTCCTGCAGCAGAAACACATCTCCTTTGTTGGGTGCATGACTCAGCTCTACTTCTTCAGCTCCTTGGTGTGCACTGAATGCGTGCTCTTGGCCTCCATGGCCTATGATCGCTACGTGGCTATCTGCCACCCCCTGCGCTACCAAGTCATCATGACCATGGGGCTCTGCGTCCAGCTGGTGGTCTTCTCCTTTGTGAGCGGCTTCTCCATCTCCGCCATCAAGGTGTACTTTATCTCCAGCGCCACGTTCTGTGGCTCCAATATCCTGAACCACTTCTTCTGTGACATTTCCCCTATCCTCAAACTAGCCTGCACAGACTTCTCAACTGCAGAGCTGGTGGACTTCATCCTGGCCTTCATCATCCTGGTGTTTCCCCTCATGGCCACCGTGCTCTCCTATGGACACATCACCCTGGCTGCCCTGCGCATCCCCTCGGCCACTGGCCGCTGGAGGGCCTTCTCCACCTGTGCCTCCCACCTCGCCGTGGTCACCATCTTCTATACGGCCATGATCTTCATGTACGTCCGGCTCCAGGCCATCGATTCCCGGAGCTCCAACAAGCTCATCTCTGCTGTTTACACTGTCCTCACCCCAATAATCAACCCGTTGATCTACTGTCTGAGGAACAAAGAATTTAAGGCTGCCTTGAAAAAGGCTCTTAGGCTAGGTCACTCTTCACAATAGGACAATCAAACATCCTGAAATCTAATTTGTAGTGATAATAAAATCCTATCTTATATTGCACTTTATGCTTTTAAAAGTAAATCTGCAAATGAAATATAGCAAACTATAGAACCACACAGAAATAATAAACCTTTATCTGTTTTTGTTTTCACAAAGGGCAGCAGTCACTTTGGGTATTTTTTGAGGTTTTTATGAATGCAGTTGTGAAGATGCTTTTATGTTTCTTTCATTATGATATTTGAGTGAATCCTTGATGTTTTCACACGTAGCAATGATTCATGCATATCATGTGTAATATTGCACTGTGTAAATGTATCACAGTGCACTAGGCATTGACTCTGTGGACAGTGTTAGGGATGGTGCTTTTATTATTATTATGGCTAATACCGTGGTAAACATTTCTTTTCACTAATGTACACTGAGTTTTGCTAGCTGTGTGCCTAGGCTGGACCGAGGTACATGTAGATGACACTGATAATTGCTCCAACATGAGGTATGTGTTTGTGTAGGTTTAGTAGGAACTGCCAAACTGTTTTCCAGGGTGGGTGCACCGACTTTTCGCTCCCATGAGCAGTGTGTGAGGGTCCCAGCAGTCTGGAGCCTCCCCAACACTTGGTGTCATTGTAGTTCTCCGGGGGACAAATGCTGAGTGCCCCGGTGATGTTAGGGTCTGTTGTCCTGGGTGTGTACATTCTTGAATGCCCATCACCGTGGCGTCCCCTAGTCTCAGATATAGTTGCTGTTTCTTTTTAACACATGGGCATTCTTACATGCCTCTGTTGTTGCATTTACTGCAAAAATGTCCTAGAAAGGCTTGCCTTTACATTCCCATAAACATGTGTCCCAATGAGGAGCACTGCTTTATTATGACATCTAGTTTGTCCATTTTCTCCCATTACACTTGGTTTATTTTCCATTTAAGAAGTGCTTGCCTATTCCAAGCCATAAAGATATTCTCCTATTTAATTCTAGAAGCTTTATTGTTTTACCTTTCATGTTTAGATTTACAACCCATCTGAAACTGATTTTTTTTTTTTTTACGGCATGTGATATGGGTTAAAGTTCATCCTTTTCTATATGGATATCAAATTGACCCCACACCCACCATGTATTGAGAAGACCATGTCTTCCCCTCTGCACTGTCACCCTTTCCATAAACCACATCTCTACCTATCCGCCCATGCACCCATCTATCTATCCATCCATCCTCCTCTTTTCGGACTCTTTATTCTGTTCCATTTGTCTTTGTGTCTCTTCCTGCACCAATGCTGGGCTGTTGTAGTTACTATAGCTTTTTTATATCCTGATATCTAGTACTAAATCCTCCATCCTTGGTCTTGTTTTTCAAGATTGCCTTGGTTATTCTTAGCCCTTCCCAAATGGGTGGTGGGGGAAATAGATTTGAGAATTGGCTTGTCAATTTCAACAAAAGAAAATTTTCTTGGATTTTTTTATTGGGATTGTAATGAATCTATAGATCAATCTGGAGAGAACTGTCATCTTTACAATTTTGAGACTCTTAATCCAAGAGCAAGGCACACGCCTATATTCATTTACAACTTCCTCAACTTCTCAATACTGTTTTGTGATTTTCAGTGATTGATCTTTCACATCTTTCTGGATATATGAGTTTTGGGGTTTTTTAAACTAACACAAATGGCAACTTTTTAAACATTTTTATTTTTTAAATTAAATTACCTCTGTTCCTTTGTTGCTGGTCCATAGAACACAATTTTTAAACTTTCTTTTTTGAAATAATTATAGATTTACAGGAAGTTGCAGAGAAATATGGAGGGAGGTTCTCTGTGTGCTTTGCCCAGCCTTCCTGGATGACACCATCCTGCATGACTAGCTCAGCTCAGTATCAGGACACTGACTTCAATGCAACCCACAGAACGGATTCACATCCCACCAGTTATACAAGCACTCATCTGTGTGGGTGCATGTGCGTGTGTGTGTGCACACATGTAGCTCTGTAGTTTTATCACCTGTGTAGCTTTGTGGACTACCACCTTCATAGCATGTGGAATGTTTCCATCACCACAGGACACACACTTGATGTCCTAGCCTCTGGCAACCACGAATCTGTTCTCTGTCTCTATAATGTTATTTCAAGGATGTTACATAAACAGAATCATAGTGTGTGCAATCTTTTGAGACTGGTTCTTTCCATTCAACAAAATTCTCTGGAGGTCTATCCAGGCTGTGTGTCAACAGTCTGTTTTTGTTGCCAACAAGTGTTCTGCACCACGGCTGAACTGTTCACCTGTTGAAGGACAAGCGGGGGTGTTCCCGGTTGCCAGCCGTGAGGCACGAACGTGCAAGCAACACTCAAGTACAAGTCTCTCTGTGAAGCTAAATTTTCACTTCTCTGGGGTAAATGCCCAGGAGAACAAGTGCTCATTTGCATCATTGTTGTATTATAGCTCATTTTTAGTGCTAAAGGGAACTGCCAACTCTTCGGCAGAAAGGCTGTGCCATTTTCTGTTCCCGCCAGCAGTGAGCAAGTGAGCAGTTTCTGCATCTTCTCCAGCATCGGTGTCATCACTGTGTCTTACTTAGCCTTTCTGGAAAGTACACAGTGGTGTCTCATTGTGGTTTAATTTACATTTCTCTAGCTGCTAATGATGTTCAGCATCCTTTCCTGTGCTTACTGGCCATCCGCATGACCTCATCAGTGAAGTCTGTTAGCATCTCTTTCCTATTTTCTTTCTTTTTTTTTTTTTTAAGATTTATTTGAGAGAGAGAGCACTAGCAGGAGGAGGGGCAGAGGGAGAGAGAGAATCTCAAGCAGACTCCAAGCTGAGTGGGAAGCCCAATATAGCACTTGATCCCAGGACCCTGAGATCATGACCTGAGCCAAAATCAAGAGTTGGGCGCTTAACTGACTGAGCCACCAGGCATGCCTCCCATTTTCTAAGTGGATTGCTAATGTTCAGTTTTGAGAGCTCTTTACATATTCTGGATGCAAATCCTTTGTCAAATTGCACACTTTTTCTCCCCATCTGATGTCTGCCTGTTTGCGTAAAGTCCCTGTAGAACAAACATTTAAATTTTGCTGAGTTCCAATGTAGCATGTTTTCCTTCTGTGTATCATGCTCTTGATGTCAAGTTCAAGAATTCTTCCCCTCATCCCAGGTCCTGAAGGTTTTATTCTAGGACTGTTTTCTGAAAGCTGTATGGTTATATTAACATTTAGGTCTGTGATCTGTTTTGAGTTAATTTTTGCATATGGTGTGAAGGTCGTATCAAGGATGTCCAGTTTCTGCGACACCATTGCGCAAGAAGCTATCCTTCCTTTACTGAATCGCATTTGTACCTTTATAAAACATCGGGTGAGGATATCTGTGTTGGTTTCCTTCTAGTCCTCTGTTCTGTTGATCTATGTGTTTGTCCCTCCACCAGTACTGCACAGGCTTGAGAAATGTAGCTATTTAGTAAATTCTTAACATTGCAAGAATGATTAGTTCCCCCCACTTTATTCTTTTTCAAAATGATTACAGCTATTCTAGGGCCTGTACGTTTCCTTATAAATTTCGTAATAAGCTTGTTTATGTGTACAAAGGATCTTGATGGGGTTTTGATAGGAATTGCATGAAGCCTACAATCATTTTGAGGAGAACTGGCATTGTTGCTCTGCTGAGTCTTCCAACACAGTGACATAGCAAGTCTCTCCAGAGCCTGGTTTTCTCTGACTTCTTTCTCTGGTGGTTTGTGGTTTGCAGCATACAGATCCTATATATGCTTCGCTAGATGATATGTATTACATTTTTTTTTTTCTGGAGCAATCATAAATGGTATTGGATTTTTAAATTTCAGCCTCCACTTTGTTCATAATATATAGAAATGCAGATTTTTGTGTGTTGACCTTGTAACCTGCAAGCTCACAGACCTCATTTATTAGTCATAGGGGCTTTTTGGGGGGTATTGCTTTGGATTTTCTACCTAGCCAATCATGTAATCTATGAATAAAGGCAGTGTAATTTCTTCCTTTCATATCCTTTTTATTCCTGCCCTTCTGTACTGTTTAGGATTCCAAGGCTCTGGTGAACGAGAGCAGGGAAAGCGGCTATCTTTGCTGCTTCCTCCTGTATAAGGATAAGAAGGAAAGCATCAGCTCTTCACCATCAAGTGTGATGTCAGCTGTCGGGTTTGTAGACATTCTTTACCAAGTTGAAGCAGCTCCTCCTTTCTTCCCTGCTTGCCAGGAGGGTCTGTTTCATGGTTTTTTTTTTAAATGCGAACAAGTGTTGTATTTTGTCAAATGCTTCTTCTACTGCAGGTGTTCTGACCACTGATTTTTCTTCTTTACCTGTTAAGGTGGATTGCAGTGACTGACTTTGAGTATGAAATCAGCTTTGCAACTTTTAAACAAATCCCATTTGGTGGTGGTGTGGTCTTCATTTTTTATTCATTGCTGGATTCAATCTGTTAACATTTTGTGAATTTTGGTGTCTAAGTTCGTGATAAATATTGGCCTATAATGTTTTTTTTTTTCTTTCTTTTGGTGCTTTTTCTGTCTGGGTACCATAAAGTGGGATGTGGAGCATTCCCTCTTCTTCTATTTTCCAGAGGAGACTGTATGGAGTTAAGTCTTTAAGTGTTTGGCAAAATTCTCCAGTGAAATCATCTGGGTGTGGGAATTTTTTGGGGGAGGGGCAGTTTTGAAATTACAAATTCAATTTGGATAATTTAGGTTATCAAATAATTGTTAGGGCTTATGTCTGTTTTCCGTTTTCTTTCTTTCCTCTGCTTCTTTCCTCTTACCTTTTGGTTGGAAACCTTTACATTTTTGAGAGCTCCATCTTGATTTAGTTATAGTGTCATAATAATAGTTCCACTTGTTAGGAGGCGGTGCTTGGGCAGTGCCGTCCTGTGCCGTGCGGTTTCCCTCGTGGTTGCTCACAATCTGTCATATCCCTGCCTGACCACTTCGGGCGAATAGTCAACTTCTGTTGACGTCCTTGTACCCTCCCGACCTTCTCAATGTGATTGTTCCGTTTCCTCCACACAGACAGCTTCAACCATCCAACGGGATCTGAGAAGCTCACAAAGGAGGTCTATTCTATTTACGCCCGCGCCACGGTTCTCCTGCAGCCACACTTTGGGGGGGGGTCTGCCGGAAACAATGTCTCTCAGTGTTCCTTCCCCTCAGAATGTCTTTGTTTCCCCCTTTACACCTGAAGGACAGCTGTGCTGGGTGCAGGAGTCCCAGCCCAGGGGGCTCCTTCTTCCTCTGTGTGGATGGACAGTCCCCCCAATGCCACCAGCTGAGCCCAGCATCACTGGCAAAAGGGGCAGTCAGGAGTCCACCAAAAAGAAGTGGTTGAGGAAAGTAAGACAGGAACACTTCCCAGGTAATGTTATTATTATGTTATGTTATAATGTTAATGTTATCCAGTATTATCCCGATAGTATAACCTTACAAAGATGGTCCAAAGTGAAAACTACAGCCCATCTCTCTCATGAATATACACGTAAAATTGTTTTAAAATATTTGCAAATGGGATTGAGCAATATACAAAAAGTATGACAGAATATGACCATGTGGGGTTTAGTCCAGGGATACAAGGTTGGTTCAGGATTCAAAAACCAATCACTGAGATCCACTGTATTAACAGGCTAGAGCAGAAAAGTCACATGCTGCTATCAACAGATGCAGAGAAACTGCTTAACAGAATCTAACGTCATTCATGGTAACAATGAACAATTCTCAGGAAACAAAGAACCAAGGGAGCTGCTCCAACTTCCTAAAGAGCATTTACAAGTCTCCTGGAGTCAGCATCACACATAACCAAAACCTGAGTGTTTCCCCCTAAGAATACAAGGAGGTTGGCTCTTGCCACTGCTGTCCCCCACAGAACCGGAAGTTCCAGCCCTGGTGCAGTAAAGACGGGAAAAGAAGTGAAGGGCATCCAGGCTGGAAGGAACGAAATAAAACTGCTCCTTACAGACAACGTAATTGTCTGCATAGGAAGTCCCAAGGAATCTACACACCATCTTCTAGAACTAATAGTGTATTCAGAAAGGGCACGGGATACAAACTAAGCATACAAAAGCCAGTTGTGTTATGTACTAGCAATGAACACAAGGAACACAAAATTTAAAATATCATTTGAAAGCACTAAACGGTTTTTAAGTACTTAGGTGTAGATCTAACAACACTGCAGAACTCCCATGCTGGAAAGTGTGCGGTGCCGGTGGCAGGAGTCAGAGAGGGCGCAAATAAATGTGGGGTGTCTGCTGCGCATGGATGGGAGGAGTCAGCACAGAACGAGGCTAATCCTCCCCACACTGCTACGCAGTTTTAACACAATTACTACCCAAGTTGCAGCAAGAGTTTCTGTAAATGCAGAGAAGATGATCCTAAAATTTATATGAAGAGGCAAAAGAAGTAGAACAGCTAAACCAATTTCGAAGGAGTAAAAAGTTGGAGGAATTAGCCTATCATTTTTGAGATGACTCTATAGCTAGTCCTCAGTCTGCAGTCTTGTTGAGAGAGGCACATAGATGATGGGACAGAACAGAGAAGTCCCGTATAAATACTACCGACATCTTTAATTAAAGACTATACTGAGGTAATTGGAGATTCACACGCAATTGTTAAGAAATAACACAGAGATCCTTTGTAAACTTTGCCCAATTTCTCCCAGTAATCACATTTGCGTAACTATCGTACAGTAGTGCCACCAGGATGTGGATGCTGATTTGGGCCACTCACCTTCTTCAGGCTTCCCACATTTCCCATACTTGTGTCTGCGTCAGTGTGTGTGCTGTTTTATAGAATGTTTTCATCTGTGTAGGTTTGGGGTCCACCACCACAATCAAGACACTGCACTGCCCAACACCACACGGATTCCTCGAGCTGGTCTTTTATAAGTGCATCACTTCCCTCCCTCTCCCTGCAAACCTACCCCCACTGCTAACCCCTGCAGCTACTAATGTGTACTGTCTCCAAAATGTCATTTCGAGACGTTGTGTAAATGGAGCTACACCTTCCCGGGAGTCATTCTCCACGTGGTGCAAGTCTTCATTTGTTCTTTTCCACTTCAGGGCTGACCACGCTCCACGGTGTGCGCCTGTCAGTCTGCTCACCACTCCCCCTCTGAAGGACACCCCATCTGACTCCAGCATCTGCCTATTGTAATACAGCGGCCACAAACATCCATGCTGGGGGTCTTGTGGGGACCCACGTTCTCAGGGAAGCAGAAGTCAGAGGTGACACAGGGAAAATACTGCTTGAGACCTAGATCAGGCTGTACCTGCAGCCGGATGCGTGCACGGAACTGCCTGGGTCTGGCGAGGTTTCCACCATGTGCTTTACACGGCTAGTCGGTGCTGACCGTCAGGTATCAGATAGTATCTCGGATGGAGACTGGACAGGTTAGGATTTGGGGGATAGTATTCTATAAGTGTATACTACATAAATGTGAATCTCATTAGTAAAGTCTCAAAGGTCACGTGATCTCAGGATAGAGCAAGTGTCTCCTCTTGATCCAGAAACGTCAACTTTTTCTTATGAATCAATATTGAATTTTCTCTCATTTGGTTTTACCGTGGCAGTGATTATACAATCACTCAAACTGCAGCTGGACAGAAGTGTAACTTGCAGCATATTTATAAATGAAGCTCACTTGGAAGTGAATTTCCTGAGTGCATGGTTTCCTTTCCCAGTGTTTCTGGACAGGGAAGGACAGTACTGGTTGGAGCTGGCTACCAAAGTCCCATAACAGTGTTTATGAATGGTCTCACAACGAGGAACACTTGAAACGTAGTATCTATTTCTGTGTACTAAGAGCTTGACTTACTGTAGTTACAAGATTAACCTGTTTAAATAAATTTTGATTTACAAAGAGTAGTCGGGAAGCATTATATATAACATCCTTACTTCAATACTCATCATGAACGTCAGTGTTCAGAGCTGTGCCCCATGGACTCTGTCCGCTGTCGTTCTGTCTCAGGATCTGTCCCTGGAGGAGGTACCGGGGGGAGAGGAGGCCAGGTCTGGAACAGGCCTTGACAGGGAGGCAGCTCCCAGAAGAGTGGTGGAGAGGGCCTGCGAGGCCTGACTGCACATCACCTGGCAGGGATGTGTGACCACGGTCTCTCTCCCTGTCTCACTCTGCCCTCAGGACCAGTTGCTCACACAAGGGCTTTGTCTTGGGAAAGAACTTAAAGGATGCGTCTTCATCTGGGGTAAAGCTGGAAAAGAAAACTGGAGCGTTAGAGGCAATAGGTGAATGGGACAGATAATAAAGCACCACGAGGACAGAGAGCCCTTCCCTGAACTCCGACCCGAGACACAGGATGTGGAGGGAGGCCTTGGGTAGGTGGTGACCCCACGGGGCTGCAGGGCTTAGGGCTCCCTGGTCGCACCTGCTTCTACTGGAGGTGCACCCGCAACGTGTCAGGAGCTTTGCTTGGGGCTGGGGACACGGGGCAGGACGTGAACGTGGCCGCTGCTCTCCGGGAACGAAGGGTTTAGAACAGTGTTGCTCTCAATGCAGGCCATTTCCATCGCAGTTCAGGGCCCATCCCAGATCTTCTAAGTCACTCTGGCTCCGCGGACTAGGACTCTGCATTTCGGCCGAGCAGGAATTTTCGATTTAGGGAAAAATCTGCTGAAAGACCTTCGTTTCCAGAACCGCATTCCCACCCTAGCATACAATTCCACTATCATTCCTAAAAGCTGAGAACCAAATGGAAGTTAAACGGTAGAAAACTTCGGGGGTTAAGAACCACGAGCCCGGCAATGTGCGACGCTAAAACCCTTCGGAACGTGAGGCTGGTAGGAAAGCAAGCTCGCGTTAAAGTCAACTCGTGCTAACCTGACCCCTGGGAGGACTGCAGTTAACCGAGAACCCACGGCGCTTGGGTGTTCGGGCGCCATCCGAGGTGTTACAGGCCCTAGCAGGCCTGGGGTCCCTCGAAACGCAGCCGGGAGGACGAGGACGGAGACCCCTGCCCAGCACCCTGCGGCGGAGAGGCCACGTCCATCATCATGGCTGCCTCCGGGCCCCGCCCCGCCCGGTCCCGAGCTACCTCCCGGGCTCGGACGGGCTTCGGGCCACCGAGAGAGGTCCAGGTGATTTTCAGGTCTGCACTCGCCAGCCCGGGGTATGTGGGAGGGCGGGGGGCGTCCCGGGCGCAGCAGCTGCCAGCCCAGGGGAGGCCTCGGCTCCGCGCCCCGCACGACCTCGGAACCCCCGCAGAGGGTCTCCAGAGCCTCTGTCGCGGCCCCAGGCCCAGCTCGGGCGGCCGGACCCTGCAAGGCCCAGGCGGGACGCAGGCGGAGGGGTAGCGAGCCCCAAGCGGCCAGAGGCCGGGAGCCCAAACCCCGCTCTTGGCGCCTGCGCCCGTCGCTCGGAAGCTCCCGGCAGGCGCCGCCCGGGCACCTCGGCCGTGACGTCACTGCGGCGCGCCGGCCGCGGAAGAGGACCCCGTCGCGACCGCGTCCCCTCGGGTCCTTGAGCCGGTGCCGACCGCGGAGCAATGGCCTTGAGGCTGCTGAGAGTGGTCCCCGCGCCGGCGTCGGCGTCGGCGCAGGGCCTGGCGGTGGTCGCCCAGCGCGTGGTGAGGCGGGGCGCAGGCGGGCGGGGGGTGGTGCTGGCCTGTCCTCGCGGCGCCGACCCTCCCGCATCGGCCCGGGCCTCTGGGCAGCGGCTCCTAGGGTCGCTCTCTGGGCGACCCCCGCTGCCCTCGGCATTCTTGGCCCTGAGTTGCGGCAGAGCTCAAAGGGGCCGGGAGCTTCCCCAGGTCGTGCTCTCCAAGCGGAACGCTGGGGACGGAGGTGAATCGGCCGCCTGGCTGCCTTGGTGTGGGAGGTCGGCTTGCAGGTGCCTCGGTGCAGTTGCGCGCTGCACGCGCGGACAGGTGTGGGTGAGCCGGGGCGAGCCTGGGGCGGTGGTGATCCACTGCTGAGCGTCGCGGCGCTGTCAAACCCGGGTAGGGCTCAGCTCTTGCTGGGCGCCGCGGGGATGTGACGGGGGCAAAACCCGGAGAGGCTTTTCGGTTAGGTCAGAACGGCTTAGGAGAACTTCCCACGGCAGACAACAGCGGGATGACATCAACGCAGAGGGAACACAAGCAGCACAGGAACTGAGGCCAGAAACCTTACGAAACTTTATTTTATAGCCGTGCCTGTAGAATCGCTTCTTCGCTTGCTAAGGCCTGGCACTGCGTCCGTGTCAGATCGATTGTAAAGCGACTTGCTTGATCTCCGTGCTAAAGAATCTGTTCAAAGGATTTGAATAATAGCCTTGTTAAAAAGTCATATACGTGTTTTCAGGAGCTGATTCAGGCCACCAAAGAGGAGAAGCGTAGAAAAGTGGTTACCTTTTGAATATCCAGTGTCCTGGGAATTGTGTTAGTGGAAGTGAGGGGCCCAGAATAAAGGGGATGATACTCTGCTGCAATGCACGCACTAGACAGACCCCCTTGTAACAGTGTGTTCACTTCCTGGTACTTTCTACAGGGGATGTAGATGAACTTCAGTAAGTCCAGAGGAAAGTGAGTAAGATGGAAAAAGGGTACATGCCTTGTTACTTAAATAGTGGAAGGAATTGGACATGTGTCATGAAAGATCTATTCTGCATGATTCTAGAGAGCGGTAAACAGGACGGAGGATGGGAAGTTATAGAGAATTGTACCATAACTCTATAAAAAAGCACTTTCTAAAGATTTCTAAAGATTTCAGTAAATGGCTGATTGCTTGATCAAACGTCACTGTGCACCTGCTTTGTGCCAAATCTTTGCTATGATCAAGTCGTGGACACACATGGAAGCAGTTTGTACCTGGCTCATAGGTAGCCTGGAGGAAAGAGTGATTAATTTGAAGGGTGCAAGGTACGTTATGGTTAACACCCCCTTACTCACCTCATCTGTTCGCCAGTCCACTTGGCATAAGCTGCACCGGCCCTGCTGATCTTGCAGTGCTCTTGCCCCAGGACTTTTCTGCTTACTGTTTCCTCTGCCTGAAAGACCCTCTTGCAGATGTCCACTTGGCCAGTTCCCTTGGCACCTTCCAGTCTTTGTTCGAATGTCACTCTTCAAAGGCTCCCTGGCCTCCCAGTATAGCCTATGGCCCATCCCATATGGCATGCTGCCCTCCACGGCGATTATTTAATATGCTGTGTACGGTGGACTCCTGAACAACACAAGTTTGAACTGCATGGGTCCACTTACTTGATGATTTTTTTTTAACAAGTACAGTATTGTAAATGTATTTTCTCTTCCTTATGACCTACATGTTTTCTCTAGCTTACTTTATTGTAAGAAAACAGTGAATAATACATATAACAAAATATGTGTATTCAGTTGTTTATGTTATCAGTAAGGCTTCCAGTCAACAGTAGGGTATTAGTAGTTAAGTTTTTGGGGAGTCAAAAGTTGTACATGGATTTTCAAGTGCACAGACGAGAGGAGGTCAGCACCCCAGCTTCTGCATTGTTCAAGGCTCAACTGTAATTACTTCTTTGTTTTGTTGTCCCATTGACTCCTTTGGCTCATTTCCATATCCCCGTTGTCTAGAAAACATGCTTTGCATTGTGTAGGCTCCTAATAAATACTTGTTGAATGAATAAATAAGTGAACATTTTTTTTGTATGGTTTTTGACTGTTTTTAATCTTTCAAATTAAGCTGTGCATTCCTGTTTTTCCTTCTTCTATCAGTATTTCCCATTGATCCATACAGTCTATAGATGCTAAGGATTTTCTTAATTTTTTGCCTTTTGATTGTGTTTCTTTCTTGATGTGTGTGTGTGTTTTGTGCGTGTGTGTGGTGGTGTGTGTGGTGGTGGGGGTAGGTCATTTGCCTTTTGAGCAGAGAGTAGACTGGATTCGTTGGAGATAGGACATGAGGCAGGCATTGCACCGTAGACGAGAGGTGTGAGATGTCTGCAAAATCCTTGTGGTGGGGATAGGGAGGGGACGGTTGGCTCCAGAGAGGTTTAAGAGTTAAGGTCAGCAGGATTTTGTGAGTGATTATAGGGTTGGAGGAAGGTGGAGGATATCTAAGGTGATTCCCATGTGTGCTCCGATTTGCTTGCTGGAGAGTGGATAGGGAGCGTGGGAGGGAAAGCATATTCCGGGGGTTAGGGTATGGATGTTAAATTTCAGTTTTAAGCCTGCTAGCTTTCAGATATTTTCAGGACCTCTAGATGGAGCTGTTTAAAGGCAGGTAACCGGGTCCAGAGCTCAGGATAGAAGTCTGGCCTAGAAAAATGCTCTGTTCCTTTCCTCTCTATTTCCCTTCCTAACTCCCTGCCTTCCTTTCATCCATCCATCCATCCATCCATCCATCCAACTTTTATTGAACATGGTCTGCATATTCTGTTCCAGGCCCTGTTCCAGGCCCTGAGGATTTAGCTGTGAATAGAACAGACAGTTCCCCTATCCTTGTGAACTTACACTGGGGGTGGGGTAGGGAGACCGGTAATTAAACTAGTAAATAGGTAATAAAAATGTAGGTGTTGGCATTTTTGTCACCAAGGGTCTTCTTGACATTTTTACCTAATAGCTGCAGGTGTCTGCAGTAACCAGATGCTGTTGTGTTTTTCAGGGAAGAATTCATACAAGTGTACAATGCAAGCTACGGTATGGCCCTTTGGCCTACATACTCGGCGAAAGAACAACCAAAAGATTCACAGAACACAGCAAAGTGATAACTGTAGATGGCAATATATGTTCTGGAAAAGGCAAGCTCGCGAAAGAAATAGCAGAGAAATTAGGTACGGACTTCTGTCTTGTGGAGTACCTTCCTCCCAGGTGCACGGTTGCTTGTCTGAGTTCGATTTTACTTTCACATTGACTAGGTAGAATTGGGCCCTGGGTACGTATTTTACATTTTTAAAATACATTAAAAGCTGTTTTTAATGTGTTAAGTTTAATGAACATTTAAAAAACCCCTACTGGTTGTCAGTTTGAATTGGAATTTTTTCTTCACAGTGTCCGCAGAGCATTTTCACATGAGCGGTCTTGTTTGAGCTTTGTAGCATTCCTCTGAGTAGGGCCGTGATTACTGCTGTCATTCGCAGATGGATAAGAAGCTGTTGTCACACGGCTGGTTAGCGCAAAGCCAGGCTTTGAACCCCGTTCCCTGACTCCTGGTGGAGATGTTTGTCCGTTGTACTTTTCTGTAGTAGTTGACTGGCTGGTGCCCACTCATACATGAGGGGCTCCTGCAGCACTGGGCCTGCTCTCCTTTTCGGGAGGATCTCCCATGGGGGCACCGGGGGGACCCTGTAACGCAGCTGTTCTGGACACATTGTCTCCAGCGTCCTGTGTAAACGCAGGCGTGAGGGTAACTTTGCCCGGGTCCTAACCGACCAACCTCTGCGGTGTGTCCGGATGGGGCTTTGTTTCTGTGAGTACCGGCTGCCCGCTGAGGGCAGGTGAGGCGCTCATGTCGCATTTCTTCTTCTCAGGCTTAAAGCACTTCCCGGAGGCAGGGGTGCATTACGCAGACAGCACTACGGGAGATGGAAGGGCCCTGGACATAGAGCTCAGCGGCAGCTGCAGCGTGGAGAAGTTCTACGACGACCCGAGGAGTAATGACGGCAACAGTTACCGCCTACAGTCCTGGCTGTATGCCAGCCGCCTCCTGCAGTACGCGGATGCCTTGGAGCACTTGCTGAGCACGGGTGCGGCCCCTGTTTTGCAGTCCCGCCATTTTAGGTTGCCACTAAGTAGGGCTTTTCTTTGAGGGTATTCGATGAGGCAAGTTCTGTCTTCTTAATAAGATCATAAATTCCCCGAGGTTCACATCATTCCTGCTTCAGAATAAAGTGCGCTTACTATTACTTCATTCCTGTGCCCTGGGGTGAGGTTTATGGAGTGTCGGGAATTTCTGAGCCGCTGCCCTAGGCTTCCGGGGGAGAGGTATCCACAGATGCAGGAAAGAGAGCCTGTAAAGTTCTGTGACGAAGAGGAATCCCACCCGTGCGGTAGAGCTGTGGTCACGCAGAGATGGGACCCCAAACGGGCCTGTTTCTGAGGACCAGAGCTGGGCCGGGATTCACCATCCCCTGGTTGCAGCTAACCCTGGAGAAAGTGCAGAGGTGGGGAGGGAGAGCACACGGGGCCCCACGGGCCCGTCCAGTGAAAGGGGGGTGTGTTTCTGGAAGCCGGCAAGAACTGGGCAAGGGGGATATATGGGGGCAGGCACTGTTCGGGGTCGGGGAGACAGGCGGCAGTGGTCAGGGCGTAAAGTCAGCGCAGAACAGGGTCCAGTCCGGGAGGGATGGCAGCATCCTGGGTACCGGCAGTGTGCGTTAAACTCGGCCCCTCCCGCGGAGCGTGCGGGGGCGCGCAGACACTGCCGTGCTTGGCCAGAGCCCCCAGGCCTTGGAGGCGCTGAAGCTGTGGGTGGCAAACGGTGTGTTTGTACGCAGGAGCCTTGTGCCCGCCTCTTACGGCTGTGGTGGCCACACCAGGGCGGCCGTCAGTTACTCGGTGAGCTCATTTACGGACAGCCCTGCTGCCGCCTCGAGGGTATGCTTCGTGGGTATGAGCGGGAAGGTCTTGTAACGAGGGCCCCCGGCAGCGGACGGCACTGTTCACAGACCTGCGCTGAGCCAGTGGGGTCCCTGTATGCAGTACGTGCCCCGAGGTGCAGGAGTCGCTCTATCTGAACACTTACAGAGGAGTCTAGTGACTGTCTCGCTTTTCCAAAATTTTCTTAGTGATACTTTTCCTCAGATGAACATAAGCCCTGATTTTGGTTAGTGCTGCTCCTGAGAAAGAATGCGGTCTCCCGGGCGCCTGGGTGGCTCAGATGGTTAAGCGTCTGCCTTCGGCTCAGGTCATGATCCCAGGGTCCTGGGATCGAGTCCCGCATCGGGCTCCCTGCTCCTTGGGAGCCTGCTTCTCCCTCTGCTTCTCTCTCTCTGTCTGCCTCTGTCTCTCTTGAATGAATAAATAAAATATTAAAAAAAAAGAATGCGGTCTCCCTTCCGACGGTCTGTACCAGGACCTGGCTCGCAGGAACTGCTTGGTCTTTAGACTTAATACTGAGACTTGGCTTACCCCAGATTCCTCTCGAAGCATACTTCAACCCTATCTTAGGACTCCCTATTTCTTAGAGTGAAAAAGGAGCACTTTAAATGAAACTCGTTTCTTCTTGTGTTCCACTAATCATTGCACATTGTGTGAGTGCCTGCCATGGGCCAGGTGCGTTCTAGGAGCCCGGGCGGAGGAAGCGCAGGCTGCCGCCGGCTGGAGCTGACACTGTGGTCGGGAGAGAAAGTGTAAATGTGCGTACGTTCAGTGTCGCGTCTGGGAATGAGAAGCTCGAAGGGCTTTGCGGTGGGGCCGGGGCCGTGCTTCCAGGTGGGGAGGTGGGTGAGGCCTCTCTGCTGACACAGCAGGGCTGAGTGCAAGGACACTGACTGGAGCCCAGTGGGGACAGTGCTCAGAGCGGCTGTGGTCACAGGAGGCCACTGTGACGTGAGTGCCGTGAGTGGGCTGGGAGTGGATGGGATGGGGTCAGAGAAGTTGCCTGGGCAAGGTGGCTTTTCCTCTGGAGGTGTAAGCTGGCTCAAGCTCTGACAGTGCCCGTCTGTTGCTGGGAGAGTGGCCGGGGGCAAGGGTGGAGGCAGGGCCTAGCTGGCGGCTGGGGCTGGGAGCTTGCCAGCAGCAAGGAGGCCTTGCTCTGGTGGGGGAGCTGTGGAAGCCGTGCACAATGGTCGGGTTCAAGATGTGGTTGGGGGGCACCTGGGTGGCTCAGCGGTTGGGCGTCTGCCTTCGGCTCGGTTCGTGATCCCGGGGTCCTGGGATCGAGCCCCGCATCGGGTTCCCCGCTTGGCGGGAGGCTTGCTTCTGCCTCTCCCTCTCCCCCTGCTTGTGTTCCCTCTCTCGCTGTGTTTCTCTCTGTCAAATGAATAAATGAAATCTTAAAAAAAAAAAAAAAAAAGATGTGGTTGGGAGGAAGCTGGTGGTTCACTGGTGAATTGGGCATGGGGCACAGAGGGAGAGTTGTGGATGCCGCTGGGGTCTGGCCAAGTGGTCGGGCCAGGGCGGGATTGGGGTGGGTAGACGGGATGGGAAAGCTGTGGTTTCAGACAGAAATACCTTCCTCCTAACTGGCTAGGTTATAGCTGACAGGGTGAGACAGAATGTTACATCGCCCAAACCAGTAGTGTTCTCGCTTTTGAAAATGATTTCTCACTTAGAAGAGCACGTCTGTGCTTTTGAAAATATTTAGCATGCAAAGGGTGTTGTAAATAACTTTTGCCTTTCTGAAATGAAGTTACTCGTTTCCAGTGCCTTGGTTTTTATCTGACTTTTGATTTTGTTTCTCTGTTTCTAACAGGCCAAGGTGTTGTATTGGAGCGCTCCATCTTCAGTGACTTTGTTTTCTTGGAGGCGATGTATAACCAGGGATTCATCCGGAAGCAGTGTGAGTCGGGGCTGCAGGCGGGCCTTCCTGGATGGGTTGTGTTGCTTTGTAAAGGCTCTCGCAGACTTCCTGTGCAGTTAGTGTGCACTTTGCACGTCTGTAAAATACATGTATAGGTGCCATTACTTGTTACATTAACAGGAAGAAGGAGGGTTCCTTCCACCCTCTTTTCCTCCTAAATTCGTATCTCCCGGTCAAAGCATAGGGGCTCCACCCACCCTTGCCCCAAATCGTGTCTCCCCGGCCCTGTCTCTCTTCAGCCTTGCCACTGTCTCTGATCTAGTTGAATTTCACTGAACTAACCAGTTTCTAGTGTATGATTTTGTATGTCATTAGGACGTCTGTTTTTCTTGTGCCTGCACCTGCGTGACAGGCCGCATCTCGTTGTCTTCTCCTTCTGTCTGGTGTGGCCCTGCTCGGGTGCTTCCAGACACAGCGGCACCGTGTGGGGTCGTTGGAGGTCTGGCAGTGGCCATAGACAGGATGGGGGCTGGTCAAAGGTGGCCTGACCGAGGAGTTAGGGAAGCATGTCAGGGTGGGGTCGGGGTGTCTAAGGAGGCGTGTGCCAGGGCAGAGCTGGGGGGCCCTGTGCTCGGTCCGCCCGTGGACATTATTGCCTGAGTGCTCGGTTGCCTGCAGCTGGCGGCCAGCTTAGCCCTGGGCGGCCGAGTCTGGGGGGCTGGTTAGTGAGTGGGGAGAGCCAGGCAAGCCAGAAGACCATTTGGGATTGAGGCGCTCCGCTCTGTCTGCTTCCATGTTCTGCTGTGAGGGCGGCTCGCCTGTGCTTGCAGAAGCAGCAGCCAGTGCCCTTGCTTCTGACCAGGGCCCTGGTCCTCACCGGGCTCTCCGAGCAGCAGTTGAGGTCCGTTGGCCAGTGTTTCTGGGTTGCCAGGCTCTGACCTTGCTGCCAGGGGGAAGACGATAGAAGATAAGGAAGGCTCTTGACGTCCTGGCCGGGGTGGGCATGAAAAGCAGCATCGATGCCTGTTCCTCCAGGGCTGTGGGAGCTCACAGGAGGACTCTTCACTGGCCGGGAGACGGGGTGCTGTCAGCAGCGGCGTCCTGGAGGAGGGAGCCCGGGGCAGCAGGGCAGCAGGGAGGCGGCTTAGCTAGGGGAAGCGTGGCTGGAGGCGCCTGCGGTGTTGATGGTGGGAAGGGCCAGTGCCACCGGGGGGTGGCCCGGGAGAGGCAGATGCGGGGAACAAGGAGAGGCTTGTGCTCCCACGGAGGATGCTTGGATTTTCCCTGAAAGTACTGAGAAGCCACCGGAGGTGTTAGGTGTGGGAAGGATGTGGTTGTGTCGAGTTCGTTCATCTGAGGGATGCGTTTGGGGAGGGGAAGTCAAAGGGAAGGAGACTTGAGGTGCAGGAGGTCAGAGCAGGACGGCGCCCGTTAGGCTGATGGCCGCACTGGGCGGGCAGCTTTGCGGGAGGAAGGCGGGGAGTAAAAGTCGATTCACCAGGCTTCTTGCCCCGTGAATAGGGTGGGAAGTGGCGGCGGGCTGGGAGGGAGGTCCTGCGCGGCTGTGCTGAGTTTGAGGTCCCCACGAGATGGCCAGGGGTGAGATGCTGGCAGGTGGCTGCGTGTCACAGATGTGGTTTGGAGGGATTGCCCTGGACCAGAGATGCACTCGTCCCTGGAAACCCCAGAGTGAGAGGCAAGCACTGAGGCCAGGATTCTTGGGCTTCTGGGTTTCTGGGGAGGGAAGCCTGCTGCAGGATTAAGCTGAGTGGGGTCAGTGAGGGTGGCAGGGGGACAGTCACATGGAGTGTGCAGGGTCTCGTGGGACAGGAACTGAAGAGGGCCCTGGGGGAGGCCAGTGACCAGTGGGAGTCGTTTCTGTGTTGGGTCGGGGGGAACAGAGGACTTCGGAGTAGATAGTACCGCGAGGTGGAAGGTCGTCTCCGAAGTGGGAGCGCTCCCAGGAGCACGGAGCGGGATGCTTACCTGAGGGCGGGTGTGGCTGGCCTGGCTTCGGGCTACCCAGGCAGGAAGCCGAGATGAGGCCGGGTGTCTCCTGCGCAGACAGGAGAACCCCCACGGGAGCCGCGGTCACTCACCGTGATGGCACCACCCGTGTGTCTTTGTATTCCTCCAGCTCAGACCCTTGCTGACCTGGGTCAAAGGTCTGTCTCCTGTGGCCGCTGAAGCCGGACTCACTGCAGTGGTCACCTGAACATTTCCTCTAGAGCAAAATGGTTGTCTTTCTGTGGCTCCTAGTGTGAGCCCCGAAGTTGGTCGCTTCTGGAAGTTTCCACCATGTGAGCTTCTGCAGAGATGGCAGCTTCTTGATGTTGCTCTTGTGGCAGGCGAGGGTGGTGGTTTCATTCCAGTGAGACCCAGAGTGTGTGCTGCCTTTCTAGTAAGGTCCTCGTACGCCAGAGGACGTCGAGGTGCAGTGTCCTCAAAACAGCACATGTGTTCTTTAGCACCACAGGTTGTACGTGGCTGTTCTGCACAGCAATAACCCGGGGAGAGTGATCTCTCAGCCTTACTTGTTTTCTGTTTTATTTTGTGTTACTAAATCTGCCTCAGTAGGTAGTTCTGTGTAGCTGGCTAAGTTTACTGAAGTACATTGAAACCAGGTAAATGTAGCTTCCCATTTTTCAGTTGAGTTATTTGAAAAAGAAAGGAAGAAGGGTCTGTGCTCGCTAGAGAAGATACAGCAGGTGTATATGATGCCTTCCGGCCAAAGGCTACCAAAGTGGACACTCGTGTGCCCTCCCCTGGCCTTCTCTGTGGCCAAGATGCTCTTAGAATCTGGCCTCTAGAATGTTCCGAAGACCAGCGTGTAAGTCGCATCATCCCGCTCTGTGGCTGTGACGTGCGGTCTCTGGGCCCGGTGCTTGCGTTCTGCAGGGATGAGAAGCGCTGTGGGGTGGGGGCTGCCGGGAGGGCCACGGGCGCCGTGCGCCACCCTGGGCACCTGCAGGGGGTCCTGTGTCGCGTGCGTGCCGCCCATACTGACAGCTGTGCTTTCTGTGATTCACCGATCGACACGTGGCTCTGGGCACTGCGTCTCTCTCTGCCCTTTTACTCGCGAGGGCGCGTGTTGGGAGCGCCTGTGGTGGCCTGTACATGACAGACGTGCCTCTCTCTCGTGTGCAGGTGTGGACCACTACAATGAGGTGAAGAAGGTCACCATCAGGGAATATCTGCCTCCTCACGTGGTGATCTACATCGACATGCCCGTTCCAGAGATCCAGAGTCGGATTCAGAAGGAAGGCAACGTAATTCAGCTCTTCAGTTGCAGACCACGCTCTTTTACGTGTCCTCGTTAGCTCGACGTGTCCTTGTAGATCAGCCCTTCCTGGTGGTGGTCACGGCAGTTTGCTGTCAGGCGCTGCTGGCCTTCACAGAGATGGGTGGCCCCCACAATGGGGCCCCTGAGCGTGGGCCCTTGTGCGGAGGATGGAAGGGGCCCCGGTCAGTCACTGCTCTGCAGCAGTGCTCTGCAGCCCCGAGCACCATCCCGCCGTCGCCCCGTCCCCTAAGCCACCCCGTGAAGAGGGGTTAGTGTCCTCGTGGCAGGCCCCTCTGCCCTGCACCTTCCAGTCCTCTAGTGGGGTTTCTGCACCCTAGTTTCTGTCTGCGGATCGAATGTGATTTCTAGTATCCTTTCAGCTCCTCCCTCCTAACTCGGGTTGAGCCCCTCTCCCTCCTTTCCCTGCATAGTGACTCTCGAACAGTGGGGCCTCGATCTCTGCACCATGTGGTGCTGGCTGAGCCTGCATTAGGTGGCCTGAAGCCGGGGATTGCTGTTGCTCACTGGCTTGGTGGGCCCGATGCAGGACACGGAGCATGAAGACGTCACTGCCACTTGGTCTGGTTCTTGTCTGCAGACACCACTCCCACTTGGAGTGTTTCTTCCTGGGACAGAATAGATCTTTCTGATGCTGTGATGCAAGTGTA
Source organism: Callorhinus ursinus (assembly GCF_003265705.2). Classification (NCBI taxonomy): domain Eukaryota; kingdom Metazoa; phylum Chordata; class Mammalia; order Carnivora; family Otariidae; genus Callorhinus; species Callorhinus ursinus. The sequence continues at coordinate 43,514 of NW_027397064.1, forward strand.
GAGTTGCGTGTGGGGGAGGTCAGCAGCAAACAGGGAAGCAAAGGAATGTACCAGGTGGAGGTCAATGCCAGGAAGAAACGCGAGATAGAAGATAACACATAACACGACTTGCCCATAGCATTGCTACATTGTAAGAGGTTTTAGATATTGAGACTGGCTGCTCAGACGTGGAGGTCTCGGTTTCTGAATTTGGCTTAGCACGCTTCAGGCGACTAGGGAGGCGAGCAGTGGAGGAAGTGCGAGAGGTGGTTGGGGTGTGTGAGTAGTGAAGGGAGAAGGCAGGAGGGAGTCGGTGAAGGAGAGGACGGTGTGAGGGCTGGGGGAGAAGTGGGCCGGTCCCCTTGTGGTCTTAGCTGCCAGGCTCTGTGTGTGTGTGCGCTACACCCCATGCTGTGCTGTACGTGCGTACTTTAAAAGGGGATTCTTCCTGATCCCGTTCTAAGCATGCATCTTAACGTCTGTGAAAGGTTATGCCGTGGGATCCCCTGGGCAAACGTGGGTGCTTCGCTGTGGTACAATGAGGTTGACCCTGATCAATATCAAGGCCTCTTTCCTATAATCTCTGCAACACCCATGAGCTGTTCCAAGAAAACCGTGTCTGTTGCTTGTTTTCACCTTTTACAGGTGCACAAGTAAAAGAAAAAGCGAACGTTCCACTTGTTTTTTCCTGCTTTTTTTAGCCACATGAAATGAAGATCAGCTCCGCCTATCTGCAGGACATCGAGAACTCCTATAAGAAAACCTTCCTGCCGAAGATGAGGTGAGCTAAATGCACGATTGATTTCTATGACTGCAACGTCTCCACACATGGGTCCCTGTTCCCAGCAGCCCAGGAGTTCACTCTTACTACAGTGGATGTTGTCTGGGGTGTTTTATTTTATTTTATTTACTTTTTTAAAAGATTTTATTTATTTATTTGACAGAGAGAGACACAAGCAGGGGGAGTGGGAGAGAGAGAGAAGCAGGCTTCCCACGGAGCAGGGAGCCCGATGTGGGGCTCCATCCCAGGACCCTTGGGATCATGACCTGAGCCGGAGGCAGACGCTTAATGACTGAGCCCCCCAGGCGCCCCATGTCTGGGGTGTTCTAATCTCATGTTTATAAGCAAGAATGCCAGCACACATTTCAGCCTGATTGGTGGGGTTTTTTGGTTTTTCGGTTTGCTTATTTTGTCCATACTTCTTTGTTTTATTTCTAAAATCATTTGAGGCTGGAAGTAAAGCCATGCTGTATTCCACGACGGGGTGTTAGCATCAGAGAACTCCTGTGTTTTGACCTGAGGGGGCAGCCGGACATTGCTGCTTTCCTGGAAGGCTTGCTTGAAAAGTGCTCCTTGACTCCATACAGAGAATTCACGGGGGACAAGAAATCCCTGAGATCCTTTCAAAAGTTGTTCTTAATGGTGGTTTGGATTAAATGAAATCCCACCAGACCCTCCGGTTTCTTTCCTTCCTCCCGCTCTCATTGTTTCTTTTCTGAAAGCACAAAGGGAAGTGTACCCCCACTCTGTCTGCCTGTCATCCTGTGGTCTTTGGCTGCCGGCGTGTGAGAGGGAAGCCGGGGGCCACTGTCCCTCGAGTCCCACCGGAAGGAGGTGTTTGATATCGTCCTGTTGATCTCTAGCGGCTTGTCTTAAATGGTTTTAAACTTAAGCCTCTTGATGCCTAAAAATCTCATGCCTTTGTTTAAGACTTTAATGTATAAAATTGTGATTAAAAACAAAGTAAGTTATAGTAACTTTGGAAGAAAAGTTGTAAATTGGAAACTAGTTTTTTTTAACCGTAAGCATTGATGCTTACATTCCTGCCTCACTCTTGTGCTGTTTCCTAGCAGCAGTACAGAGCAGGGTGAGCTCTGGGTCTCTGTCTTCCTGTTGTGCTGCTCTGTTTGTAGGATCAGAGGTGTAGAAAAAAATCAGGTTTGTAAGTCTGTGCTCAGGAGAAGGTATAGACAAACGTGAACAAGCAGAAGAAACAGAGATGGTTGACCCTTGCATGTCAGTTCCAACTCTTTGAGATCTTTGGACAACAAAACATCAATTGAGAAAGGGTGTCCTGACAAATTTTCAAATAGAATTTTTAGCGAATAATGCCTGGATTCAACTTGTCATCAGGGTGAGGTTTTCTTTTACTTTGCGATTATTTTCAAGAACTTCTCGAGGGCTTCCTGATCACGAAGTATGTTTAGCGGCCATCGTAGGCGTGCCTTGCATCATTTGGTTGCTCGGACTTGATTTGCAGTGGGAGTTTGCTCCTGAAGCCTCACGTGCTGTGTTCCATGGCTCACGTGTGCCCCTCCATGGCCCAGGGGGGCGCCGCTTTCCGTGTTGGGCATCCAGCTGCTTCCTCCTCGGCTGGGTAGCCCAGCTGAGCACGTTTCTCTCTGGCCAAATCCCTGTGTGGAGCAGAACAGTGCTCAGATCCTTACAAGTCAGGGCAGGCGATTCTGTGTTTGTTCTGTGTTTTGTGTTAACTACCACCGTAGTCGGTTGCAGGCCTTGTGGCTGCTCATGGAGTTCAGAAGTCATTGCTTGGTGCCCCCACCCCCTCTCAGTGTGCTGAGCTCCATGAGTTTCAGCACAGTGTCACAAATGCTGTCGGCCTGGGAGGTGATGTGCAGTCCTTCCCCACGGTGCCATTGCCCACAGGCCGCTTTGAGAAATCAGACAGGTCAGGGTGTTCCGTGCATCACTGAGAAGCCCCAGTTTGGCATTCAGAGTCCTTGTTGGCAGGCAGTGCGGAGGATGTGAGGTGTTCTGGTGTGGAGTGTTGTGTTCTTGTGACTTAATATGGGGCCTTCACAGCCTTTGCTAAGTCCCAGTAGTACAGTGTGTTCCCCTCTGATGAGCAGCAGAGACTTGCACTTTGGGGGAAAGAGCTCCCCTCCTTTCTTCCCAGGGGGGTTGGATGTTTCTCAGGTCCAAGGGGCTCACGCCACCATGGGTCAGGAGGTTTAGACTTACATACGGAGAAAACGGACCTCTGTTTTGCATTGTAATCCTTACCAAGTTTCCAGGTTGCTTGCTTGCTTTGTCACCAGCATCGACCACCTGAAAGGGAAAAGTACACGTCTGAGTGGAGTGTCTGGCCGTGTTTGTGGGGCTGGCACGCTCAGTGGTGGGCACCGAGTTGTGCTGCTGCGCTCATAAGCAGCCACGGTGTGGTTTCATCTGTCTCTGTTCCGGCACGGATACCTGCCCTGGTTATGTCCCCGCACGCCCGACGGTGGCGCGCTTGCTTTGGTAATCCTGTCTCGCTGTGCATCAGGCAAACCAAGGTGAAGGGGAGAAGAGGCACTTTGGATAGGTGTGTGTTTCTCAAGTAATGCGTGTAGCACACGGTAGCAAACAGGACAGGCTTGAGGTTATGCACTTGGCTCCATGAAAAGCAGGCACCTTTCCACGGCCGATGGTCACGCTGCAGGCTGTAGCATGCTCACTCGAAGACCCCGTGTGTGGGCTGGCCTCCCGGCTGGGGACCATCCCCTTGCCTGCTTCAGGAGAGTCTAATGGAGCTCTGCTTTGAGCAGTTTGTATGAGAACAGTGGATGGATCTGTGAATGTCTGTGTGGGATTAATTTGATTTTTCCAAATGAATAGCATAGTATAGATTTTTAAAAGTTGTAGGTCACGCGCTCTCCTGCCACAGAGACTCATTATGCCACGGGCATTGGTTTCTCCCCTCGCGGTCCTGCTGTTGTCTGCTCTGTCTCCTGAACATATATATGGTCTGTCTGCTGTCGTAGCTCAAGCTGTGTGGAGTTACGGAAACCCTTACATTAGAGGTCATTTGTCGCATTTAAAAGGACACCTACGTGAAAGTTTCTGTGCAGCCTGTCTTACGTAAGTGTTCGATTGTAGACCAGGATCCTGCTTCAGCTCGGTGATGTACTTGCATCTTGAGGTTTTCTCTTGGAAGTTCACTGGGAAATTTGACTAGAACTAACAATTTTTACGTGAAATTTTAAGAAACCTATCATGAATAGGTTATCTAAAGTTTATAAGTCTCTGTGTTTTCGAATTCAGGAGGTATTTCCCCACAGAAACCATTTTAGATTTTCTAGGTCTGTTTATTTAAAGTCATTTAGTTACATATTATATATTTATAGTGGCTAACCTTAGAAGATAAAATTGTTAGAATATTAGTAATTTAGCAATAAAATCAAAATTAAATAAGAGAAGGGTGTTTTAGCTTGAATGTCAGTATTTGAAGCAAAGCGGATTTACTGGGTATGATTGGTGGCCACCATCCGAGGGGCTCTGAATGCCTGTCTGCACCTGAGCTGGTCTCTCCCGTGTTAGCTCTTTTTTCACGACCGGGACGCTGTCTTGTTATGCGTCCTTTGTGAATGCGTGAAGAGCGGTGCGGCTTTGGCCAGAGTCATATAGAGAGATTTTAGGAGGCACAGTGAACTACCGTAGGAATATGTATTTTCTGACTCTGTCAACATTTATGCTTAAAATTGGTGGAGAATATGTTTTTTATCTTCATTACCTTGATTTTGAATGTATTTAAGTTTGAGTATAGCTGGGTTTGGCAAACATCCGTGTATTCACTCGTGAAGAGACATTTACTCTGCTCTGTTTGTAAATGTCACCATCAGCACTGCTGTTCCCAGGAGACCCGGCGGTTCCTGGGAGAGGTGGGCCTGGGGGATCAGGTGGCTTTGAATTCACTCCTCAGGTCTTGACGGTGTCCCTAATCTCTGACACCCTTGTTGGCCACCCTCTTTGTTTCGGCCTCCCTTCACAGACAAGCCGGTGGGAATGAGGGGTTGTTGTGTCCAGTGTCCTCTGTCAGTTTGTCTGTTACTGAGGCATTTGCCGTGGGACGCTGCTTGTTATAGGCACCCAGAAAATAAATGTTCGTTGAATCGAGTCACACGGAAGATGGAAAAGTTAGGCTATGAAATTGGCTCTGTAAGTTGTTTTCAGTAGATGGTCTGGAGTCCTGTCTTTGTCCCCTTGCACACCCACACAGCGCCTGCCGCCTGGCGGGGGCTTTGGAAATGTGCTGTTCTGTGCGCCGGAGGCACCTGTCACTGCTCTCCTGACCTGTCGTGCTCATGCTTGGGATAGCTACTCCAGGGATGCCAAATGGTGAGCGCTTACATGGCTGTGTGGTAGACAGTAATGCTTCCGTACCAGTCGGCCTCCCTCGATCATCGGGGCGTGTCCACGACTCTGTCTCCTACACACGTGGTTTACGTCGGACTCCGTGTGGCTTGTAGGGGGAGATCACTGCCCTTTATGCCTTTCTCTTCAGCAACGGTGGGAGGCGCGGGCCCTTGGGGAGGAACTCTGCTGAGCTCTCGCGTGAGGGGCAGCTGGTGCTCCAGCCATGAGGGCGGATTTCTGGCTTTATGGATCCAACGTCATTGTGCCTGCGGTTTCTGACGTTTTCATATGTCTTTAGTGAGACAGGAAATGCAGTGATCTGGCTGCAGCGAGAAACTGTCATCTAGTCGGACGACTTCCTTTGAATGTCTAATACAGGCGTTATCTGTAATCGCAGCACCCAAGAAGTTGGGGATTCGTTGGAGTCTGTAGTAGTGATACTGATCTGGGCGCTTTAGCTGGCACTGAGCTCATTAAGCCGTGGCCTGCCGACGGTGGCTCGTGGTTGGAGAAGTTGGATACCATTGTGGAGGGTCAGATGCGGATTTCAGGTTGAGCATAGCTTGTGAAGTCTTGGACTCTCTATGGATTTACACCCCATCAGTAGGGGGTGCTGTGCTGTAGACTCCTAAACTAGACAGTGTCCCTTGTGTAATCTCCTCGTGTGTGCCGTGCAGGTAACCCGGGGGGAGTAGTAGTCTGCCCTTGACATTCTGCTGGCCCCTTTGCTGGAAGGGGGTCAGATGTTTCTGCGGTGATGGGCCTCCTGGGTGGCCTCGCTGGCCTCTCTGGCCGGCGTCAAGGCCTCAGGTCTCCCACGGGTTGGTCTCGGGGTGGTAGCAGAGGCAGCCTCTTCATTTGTCGGGTACAGACTTACCCATCTGTCGGCTTCTGGTCATCTCCAGGCCGGGCAGCCAGCCGTCTGCGTCAAACGTGGTGGGGGCACGGGCAGAAGTGCTGGAAAGAGCATCCTGCTGTCCCCTTCTTTTCGGGACCTAGCGATGATTTTTCAGTGTCCAGACGAAGGGCCAAGGACTAAGGGAACTGGGCTGCTGCCTTCCTGCTGCGGAGTCGGTTTGTCCCCTAGATTCTAGCAGCTCGAGTGCCCATCCTTCCTCCTCCACCACTTGGCTGCTTTCTGTGCCCACGTCTTGGTGAGGCACTGGGTGCCTTCGTCCAGTCTGATAATGGACCTACGGCGGCAGTGACCCGTGCGCCCTGCCCCCCTCAGCCCCTGGTCTCTCATGCCCGTGGAGGGGGGGGCGGGGTAGCCAGAAGGGAAGTCGGGAGACACACCTGCTGTCATCACTGTCCAGTTGGTCGCTAGCAGGTCCTCCTCAGCCATTGAGGCCACGGGAGCAGCACACTGTCCCCTTCAAAGAATGGCCAGCTTTAATGTTTGTAGCGGTAGACTTTACTGTCATGTATTCATTTGTGCATTAGTGTAAGCTTGGAAAATTTACATTGAATTTTTTCTTGCCTTTTCTTACAGTGAGAAATGTGAGGTTTTACAGTATAGTGCAAGGGAAGCTCAAGATGCAGAAAAGGTAAGAAATGGGCTGAAAAGTTTATAATTTTTTTAAAAATTTGATTCATATATAAGGTTCTTGTAAATCAGGTAATCAGTTCAGCTCCTACTGGTCTTAGAAATGTCTGTATTTCATAAGCTAAAAGAGGTACTAAGGCACCCCACTGAGATTTTGATTTTCATTTAAATAATTCAGTTTCTAGGATCTTAAAATTGTACAAGGTACATTAGTAAGTGCATTTTGTAAAATTCAAGTCAATCTCCGTGCAGTTTTCAAGAGAACTTAACGAGTAAGAGCCAAAAAAATTGAAAAAGGATAATGCAGGAATATTTGCCTTCGCAAATACTAAAACATACTGCAAAATTATGGTGATGAAAGCACTGTGGTATTAATGCAGGAATTAATATGTGGCGTAATGGAACAGAACAGCGAGTGGAGAAACAAGTGTGTGTGTGACTTGACTTTGGTAAAGGCAGCGCTTAAAGAATAAGAAAAATGAAGTAGAAGAAAGTGGATTATTTCTTGAATGGCGTTGAGGAAATGGATCATCCATTACGCAAAAAAAGTCTCCTATGTTATATATTAATCATAAATTACTAAAAAGCAAAACAAAAGGTATAAAAATTCTAGAAGAAAATGCCGGTTTTATGATGTGGGGTTGAGGCCTAGGAGGTGATAGGAAACGGCTTGCGGAGCTGACTGCCCGGCCGGCTCTGGGTGTGGGAGGAGGAGAAGACCACGGAGCGAGGTCTTTTCCACAGAGAGGAGCGCACTCCCGGAGGACCGGAGGCCACGCTGCAGTCCGGCTCCCCGACGGCTCTGAGGACGGCCCTCGGCCCATTCCGCTCGGATGGATTACATTCTGTGTGCTTCTGTTTTTGTGGTGTGGGTGTGTTTGTGTGTAGGCTGTCTTTACACCCTGATAGTCTGTTCAGATGCCATGGGTCTGAGTGAAGAATGCATTTGCCTTTTAAGACCATGTTGTGTTTTGAGTTCATACTCAGAATTCCTGAAAGTTAGGAGAGGACCCTGAGTTTGGTGTGTTTGGGGACAGAATGCATCGGAAAAGACTGCCGCTCTGGGAGCTCCGCCTGCAGGCTGTGGGTGCGGGGCTGGAAGCAGGTTTTTGGAGCTCTCTAGGAAATGCATCAATTTTTTTGTTCTCTTGTTGCTTTCAGTGGCCAGCTCTTGTGTTCTAGAACGAAGTCCCTGGGGAGGACATGCGTAGTCTGTCACTAATACTGGCTCCCCTGGTCTTGATTATTTCTTTGTCCTGGGCTGCTTCTCCTCGCCTCCCATGTAATTTCTACACCACCCATGTGTTAGCTGGGCCAGGCGCCCACACTGAGGGTCAGCGCCACCCCCTGACCCCGGCACCCGCTGGGCTTGGTGCCCACACGGAGGGTCAGTACTCAGTCTCCTTTCTTCACTGAAGGCCATCTGTCCGACTTCCTTTCTTTTCGACTTCTGTGGTGATTGTTCCTGCTAGATATTTGTGGCTTATACTGTATTAGAATTTATCTCCTTTAAATTTTCAAAATGGGACTCTGTATTAAATTGGAGTTATTTTCGTCTCAGGTGGTAGAGGATATTGAATACCTCAAGTACGACAAAGGGCCGTGGCTCAAGCAGGATGACCGTACTCTTCACCATCTGCGGATGCTGTAAGTTCCGGGCTTTTGGGAACCGGCCAGATAGGATGAGGGGCTGGAGTTTTGAGTGTAGTCCCTCACCTGCTGTAGAAACTTAGAGAATTTTGAAGGAATTCTATTTTAAGTTAAGTGTTAACGGTACCACCAATGATGAGGTGTATTTCCTGTGCCCTTCAAACAGTCTCTTGCATTCTCCAGTCTGACAATTAATTGATATCCAATATTAATTCAACAGATTCTTGCTTCCACCCTGTGCCAAGCACTGTTCCAGATTTAGAGGATTTAGAATCAAAACTCCTGCTTGTATCTCCTCTGGGCACTTTGTCCTCCAGTCCCCGGGCCCAGGATGGTGGGGAGATGGCTGTCAATCCTGTTGCTGGTTTGCTTGTTGAGCAGCTCCCTGACTCTCGCAAACACTCCACAAAGTGCTTTCTCCGGCTAGTGCCTTGACGTCCTTCAAGGGACCATTCGCTGTTCTTTCAGGCCGGCTGCGTCAGGACAGTGAGTGTCTCACATGTGGGGCCATTGCCACACCTCCTGGGCCATGAAATGAGTTCCTTGGTCAGGCCACATTAGGCCAGTGACCGTGTGTGTGTGAGTGACAAGCAGCCACACGCTGGGGGTGGTGAAAACAGTGGAAGTTTAGTCTCCTAGTTCGGGAGTCCGGAAGTCCGAAGTCAGGGTGTTGGCAGGGCCGCCCTGCTCTTCAGGTTCTAGGAAGAATCCTTCCTGCCTCTTCCAGCTCCTGGTGGCTGCTGGTGATCCTTGGCGTTCCTTGGCGTGTGGCTCCGTCACTCCCACTCTGCCTCTGTCCTCACAGGGCGTTCTTCCCTGCATGTCTCTCTCTCTCTACATTTTTCTCTGGCTATAAATTCACCAGTCATGGGATTAGGACTCATGCCAGTCCCCTGTGATCACATTTTAACTTCTCTCTGCAAAGACCCTGTTTCCAAATAAGATCCCATTCACAGGTTCCAAGTGGACATGAATTTTGGGGGGGACACTATTCAACTCAGTACACCATGTGTTTTGAGGGGTCCTGAGCGCAACCCCACGCTCGGGAACTCACTGGAAGGACTCAGGAATCACAGTAGATGGTTACGCTCATGGCTGAGGTTCTCACGGGGACTCAGCAGGATACCTAGCTGGTCGGTGAGGAGAAAGACATGGCAAATCTGGAGCAGTCCACTTGCAGGTGTTTGAGGCTCCCTCCCTCGCACGGGGGACGTGCCAAATGAGCTGCCTCGTTGGGCATGAGAAAAGCAGTAACATGGGCTTGGGCAGTATTTCTGCCCACAGAGCCCATCAGACACTCAGTGCCCAGAGTTTTTACTGGGTGCTGGTCATGTTGGCCTTAGCAGCTGCTCAAGTTCTGACCTCCAGAAAGAAGGCTGGCGTTCCCCATAAATCACATTGTAACCTGGTGCCCAGTGGGTGGTGCCCCAGCCTTAGGGCAGCGTTTATGAGACACTGAGCGCTCCCAGCCGAGGGAGACCGCAGTTTCAGGCCTGCTCTGTTTAGGACCGTGGAAGGGCATTCCACGTGCACATGAGCTGGGCTTCTGGCAGGCAGGTCTTGGGCAGGAAGGCACATCTGAACCCAGGAAATGAAAGTTTCCTGGGAGGGTCAGTGGCTGCCCCTTCATGAAGGGTGGGACCCCGTGTTACTGACTTCCCCATTTGTCCTCAGGGACGGGCCGTGCTGGAGGCTCAGCATCGGCCTCTGCTCCACCACGCAGGACACACACAGTGGCCGGGCAGCATCAGTTTGAGGAGCACCACTCTGAGTGTTGAGTCCACGGATGGTGTCCATCCTGCCTGGTGACCACTCTGCCTGTCAGCCCCGTTGGATAAGCTCTGGCAGAGCTGGGCCCCAAGGGTCAGAGCTTCCTCTGTGTGCTGGGGAGTTTGCTAGCTCGCAGTGTTTCTCTTGGTATGAGTGATATGCTTGGATGCACCCTAATGTCCGCATATATAGAGTCCATATATTTCAATAATTTCTCAAGTTGGACCTATTGATTTAGTTATTAAAAGTAGGACCTAACATTTTAGACATTTTTAGCAGTTTTTTTGTTGTATGCTTAAGATGGAAGAAATAGCAGCTCATCGGAAAGATCCTGTGGTTTTGGGGTGGCCTCCAAAGGTGTGGCCTGGTGCTCCATGGCAATCCATGCTTCTCACGGGGCGGAGGGGTGTGCGCAGGGGCTGGGCGAGTGGGGATGTGCCTTGGGCGCGTGGACGTTCTCTGACGGTCGATCTGTCTTCCTGGTGATGGGCAGTGGGTCATCAAGCACAGGTGGCGGTTGTGGGGGGAAGGATGTGTTGGAGGTATGAGGAGGGAGGCTAGGTAGGAAGCATTGTCTAGGCGTCGGTGCGGGGAGGACGGACCGAGGCGGCGCGGCGGCCCTGACGTCCGGCGGAGGGCACTGCTTTCCCGCAGCCGCGGCTCCCCAGGGGCCGGCGGGGGGGAGGCAGGGCTCTGGGTTCCAACAGGGTCGGCGAGTAGGAGAATGTACAAAACCGAAAGAATGTGACAGTGAGAGATTTGACGTGGGTGAGGCGGGGTGGAGAACACAGAAAAGGTGGGTGGAAGCCGGTGGGTTAGAGGTCGGAGTCACGCCCGCTCACCTCACAGGCTCAGACCGGGTTCCCGTGTGGTTCCAGCACGTTGCACCTGATTTTGCTCCACGTTGGGAGTAAAGCTGAGTACACCGGGTGAGGGCGTGTGCACATACCTTGCAACTCTCCGTGTATGAGAACTGTTCTCCGGAAAACACATGCTGCGAGCTTGACCATCTTCCCAAAGTCCTACACAGACCATGTAGTTCGAACAAAAAGCAGACAGAAACTTGTGATTTTGATGCCAAAGAGAAAAGTGCTGGCTTTACTTTGCATTTTATAAACACTGAACTTCAGTTTGTTTTTACTGCCCATTTATTTGTCCTTTCTGAATTTTCTCTTCACATTTATTGATCTTTTTAACAAAACAGCCTTTTGTTTTTTTGAATTTCTCTTGTCTGATTTCTGCTCTAGTTTTTATTATTACTATTTTTCAGTGGCCTGGATGCTCGGTTTCAGATGCTCGGTTTCAGATCCTCGGTTTCAGATCCTCATCATACGTGCCTCCTGTTTAATTGCCCTTGTGATCTGAGAAGACACTGTGTGTGATGTCTGCTTGTTTGCATGGGCGCGGGAGCTTTACGTGGTCAGGCATGCTTTCCTTCTAGATTCACGTTCTGGTCGAGCGTGAGAAGAATGTGCATCCTGCCTTGAGTGGGACGTTCCTTCAGTGTCGGGGAGACCAGGCTGCATTGTGGGTGGGGGTGTTCAGCTCATCTACGTGCCCCAGGCTTCTCTGCCAGTGAGGGAGGGGGTGGTGAGGTCTCTGGCCATGGGAGCATGTGGCCCTTTCTCTGTTGACGTGTGTGACTTTTTAAGATTTTATTTATTTATTTATTTGTTTGTTTATTTATTTATTTAAAAAGATTTTATTTATTTATTTGACAGAGAGAGAGCAAGAGCAGGAACACAAGCAGGGGGAGTGGGAGAGGGAGAAGCAGGCTTCTTGCCGAGCAGGGAGCCTGATGTGGGGCTCGGTCCCAGGACCCTGGGACCCTGACCTGAGCCGAAGGCAGACGCTTAACGACTGAGCCACCCAGGTGCCCAAAGATTTTATTTATTTGACAGAGAGAGCACAAGCAGAAGGAGAGAGAGGGAGAAGCAGGCTCCCTGCTGAGCAAGGAGCCCGATGTGGGACTTATCCCAGGACCCTGGGATCATGACCCAGGCTGAAGGTAGCCGCTTAACCGACTGAGCCACCCAGGCGCCCCTCGCCTCACATACTTTGATGCTCTGCTGTTAGGTGTTCGGGGTTGTAAGGTCTTGGTGGAGAACTGACCCCTTCCTCACAGAACTCCCCGCTTCATCCCTCATGATTGTTCTTGTTCTGCAGTCTGTCGTGTCTGAATGGGTCATGCTGTTCCAGCTGTGGTTCGCGTAGGTGTCTTCCTCCATCCCTTTCCTTTAAACCTGAGTGTTTGCTTACCGCGGGCGTCTTGTAGCCAACATAGGTCTGGTCCTGTGTTTTTCTCTGTTCCGACGGTCTCTGTGTCTTAATGGCTGTGTTTGGACAGTTTACGATTAAAAGGAGTATTGATGTATGTGGATTAATAACATTTACTGTGTCTGTCATGGAAGGTTTTACGTTTGTTGCATTTGTTCTTTGTTTCCTTCGTTTTCCTGCCTTCTCTGGTTGTGCCTGAGCCTTCTGGATGATTCCATGTTCCTCTCCCCTAGCAGAGCAGGTGCATTTCTCGCAGCGCTGTTGTTGTGGCCGTGGGGCTTCCGGGCTCCATGTGCAGTCATCTCGGTGCACTTTCCCATGGCCCTGCCGCCTCCAGGGTGGTGCGGGGACCTCGGAGCAGAGCGTTGCACTTCCTCCCTTCATCCACGTGCTGACGTCTGTCAGAGCTCTTCTTCCGGGACAAGTAGTTGATTTGCAGGCATGTTTTCTTGTTGTAAGGACGGGAGTGATGACTTTCAAGCTCTTTCCTTATTGGAGCTGAAACTGGAAGTCTCTGTTTTTGAAAGTTCTGGTTCACTTCGTCTAGATGCTGATGGATGTAAATGTTTTCGTAAACTCACCTAATGAGATTATATGTGGTATCGTTCTGACCCTTGCTGGAGATCCTGTACCCTTTCTTTAAGCAGCTGTGTAGTGTTTGCCTCTAGGTCTGAAGCCTCGAGGTGTTAGCCTGAATCACAGTTACAGGTCAGCGCTGTGTCCAGAGAGTGTTCCAGAAACATTTCCCGATGCCACGGCACTCCTGCCCGGTGGGCGCTCCCCTCACTTTACGGGGAAGCCACAGCTCAGGGGCGCTGACCTGCACGGTGCGGAGGGGCCGACCTGACCCTCCCTGCGGTCCAGCGCGCAAACCATGCTGCCTGCCCTCCTCTCGGCGGCTCGGGCTTCCGTCCTGGCGGGCTCGTCACCTCCTCCTCCAGCTGTCACGCTACAGGACCCTCCCTTCCCGGGCGGCCCCCTTACCCGCACAGCCCAAGTAACACACCGAGGACTGTGTGTTTGTCCCCAGCGGTTTCTCTCCCTCTCCTCTTCTTTCATGACTTCTGCTGCCTTTGGGGTCTGATCCCCTCATTCTTGATCTTTATCCTGCCATTAATTATTTCTTCCTACTGCTTGTCCTGTGTGCAACACACCCACCAGGCTAATTTTCATAAAAATGTCACAGTGGCCGTTTTCCCTTCACCCCGGAGCCTTCAGTGGCCCCACTTCTGTTTATTCACAAATCCACATTTCGTTTCCGAGAAGTAATTTGGAGCCCTGACCATCTGGTTCTCCCTTTTCCTGTCTCTGTTCCCTCCCCCACTTGCCCAGTAATTATCTAAGAATCCTAGCTTATGTCTAAGCCTGGCTGTATTCACCCTTTCCCCCACCGAATACCCTCTCTTCACCTCACCAAGATCTTGATTTTAGTAGTTACTTAGTTGTGTTTTTGTTGGAGCATAGAAAAGGATTCAGTAATTCCCTTGAAGTTTACAGATTATAGCATTCAATTCACTGTTTTATTTTGCTGTAAATGAGCTGCCCGCTCCTTCTCCCGGTCCATCACGCCCCTGCCCCCGCGCCCCGGGTATTTCATAACAGTGTGCAATGGTAATCTTGTTTATTTTCATGTGAGTGTCATTTCTTAATTTGGGGGACTCAAATGAAAATTATGACCAATTTTCTAAGATAATTACTGTAAACATGCCATTTACCAGTTATACTCATTTTGTCTAGAACCTGACCAAATTATTGGTTTAGAGCACTTTTGTTCCATCTCAGCTACATGTGCCGGTGTGTAATTATGTGTGTGTGTGCGTATGCTGAGAGCTGGTGGCTGTATTTGTCAACCTGGATAACGTTGTGTGTTCCTCTGCATACTCCATAACTTCCTGGCTGGCGTCCGCCTTGACCCATCTCATTCCTGGGTTGATGACTCTGGTCACCAGGCCGGGCTCCGCGTGTGCAGGGCTCTGAGCCCCTTCCTCTTGCTTCCCCCAGAGCCTGGACCACCCTCCCACTTCACCCTGTTTGCTTCATCACAGAGGCTTCTGTTTCTTGTGACTCTGGGACAAGTCCTTGTAGGAAATCCCAGGGCTGCAGAGTCTGTGGGGTATGAATTTGGTATCAGAGTGTAGTGTTCAAACAGAACTTTGTAGTTCAGGACAACCTAACAGACTGTGGACACGTTTTAGGAGCGAGGATAGACATTCTGTGAATTGGGATCCAGTGTGAGCCATAAAACATAATTTACTATGTGTGTTTTCTGTCTTTTCTTGCCTCACTCTTTTAGAATATGCGGCACACCGCCTTGTGTTGTAAACTCGGCTCCACTGCACTTTATCTTCTTCTTCGGGTACTTTGGCTCATGATGTGAAGAGGATATGTTACCCAGTATTTGAATTCTCCTCAATTAGACTAAGTGCTTTGTGAACAGAATGTTTTCTTTCTCTGCTTTTTGCTCCCTGGGTCATAAAATGCTTCCCGTCATCTCTGTTCCGTACTTATCTTCAATCTAAAGTAAATTGAGTTGATGGAAGGTTACGACTCTTGGCGTTTACAGGAGACAAGACACCATAGGTTCATCCGGCAGTTGCCGCGGAAGCTCATGGGGTGTCGTTGACAGAGCGGTTTAGCCAAGTTTAAACAAGTTGTAGACAGTTGCAGCAGATTATTTTTTTAATATTCAGAAACAGTTGGAAGCCTGTTTGTTGAAAGAGACAGTGTGTTGGGGGGTTTCATGGAAATGGTACTTCCGCCGGACGGGGTATAGATGGCGCTGCGCTCTGTGCGTCGCGCACCAGCTCCCGGCCGACAGGTTCTTTCCAATTGCCCAGAATGTCGTAGGCTTTTCAAACTATTGAGGAAACCAGTCATACTCCACCTTGATATCTGTTAACATTTAAAAACACTGATTTTCCTTTTTAGTGGAAATTGTTTATGCTGAGATCACTTTAAAAAATTATCTTTATAAAATAAGAATAATTCTATTCGTTAAAAGTAAAGAGGTGTGTACTTGTGCATTATCTACGCTGCTTACAAAGCTCTGTCTTCTGAACAACTTCCTGGGAGGGCTGAGAACGAGCCCTGCTCGTGGAGTACGTCCGTTGTAGCCAGTTGTGTGATCGTGGAGATACGGGAAGAGACGGTTCCCCGGGTGCATTTCCTCAGGTGCTATTTGTTGCCAGATTATCAGTCCATGTAGGAGTGACACAGTTTGTACTGGTGACAAGCAGGACGTGCCCATTCCTGCTCTCTGCCCTTGTTCAACCTGCCGCAGGTTCTCCATGCACCACGGTCCTCGGTGGGAGGGGCCTGAGGAGCACCGGCCCCGGATCGGATCGGGGCGTTCTGACTGTGGTCGTCTGCCCCGGCTGCCAGGGGGCACTGGCCTTGGGAACGTGGGTCTGGACTCATTTTATCACAAAGTAGCTGAAAGCCAGATGCATTTAAAGAACTTCTATTTGGACCATTATAAACAGAAAACTTCTTCTGCCATTATAACTCATTAATGGGAAAGTGGTCATTTAAAGTAATTATTTGCTTTGTTTTGAGCCCTTAAGAGAGGAGACTTTATTTAAATGTTTCTTTCAAAAAGCCCCAAAAATGCTTTTCATCTTCAAGTATAGTGGTCATATTCAGACTAAATTTAATTTGAAATAAGCAGTTATAGCACAGTATAAATATTTTAGTGTTCAGCAAAGTAAAATGGTGAAACAAGGAGCAGATCTGATAATTTGTATTTGTCGGTGCTGAGCGAGGCAGAGCGTGAGACCTTTCCAGGCGAGGGTGCGCCCGGCCGTCCTGTGTGGGCCTGCTCCACCCTGTGCTCCTGACTTCCCTGTGGCCCTTCTGCTCCTGGAATCTGCCCGGTAGGGCAGCAGGATGCTGTGTGGTAAATCTGGAGGGACTGGAGTTACTGGCTGCCTTTCCCTCAATAGTCATTGAATTTGCACGTTTACTGAGGGCTACCTAAGTGCCTGGCACCACTGTGGATGGTGTGGGGTGTGGTGTTTTATTGATGCTATTCTTGTGTGTAAAGCACAGTGTCTCCCAGACCTCATCCATTCCGGAAAGGTGGTCCTCTGTGATGGCTCAGGCTTTTGGAAGACTCTCCCTCAGGTTCTGAAGGTCACGTCAGAAAAGCAGCTGCACACAGACCTCATGGTCTTTAGGATGAAGGTTTGCGTCCAGAGGCTGCCTGGGGATGAAGGGCATTTATTTGGAGGCACTTTTTTAAAAAAAATCAGCTTTATAGCTTATTTTGTTATGTTTGTTTTGATGGTTTAGTGTGATCTCTATTTGTCTTATTTTGTAGGGTTCAGAATAAGCTGGAGGTGCTGAATTACACAACCGTTCCTATCTATCTCCCGGAAGTCACGATTGGAGCTCACCAGAGTGACCGTGTCTTCCAGAAATTCATAGAGGTGAGGTTTTGAAGCCAGGTGAGCTGTCTGCTGTGGGCCCCGTGACTGGCACCAAGGTCATGTCCCCAAAAAGTGGCTTTTGTTTTTTGCCTGTTTGTTTTAGTGAAAGAGCTTCCTTTTCATTGAAGTAATTCTCCCTTCTTCTCCTCACCGTTGGATCTAATGCTGGCGTAGCTCCTCCCTCAGCAGGGGAGACGTGTGGCAGGCGGCCTTCTTTGTCAGTGTGTTATCTTGATAGGGACATGCTGCCTGATCTCTAGCTCTCGTCTACATTTCTTCAATGTCAGATTGTACTCCTTATGGTATGTCCATGCATAAAGAATGGAGACGTGCATGTCTGCAGGAGGTCTGCAGAGCCGGTGGGAGAGCGCAGGGGTGGGGCGCGGAGCTGGGTCAGGATGACGCAGGGCTCAGGAGGTTCTGCCTGTGTTACTGGTCTTCTCTGATTTTCATACCTTTTTAGTGAATTATTTGTTTTCAGAGTTGTTTTTGGAGAGTCATTTCAGGCAAAATTCATGAACTTAGAGGACACTTATAAGTTGTGTTGTAGAAGCCAGCAGATGAGGGAGAGATTTCTCTGGGAATCCTGACATCAGTGCAAGACTAAGGGCACGATCCATTTCTACATCAGCTGTGGTTGGGTTTGTTATTGGCAGATGTGTGAAAGGATTATATTTAAATTAGATCACCAGGCTGAGCTGCCAACATTTAGATAAGTTTAAATCTTAAATTTTTTTGCATTGCTATAATTCTCTGATGCATGCAGGTTGCTTGAAGCACTGATTGGATGTCCGAGTAGATCCCATTGCTTGCTATCTTACTTGAGATACTTGGCATTTTTTTTAATAGAAGCTCTTCTGGTTGTTTTGGAAGTGATTGTATTCACTGTAGGGATTTGGGGAAGTACACAAAACCAGAGGCTGTCACTCAGCAGTCCCCACAGTTGGTATGTTTGGGGGTCTCTCCTGACAACTGTCGGCGTACAGGTGCGTGGCACTCTGCAGGACGGTGGTGGCGGCTGTGCTGTCCGGGGGCTGGGCTGGCTCCCCCCTGCCGCTGGTGCCTCGTTTGCACCGACTTCCTGCTGAGCCCCGTGTACAAGTGGCCTCATTTTGTTCTGTGTCATCACGACTCCCACCTCCGTCTAGGCAGCCACCATGGTGCTTGGATTGGCGCTCTGGCTTCCTCTGCCTTCCCCATGTCTAGTGAGCTTGCGTGCAAAACCCGTGGCCCACCCTTCCGGCCCTGCCACCGCTCCCACCGCTGGGGCCCCCGCCAGGCCGTGGGACACTGGCAATCTGGCTTCCAAGGAGCCTCCTTCCCCACCGCAGCCCCGAGGGCGTCCGCCGCCATCCCCCCGAAGTTGTTTGTTGGTCCAGAGCACCGATGCTGCGGGCTGTAAGGTGGCGCAGGCATGGAGGATTTAAAATCAGATAAATACTCAATTACCTAGTGAGAATTTTTTGCCCTTTTAAATTTTTAAAAAATTCATCTGATTCTGTCAGTGTGTCGATTTACTGATAATAGGTCTTTAACGTCTCTTACTTTTGGTGACCTCACTTTTAAACGAGCAAGCTTAGAGATTTTGGAGTCACTGATATGTGGTGATGATGAGTAATTTTTTCTAATGCTCTCTCGTTTATGAGTGGTGCTGGCTTTCCACTTGTGTTACTGATAAGGTTTCCTCTCTAAATGTATTCAGTTTTTCTAAATGTAAGCAAGGGATTTGGCGTGCCGCTGTGACCTGAGTGGGGAGGGGCCTCAGATGAGTTGAGTGGCTGAGCTCTGCTCGCTGCAGGTTCTGTGGGCTCCAGGCCCTTTCATCTGGTCCTCCCACACCTTCACGGCCTTTGTTCATCAGTGCAGTTACTCTTTCCACTGAACACTTTGTGAGAGCGCGCCAGGGGCCACACTTGTCCTGGACACTGGGGACATGGCTGCCCTCATGGGGTGTACATCAGAGTAGAAGGAAACAGTAAAACAGAGAATGTGTTAGATGATGGTGACAGGTGCTATGGAGACAATTCAGTCCCCAGAAGAAGGTAGGGCAGAGCCTGATGAGGTGGGGGCTGGATTTGGAAAGCCTGAGTCATGCTCCCGGAGCCCTGGAGAGCTGTGGGAGGTGAGGGGAGCCAGTGGGGTACGGTGGGGAAGGGCCCGGGTGGGGAGACGGGCAGGGGTGGAGGTGAGGCGTGGCATTTCCAGCACATTGCAGACACAGGGAGGAGGCCTCCTGGGCCGGTGTGAGGTCTCTGCAGCAATGGAGGGGAGGGTGTGTGTGACATACTTCGTAACGGGAACATTCTGGTTTCTAACCCGACATTGGATTGAATAGGGGCATGCATAGAGGCTGGGAGGCCAGTTAAGAGGCTTAATAGGAATGTAGGCCAAGGGGTAGTATGAGCTTGGACCATGATGGTCATCACAGAAGGTTCAAGAAGTGGTCAGATTATGGGTACAACCGACGGAGTCTGTTGAAACTTCTTGGAAGAGAGGAGAAAGTAAGCTCTTTGCGGGGTTTTGGCTTCGGGAACCAGAACTCGAGTTGGAACTGGCGGGTGTTGCAAGACGTAGAAATACAGGTTTCGGGGAAGGGTGAAGAATTCGACGGACCTGTTTGAGATGCTTATGATACCCACAAAGAGGTGTTGAGCAGGTGGTTACACGTGGTGAGCTGGGGTTTGCAGACAGGAGGGAGTTGTCAGCGTGTGACCAATGTTTGGCGTCACGGTGCGGGTTGAGGTCACCGGTGGCGAGGACAGGTAGGGAAAGGAAGAGCGTGAGGGCAAGAGGTTGAGGGACAGCGGAGAAGCAGACCACGGTGCTGTCTTCCGGGAGCGTGCCCTCGCGTGTCTGCTTATTTCAGTCATTGCATTTACAAGTGGGGGATTGGTGGTACCTACAGGAATTTCTTCTCTTGGTGGATGGCTGTTAGTGAAGTGTAGTTTTGTATATATTTCTTTGTGTATAAGCAGGAAAGAGTGAGCCGGATTGTCCCAAGAGAGTAGGACTGGCCCCCAGAGCACGTGAGACTCTCATCATCCTGCAAGGGATTGGGTGGGGGCCGTGCCCTGCCGTCGAGAACAGGTGGGGCTTGTGCAGCAGCCCAGGCAAGACCAGGTATGGCTCCTCCGTGGTGGAACAGCCTGCCACGCCATGGAGGGTGTTCTTGCAGTGGGTGGGACCTCCAGGCGGCCCTGCTCAGAGCAGGTAAACTCCCAGCTGAGCCCCAGGCCCAGCCATCGTAATGGACACACAGGGACTGTTAGAATTACCTCTGTATGGAAAGTGGACATTTAAAAGTCCCAGTATGTGAGAAGGAAAACAGGGGCATGCTGGCAAGTCATGACAGCTCTGTTTTCCCCTAATCTTTATACTGCCTTTTCTTCCCCTTGCCTTGATGGGTCTCCAGTTCATGGGCGAGTAGAAGGTGCGGCGGTGGCTGTCCCTGTCTGCTTCCTGCTCTCATGGAGGACGTGCTCAGTAATTCACCAGCAGGGGTTATGTTTGCTGTGGATTAACGTAGATGCTCTTTCTTAAGAACTTAAGGAAGTTGCATTTTATTATTAGTTGAATTTCGGTCACGTGTGGGTATTGAGTTTTATCACGTGTCTGCCCTGGATGATTATTTTTTCTCCTTTTTCTGTTCACGTCAGTTATATTGATTGATTTTCTAATGTGAGACCAACCTTGGTTTTGTGAAGTAAGTCCCACTTTTGTGTGTATTATCCTCTTTGTGTGCAGCTGAACCTAATTCACATTTTTAAAAATTTTTTTATATTTATTTTATTTTATTTTTTTAAAGATTTTATTTGACAGAGAGAAAGCAGGAGAGCATGAGCAGTGGGAGCGGCAGAGGGAGAGGGAGAAGCAGACCCCCTGCCGAGCAGGGAGCCCGATGTGGGGCTCGGTCCCAGGACCCCAGGATCACGACCTGAGCCGAAGGCAGTCGCTTAACCAACTGAGCCACCCAGGCGCCCCTAATTCACATTTTTAATTTAGGACTTTTATACCTATATTGTTGAGAGACTGGATGATAATTTCCCTTTCTTCTGACACGCTCCTGAGAGTGATCGTATTGTCTGCATCGTGCTGACATCGGCACTCCGTTGAGAGGGTACCGTCATTTCTACTCTCTGGAGAGTTTGTGCAAGACGAGCATCACGTCATCCTTCAGTGTGACTAGGATTGACTGGTGGGGCTCCACTGGAATATTCTCCACTCTGGATTCAGTTTCTTTAATAGACGTGAACTATTCAGTATTCTGTTCCTCTTTGGGAAAGTCGTATTTATCAAGGCATTTTCTGCCCCCATTGCATTTAAATTTTCTAGTTTCTTGCATGGAGTTGTTTAAAATGTCCTCTTTTGTGCTTTTAACTCGGTCAGGCCTGAGGGTGCCCATCGTCCCCGTCTTCATCCGAGTGGCTGGTCCTGGTGCTGCCCTTCTCCTCTGTTCTCGGAAGGGGCTTGTCGTTCAGGGACCTAACGGGTGTCACGTATGTTACACATTCTGGTGCACTGATGACTGTTCTTTATTTTTTCTCTTTGCTGTTTTTCAGACTTTTTGAGATGAATAAGGACATCGTTGATTTTTCACCCTGTCTTGCTCTTGAACAGATGCGTTTCAGGCTGGACATGTTGCCCTCTGGATTTGGCTTGATCTCCTAAGTCTTGATGTTGGGTTTTCCTTATTCAACTCAGAATATTTTCTAATTTTAATCTGATTTCTGTTCTGACCAATATGCTCATTTGAATTATACTGGATAACTTAAAAGCAGTTGGGATCTTTCTAATGACCTTTTTGTTAACTGATTTCTGGCTTAATTCTACTCTAATCACAAACATACTTTGTATAGTTTCAGTCCTTGGATGTGTTTGAGACTTACTTTTTGGATCAGCATTTGGTCAACATGGTGACATTTTGGGGTCGTGGAGGAGAGCGCCCCTTCCTCTGTGCTGTGTGGCGTTCTGCTGGAGTCTCGAGGTGACATATGTCGTGGTGTGGCCCACGTCGCCTTCCTCCATGCTGGTCTGGGTCTCCTGTGGGTCTGCTGTGCAGCCTCTGTGCAAGTCCCCCGCTGTTGGTGGACTGGTTCCTTCCCGTGGTTCTGCGCGGTTGTGCTTCGCACACGCCGAGGCCATGTGTGTAGATGGAGCGCTGCTCTATGTGCCCCGAAGCCTCCCTTGTTGTGGGCGGCGCTTGTCCCCAAAGTCTGCTTTCTTCACTGCCAGTGCGGCGCCTTCTGCTGTCTTCCCTGGGCGGCCTTCCCGCATGGCTGTGTGTCCGGCAGGCGCTGTGCACCCTGAAATGCTTGTGCCTCGCATTTCATCCCGTCTGCATACTGGGACTGTCTCTCTGTCCACATGCATTGCAGCTGCTGATGGGCTTGTGTCTGAGTAGCTCCTCCTCCTCAGTGTTTTGTGTGTTTCTGCTGTCTCTGTTTTTTCCCTTCTGGCCCTCTTTTGGATTAGGGGGTTTTTGTTGTCATTCTGCTTCCTCCCTCTGTTCGCTTCCTAGCTGTCATTCTCTTAATAGTTTTTAATAGCCAGTCTGGTAATTAAATATCCATCCTTGATGTATCGAAGTCCACGGTGAGCTAGGTCTCTAGTTCCGGAACAGGGGTCTCGGGGCTTTTTCCTCTATTTGCCCAGCTCTTGTCTTGTGTGCTGTTTTTGTCGTCTGTCTCACTCCCCCGAGCACTGTGGGCCCTGGAGACACGATGCTCATCATTGTCTGTGGTCGGTGCCCCCGCAGCTTTGTCCAGGGCTCCCCTGTACCCACCCCGTCCCCCTGCTGTCTGTGCTCTCACTCCACAGCCTGAAGAATCCTGGCTGACAGAAAAGTTTCTTCTTAAATGGTTTTCATGATCCTCGTTTTATCTGTTTTTTACTTTGGAATGTTTCAAATTTACAAAATTAACAAGAATAGAAAAATAACATTGGCTGAACCATCGTGAGCGCTCAGGATGCCCTCTTAGCTGCAGTCAGTGCAGAGGTGGTTCTCAGCGTGGGGTGCCTGCACCAGCCCCCCGCCCCCGGCCCTCGTGGGGACGCAGGCTCTCGTGCCCCAGGCCAGGCCTCCCGCGCAGACCTGCTGGGGGTGGGGCCCAGGATCTGTTTGAAGGAGAGAACCATGGCTTTAAGGTGTCCTTCTTGCAGATGGACCTTCTCCTTCACAACCGCAGTGTAGCTGTCAAGGCCAGGAGGTTCACGTTCATATGTTCCTAACTCTACTCCGTAGACCCTTCAAGGTCCCCCGTTGTCCCAGAGATGCTCTGTAGAGCGGAAAGACCTGGTGCAGGAGAACTTCTGAGGAGGGCAGGACGGGCAGTGTTTGAAGGTCCCTCCGTTTGGTGTTGTTTGCTCTTTGCCCACGACTAGGCTTCAGCTGTCTGCCTTTTGTAGGAGCCTCATGGAATTGACCGTGTCTTCTCAGCCCAGGGCTCCCCTGGGTCCCCTCACGGGTCGTGCCGATTTTGATCGCTTGGCAGAGGTGCTGTCTTCACTGTCAGTTGCTCTCTTACTTCTTGTAATTTATATATTTTCAGGGGAAAGTACTTTGAAACTTGTGCATTTCCTCATCAGACTTTCACCCAGTGGCTCAGTTATTACTGTGACGGTCGCCAAACTGTCGCCTTCCTAGTTCTGTCAGCGCCCCTCCGGTACCGCTTTGTCTCGCTGTAAGCGAGTGCTCTCTCTTGTCCCTGGACATCCACTTACTCGGTTGTGTCGCTGCGGACTCCCAGGGTCGCCTCTTTGGCCCATACGCCTCTGTTGGCCTCTGGCACCTGGGTGCTGGCGACCGAGCTCGCAGCAGCACCATCTGCCCCGGGGTAGCACAGCAGGGTCCGGCCTCCTCGTTCCCCACTTGTAGGCTTCTCACAGGGCGAGAGGTGTGGTGCCCACGGCCTCGGGGTATGTGCTCCCGGAGGTCACCGGCGTGTGACCTGTTGCACACACGCTCATGTGTCACGGTGAGCACCTACGTCCCAGCCCCTGCATGTGCATCTCTACTTTTGTCTCTTCTCTGCTTGGGGTCCCTAACATGCTTTGGCTGACATTTGTCTCAGTTTCCAAAAAGACTTGCTGGAACCTCTCCAGTGTGGCCTGCACTCCTCTCCGAGCGCTCCCCTTCTTGGGCCCCCAGTCGGTCCTCTGGGCCTTTGTGCACATTCTGTGAGCAGGTGCTCTTCCGTGTGGTTTCCGTCCTGTCTCTCCGTGAGCTTCAGCCGGGCATGTTCTTTTCATGGGGCTTCCAAGGCACTAGTCTTCCCAGCTCTTTCTCATCTGCTCCTAGACCTGCCTTTCCTTTTTTCTGTGTTTAATTGTTTTTTTTTTTTTTTTAAAGATTTTATTTTTATTTATTCGAGAGAGAGAGAGAATGAGAGACAGAGAGCACGAGAGGGAAGAGGGTCAGAGGGAGAAGCAGACACCCTGCTGAACAGGGAGCCCGATGTGGGACTCGATCCTGGGACTCCAGGATCATGACCTGAGCCGAAGCAGTTGCTTAACCGACTGAGCCACCCAGGCGCACTCTGTGTTTAATTGTAATCCTAGCCTGTTCGATTCTAGAATTTCCATTTTTTATTATGTCGAGTTATTTGCTGAAATTATTTTGTCCCCTGATTCCTGAGCACATTCGTCACAAAGTTATCTGGTAGCCGCACTGTCTGGACCTCTTTTCGATCCGTTTAAATTGCCTGGCTCTCCCCGGCTCCTTTCACGGTTGGTCATTCTGGCCTGTTTTTCCGTGTGCCTTGTTTTCTTTCCTTTAAGTGCCAGTCATCGTAAAGATGGCTGGACGCTCTGGATGGCATTCTCTTACCTTGAGAGGACGCAGGCGCTGTCTCCTGGCAGCACTGAACTTTGGGCAGGTTGCTGGAGGCCATCCCCAGACCAAGCCACCTGATGCCCAGCGTAGGTTTGTGAGGTCCGCTGGGCTTGCCCTTTGCGCTTCCTGAGGAGGGCGAGCTCCGTGGGGCCCTGCCCTGGGGTGGGTCCTGGCCTGGCCCCCTGTCTCCAGCGGCCCTTCACCTGTGGGTCTTTGGGCTCCCAATTATCCCTGCAGGAGTGGATGGGTCTTGGGGAGGGGGGCCTTGCAGGGACCAGGCAGCCCGTCTCTTCTGCCTTCTGGGACCTGGGACCTCCCTGCCTTAGTGCCTTTGCACAGGTGCTTTCCACACGGTGCCCATCTCTCCTCGTGGCTCAGGAGGGGCGCGTCTTCTGCATCGGTCCCCCAGGAGCTGAGTATGTTAGCCATTTTAACCACAGGCATGCTGGGGGGATTTGGCAGTTTTCCATCATTATTGTGTTCCACGTGTTAATGTCTTATTTTTAATTTGTGAGTATTAAGATAATCTATTCTATTGGACTTATAATTTTAGTTAAATGCTTAGAAATGCTGAAATTTTTAATTAATCTTTAAAAATTTCTAAGCATTAAAAGAATTTTAAAAACATGTAAGCATTTTAAAGAAGCACTTTTAGCACAGTGTTAGATTTGCAGAGAAGTTGTGAAGCTGCTGGAGAGTTCTCGTGTACCCCGCACCCCGTTTCCCATGCTGACGTCTTATGTGAGTGTGGTGTATTGTGGCAGGGGACGGACCTGCGTCTGTCCAGTACTGTTCACTAGAGTCCATACCATATTTGATGTCTTGTGTCTCCCTAATGCCTTGTTTCTGTTCCAGGACCCCATCCAGGGACCACAGGACTGAGTTGTCATGTCTCCAAAAGCTCTGTTTGGCTGTGGCCGTCACATTTCCTTGTGTTTAGTCTTTATGACAGTTTTAAAGAGGACGGTCAGGTATTTTATAGGCTGTCCCTCAGGTGGGGTTCGTCTGACGTTTTTCTCAGGATTAGCCTGTTTTTGTTTTCAGAGAGGTGAAGCCCCGTTCCTGTCACATCATGGACCGCACACACACCACGTCACTGCTGGTGTCGGCCTTGACCCCCGGCCGCAGCCGGGCAGGTGCTGCTCCCTTTGCAGGAAGTGACCGTGCGTACCACAGGCTTTATAGGTGCCCGCTGAGTGGGAATTGTGTGAACCTTTAGAGGAATGCTCATGTTTCTAAAGGAAACTCAGTTGTTTGATATTTAAAAAAATGATAAATTGAAATTAGAATGTAAATAACAGTGACCATTTGTCCTCATTCGCAGAGTGTTCTGTTTGGACATCCGTTGTTACCACGTGTCCCTCTGGAGAGCACGTGGTGGGGAATATAGTGGTGAGTGACACGAAGCCCTTGGGCTGATCTCACACGCAGCTGCTGCGGGGCTGGAGAGATCTGTGGCTCCCAGAAAAGGGGTTCCTGGCCAGAAAAGGGATGCGGAGCTCCCATCTAGAAATGCTCGAGGAGGCCGCAGGTACGGCTGGTCTGCCTCCGAGACACCTGACACGCTGGTTGGTTTCCTGCTGGCAGACAAGTGAGCGGTGTGGGGACGTTCCAAAGAATCATTTCTTTCAAGAGGAGGAATTGTTTGGTGTTGGAGCGGAGGCCATTCTGTGGCTGTTTCCTGGAACAGGTGGGATGGTGGGCGCCCTTACGGCGTGGACCCTCAGAAAACGACTCTCCTGCTAGGCTCTTTCTCATTTTCTAGGAAAAAAAAATATTTTTAACGTTGAAAATGTGTTTTAGTCAGACTCCACCAACAGCATGAAAAGTTTCTATAAACCTGACTCACGTAATAAAGGTAATAAAATTACTAAAGCCACACCTCATAATTTCACGAGGAACTTAAAATGTATTTGCAGTGTGCTTACATAGACACTTAGGAAACAGGAGGGTGGTGCTCTGCCGATTGTAATACATCCATGACGTATTCATATTTTATAGTAGACCATGAACTTGCTGGTACTTGTGGTTCAGAATTATTGGAGAGCACTTCTGATTCTTGGAAGCAGGAGCAGTGTGCTGACCTTTTTTTAATTAAGTGTTATAGTCTCCCTTTCTCTTTTAGGATGTTTCTGCTCTTTCTGCCTTTGCTCTTTTGGGTCAGGGTTTAAATTTCTTTTTTACTTACACCAGCACTTTCTGAATCTTGTGGATGGGATACTATTTCTTATATTTTTCAACGGCTTCTTTTTCTTTAAGCATCTCAAGTATAGTTCCTTCGTCCTGCATCTGGTAATACCAGGTTTGGAGGACCTTCGGACTGCGTCATTTATTGTTTCCTCTAATTCTTACCTATGGGGGCTTCTTCCCTTCTGTGTTCTAGAGACTCTGGACACTAAGTTCTTGCTTTGTGGGCCTCTCTCCGTGGGCACTTAGTGAGAGTCCCTCCTAAATACAGGATGCCCAGTTAAGTTTGAATTGGGAGAAACAATGATGCTCTTTTGGTGTGAGTATGCCCCTGACATTTCATGCACCGGGGCATCCAACGCTCTTTGGTAGCTCTGGCCCTTCCCACTCCTGTAAGGGCAGTTTGCTGCTGCCAGCCCCGAGACTCCTGACCAGCAGGGGCCCCGGGCCCCCGACGTGGTGAGACTGGAACCCCCACCCCCGTGCGAGGACAGACCGTGGCCGCGGGTTCCCCAGATGGCAGCTGAGGTCGCCTTGCAGGGTGGGGGCTCCCTTCCCTTCTGCCTTCCACGGAGGGTGCTGCCCTCCAGGAGCTGTGCTTCGGGAAGGAAGCCCCTCCCTGTGCCCCACCTCGCACAGACTGGCAGCTTTGCCTTCCGTCTCCGGGCAGCTCTTCCCACGTCCCCAGGGCCATGGAGGCTTCAGCTCGCCACTCTGGTTTTCAACCTGCTCTTCATTTCTAGCCCCTTGTGATTTCTTGCAGAGCTCAGCAATGCATTTAAAAGCATTTCTAGAGGTTTTATATCAAGGGCTTTTTCAGGGCTTTGGGGCTGTTATTTTGCTGGAAAGGGAAAGCATGCCCTAGCAGGGCATGATCAGAGGGGGCTGTGGGGAGTGCCGTGAAGCCTGGGTTGACGTTTTCATGAGGCTGTAAGCCAGTGCGCTGTTTTGAGAGAGAGAGCATCTGAATTATGTGCGGGAAGGATTGCTCTGCTTGCCAGGTTGGATTCTGAGGGTGGGGGCAGAGAAACGGAGGGTGTTTGGGGAGTCTGCGTGAGAGACTGGGGGGTGGGGAACATGGCTGTGACCCCCGGGGCAAGCCACGTTCCCTTATCCAAGAGCCCCTGTATACAGTGCCAGTGTTGCCCTTTCCCCAGAGTCAGATCTGTTCTTATGTTCAGGTTTACAGCTAAATAAGCAATTGTGGAAGGTTCCAACAGGAGGGTGCTCAAGGGAGGGACGCAGCTGCAGGGGTGGGGACGGGTGCCTCGGCCGGTGCTGGGCGTACTGTTGGTCTCACTGCTTTCCTTCTAGACCTGTGGTGGGTACAGGGCGGGGAGCAAGTGTAGACACACTAGAAACTGTACTCTGAAGTGGACGGGTTGTGAGGTGCGAGCTGGGCTGACGGATCACGGGGGTTTGTAAGAGCAGAAGCTGCTTGTTCGGACGGTGGCTTTCATTGTGGGGCCTCAGGCACACTTAATCATGGACATCCATTATTGACCCTATGTTCACTGAATTCACTGATGAACTGGATGAACCCAGAAAGGGTGGCTCGCTAGAGAACTTTCCAGCGGACAGCCTGACACCCCAGACGCCTGTCCACCCTGTCTGCATGCTGGAGTGGCGCTGTGCTCTAACCCGCGTGTCGGCCACGTCCTGGTTGTCAGTGGCACTCCCCGCAGTGGCCATCCCAGGCTTATAGAGTATGAGGACCGCTGGGAACACAAGGCACCGCCCCCACCCCCAGCCTTTTACATCTGCCCCCGTGCTTTATTTCAGCAGCCCACCCGGAGCGGTACAGCCCAGGCCTCCTTGTCAGAGAAAGACTCCGCCGCTTTCATGACATTTAATTAGATTCTGCAGTGACAGTGACAGGTGCCGTCAGCATAGCTGTTTGAACCGACTGCTGACCCATTCGACGCGGGGGGCTTGGTGGGGAGCAGAAGTGCCGGGGCCACCAGAGCAGCTGCCCCTTCCCCCCCCACCCCACCCCCGTGTGCCAGCCTGGGGCCTGGGCCTGGGCCGGTGGGCCGGTGGGCCGGTGGGCCGGTGGGACGGTGGGACGGTGGGTGGGCAGGCTTTCCTCCCGCACACTGTGCCGGAGCTGCCGCAGGAGGGGGAGGGAGGGGTGGGTGAAGCGAGCGAAGCAGAGGAGCTCCCAGAGCCCGCAGGCCCTGCCGCCCCCAGTCCCTGCGGCTGCCAGCACGGCTCCTGTTTACATGCCACGGGCAGGTCAGGGCAGTGCAGACTGCTGGACCTTGAAGGGAGAGTTTGGATAGAGTGGTAGAAATAGGCTTTCCCATATTTGTTTGGGCCGTTGTTTTATTTTGAAAGGCTGAGACGTTCTCAGTCCGTTTATAGGCCAAAGGACGAGAGCCCGTAGGAAGTGAGGGAGAAGGTGCAGGAGGGCCAGAGGTTGCGGGGGCCTGGAACGGATCCCGGGCGCGCCAGGCGGGTGTGGCCGCCCCCGGAGGAGTGGCACAGAGTTCCCACAGGGCCGGCCCACTCCTGCGGGAGGAGCCACCGAGAGGGGGAGCGGAGCCCCACTCCATTAGACCAGGGTGGAGCAGGCTCTTGTTGCGTCAGAGACACGCCCTGCTGGTAGAGAACCTGCCGGCGGGGGAGCGAGGGGCCCAGCAGGCTCAGGCCAGCGCCCGGCCTGTACGTGGGCTGCTGGTCCCCCAGTCTCTTGTCCCTGAGGGAACCTCACTGGCACTCCTTCCAGCCGCAGGGGTAGAGGGTAGATTGTAGCTGTTTGACTTCCTGCAGTTACATTTGCGTGCGTGTTTAGCATGGTGTCCACACGTGATGTGATAGCTGAGGAGTCTCTGGGGATAGTTTCCCAGAAGGCGTCTTGACGAGCTGTTACAGGTAACACTCTGCAGCTACGGAACATTCCTGGTGTCACATTTGCACGGTGGTTTGTGTCCCTGTGGATCCTGTCGCCTGTGTGGCTTCTCTTGGAAGCCAGTCAGTGGGGACGACAGGAGGGCAGTGCTCACCCCCCCACACAGTGGCCGTGGAGGTGACCCCCATAGACTCTGGACCCCTGCCCCATAGCTGGCCTGCCTCAGTGTGTTCGGAGGGGTCAGCTTGAAGGAAAGCAGGCCCGTGGTGGCCAGCTGTGTCCGGCTGCCTGTTTTGGGTCCCCCAGCCTGAGCCTCGCTGCCCACCTGAGCTGAGGGAGACCCTTGGGGTGAACATTCCCACTTCCTCCCATGGCTGGGCAGACTCTGTGGCACCAGGGCCCGCGTCTGGGCGGTGTCCAGGTCACGGGATTCGTTTTGCTTCTTGGGGTTTTGTGATTTTTACTTTTGCTTGTCCTCATAGAATCTGAGGTGCCATTTGTCCTTGGGCACAGCAGTCTTACACCCCTAGAAGTGGCCTGTGTCTCGGGAGCTGATGGACTGAGGGTTCAGCTCTGTGTTTCCTTCCTGCTCTGACGGCCTGGTGTCAGGCACCCAGTTTCCCACTCAGCACCGAGGATGGAGTTTGTGCAGCCTGTGTGTGGCAGGGCCGCCGCTCACTGCAGAGCAGCCCGTCGCCAGGAGCTCTCCTGGGCCAGTTGTCCATCTGGTGCCCCTTCGCTGCACAGCCAGTGCAGATACCATGCGGAGAACTCAGGGACAGACCCAGTTCCTGTGCCCTGCAGGCTTGCCAACCAGTGGGAACCACACACACGTGAGCATAGCACATGCTGTAGTTCCCAAATTCATGGTGGGGTTCAAGTGTCAGATGTCAAGAATCTCGAGATTTACAGGATGATGGTTTGCCAAGTAGAAGAGGGGCCTGGGGTCCCTTTCCAAATAGAAGAGGGGCCTCCCCCCTGTTTTGGGGGAGAAGGAGCAACATTTGTGAAGGCTGGAGGCAGGGTGGCTGGTTTGGGGGTAGCGAGTCATGTATTATGTGAAAGCAAAGGAGAAGAGGTAGAAAGGACTTTTATCAGTCCTAAATCTATGATGATCTGTGGGCTTTATTTGGGATTACTCATTGATTACAAGAAATCCTCTGAGGTGAAGCAGTGGGGCCCAGAGGTTAGTTAGCTCAGGGTAGCACCCTAATGAGGGAAGATGTGGAGGACAGAAGTTCGGGGTGATGGTTCGGAAGACGTTGTCCTGGCCGGTGAGGGCTTTCCGTTGGCAAGTAGCAGGTACGCAGCACGGGCTAGATTCTTGGAGGGCCTTGATGCCCTCGTGCTGGTTGGCAGTAAGAAGGAGAGGACCTCTGGAGGGGTGGCTAGGATGGAGGGGGGTGCATAGGACAAGGGGGGCCTGGGGCAGGGATGAGAGTAGAGAGGCAGGGCTGACGGGGAAGCTGTGCCCAAGGACAGCCAATTTCGAGTGTTGGTGTATGGGCCTCAAGCTGCTGCCACAGGAAGGCCGGGTTATTCTTTCCAAGTGTGAGTGAGCCGCCAGGCGCAGAGAGGCTGTCTGAGCTGGAGGCCAGAACGTTCCCTGGAGGGCACATATACCCGGGCTCCAGCCCGTTGCAGCCCCTTGTGCACAGCAGCAGAGGGCTTGCTGGGGCGGACGCCGTGCGCACCTGGGTGCGGGGTCCGTGCGTGACAGCGTGGGGGTGAGCATTTCCTGCTTAGCTGTGTTGGTGACCTAAGGGTGCAGACGAGTGAAGCCAGACCTTTTCAGGACAGAAGGGATCTAAGATTCCATGTGAATAGGATTTGTAAATTTTGGTTTTGTGTTGTTGATCCTGTGACCTGGGTGTTTGTTCCGCTCTCTCGCTGCTCTGGCCGGAGTCAGGGTGGCTTTCATGCGCCCATCATGCTCCAGGTGACTGCCTGGGCAGTCTTAGGTTTCTCCCGAAGGGACGTTTGCAGAGGGACACGAGTGTCTGGAGTCTCAGAATATCTATCCATACGTTTCCCATTCACTCGGCCCCTATTCTGTTGTTGGAATGGACCTGTGAACACTCCCGTGAATGCTGATGTGTACATAGCAGCCTGCTAATTTTTTCAGTCATTTTTCAAACACTGTATTTATTGGGTCACTTTTTATTTCTGTGCAGTCCTGTGAATTGGTTTCTGCTTTAGCGATTCGGTGTCTTTTCAATTTAGGGAGGCCAGATGCTATTAAGATACTGTGCTCCCTCCACAAATCCGATTGTGTCCGAGACAGTTGCCAGGACGACAGAGTCTTCGCTTTCTCTCCTGCTATTTTTATTTCTTTACTATCGCAAGTTGTTTTTGTCTCAGCACCAAGTTAGCATCGTCTAGAATAGCGATGCCTCCTAGCTGGGATATGTTAACGCCGTGTGCTCTTGCCTCTGTGGGGTTCACTTGGATAAAGACAGACTCGCAGTAAACAGGAAGCCTCGGGGTCAGTTGACCTTAGCCTGCTGACGGAGAAAGCTTCCTAGATTCCTCTTGACGTTCAGGCCTCAGAACTTAATTTGGTACCTGTTTTTTGTGTTAAATTACGGATTCTCCGTTTAGAAGTTGTTCAGTTGAGTGTGAGAGGAAATGCATGGGGTCTGTAGTTGTCCTTCGCTCGCGGGCCTGGAGGACATGCTCATGTATGCTGCTTCTGCAGCTCTTTGCGGAGCGCAGGACTGAGACTCATCGGTCCGCGTTCCCCGTTGTTTAGCTTCCTGCGTGTGGAAGATAACATGCATCCCCTGGGCAGGAAAGTTAGTGTAAAACATGGACTTCTCACCGGGTGCTCTGGGTTGAGTGTGGTTGCGGATTATCACGTGCTGTCTGGGGCTCTGCTGGTGCCAAGTCACAGGGTGACGTCCTCGCAAACAACCTGACAAACCACGGGTGCCCGGATTTTGCGGTGTGCGCCCTCAGTTCTTCTGTTTGAGAATTTCTAGAAAGAATACTGTTTTCAGGTATTTAAACAAGGGCTTGAGTTATGAGCTTTTCCACTCACAGCTAATATGAGTCATTTAAAGTATACGATACTGTAATACTTATGGCAATGGATTTGGCAGCTAAATATGGATGTATTTGTAACAAACCGTGGTGTTTGTGCTAAAAATAGAAGATACTTATTCTTAAAAAGATGGCTTTTGAAAATTGTCCTTGATAAAACAAGATTGGGGGGTTGATTTCAGAGTTTTTAGACTTGATTTATGCTTAGCAGTAATGGAAAATCGGGGAAATAGTGTATCAAAGAAGTGACTTTACTAAAAAATTTCTATAATGCTCTTTAAAATTAATGAAAAATTCTTAGGGCTCATTAGCATTTATATGCAATAATGGATAACAGAAGTTGGAAGTTGGAATCCCCAAGTCACTCCAAACTTCCTTAGCCGTTTGAGCTCCTCAGAGCATCTGGAAAGAGCAGAGTCTGTTGTACCTGATACAACCCACTTCCTACCCCCAGTGGGGTGAAACAGATCCAAAACAGGAAGGGTTTCATTTGACCCTTTTTAAAAAACTCACCTTTTTACAGTCCCATAACAGAGGACTTGATGCTGGAATTAACACATCTATTTTAGTTCTCCAGGAGAACTCAGCTAAGGAACTGTGAGCTCCCGTGAGCACCCCTGACACGCCTGCCTGGAGCCAGAAGTTCTCCAACGGGACTTTGCAGTCAACCTGAAAGGGGGTTGGAGACCCTGAGAGCCCACCCCCCAGGCCAGCGTGGAGTGGGGGCCGGGCCCTGAACACGCCAGGCACCTCACAGCTAGAAACTGGAGAGCAGAGGTCCAGACATAACGGACCGGGGGGGGCAAACGGAACACTGGGGGGAAGGCATGGAATTCAGTAAAAATGAAGGCAGCGTGCAGGTGAGACAGACAAAGCTATTACGTCATTTCCCAAAGTTACCTCACACTAGGTATTGCGGTTTAATTTTACTAATCTGTATACGGTGTCGTGGAACATATTCCTGGGCTTGAGACTTGAGGGTCCAGCCTGCTGCCTGCAGCTAGGTGGCACGGGCAGGTCACTTGACATCTTCCCAAGGAGAGACAGCACCCACCTGCCCCTCGTGGCATCAGCGTGTGTGAGGTGGTGCTGGTGGTGGGATTGGGTGACTGCCCGCTTGCACTGACAAGCAGGCAAGTGACTGCACTGGGCGCTGAGAGGAGAGACGAGGGAAGAGAGGACACAGTCACCCTGTTGGCGTCAGGGGGCTCCTGGAGGAAGCGGCAGGAGCTGGGCAGGAAGAACTGGCCACTGGAAGTGTCCCCAGAAGAGCGAGGGGCTGAAGACGAGGCAGAGGCTGGAATAGCCGGTCACCTGCTCGCTCAGGGAGGGCTGCCTGGGGATGCTTGAGAACCCGCTGCTCGGCCGATGGGGGGGTGCCTGTGCCAGCGCTGGGGCTGGCTCCCCGCTGAGGGCGTCCTGTCACCTGTCCTGGGACTCTCCGAACGCTCTTCCCCGGCGTGATTTCTCACCAAGCGGCAGTTTGTGCTGCACGTCTCCGCAGAGGCCATGCTTGAGGAGGACGGCGCCGGCTAGTGAGCGGGGCTGCGAGAGCCAGCGGCCGTCTCGGCAAGAGCCAGAGCACTGGCCCCGAGGGGTCCGTGCGTGAGTGGATGATTCGGTGGCCTTTGCCACCGCCCTCTGGCCCTGGGAGAGGGGCTTCCCTGGGTAGGGGCGAGGGCTCCTCGAGCGGGGGACCTGCTGTTTCTCACCTCACACTTCAACCTTGTAACAAGTGAGGTTCAGATTTACATCTTTTCTCTTTTCCTGGTTTCTTTTGGCTTAATTGATCATCTTCTTCTACTTTATTTCTGCTGCTAACTCATTAACTGCACCTTTTGGTTTCACCGTTCACGACTGGTCTGGGCTGACAGTGCGTGTCTGTCCCTCGCCAGTGTCTGCTCACGTGTGGCCAGTCACATCCCGCCAGCTCACACGCAGTGGGCTGACTTCTGTCCAGCTCCCCTGGCCTGTGCCATGGTCAGTTACCTTTAAAACAAGCTAAGGTGTTTTTGTGACCTTTGGCCCTGGCTCATAGCTGTGCTGTGTGGTGTGCCATCTCTGCAGGCCCAGGCCTCCGTGTGGCGGCTCTCGGGCGGCCCGAGTCACCTCCTGTGGCAGCTGCTCCCACCGCCCAGGTCTGCTGGCAACACATTGTTAGCTCTTGCTCGAAGAAGATACCCGTACTTCCGTTTGGTTTTCGGAGATGGAGTTACCCAGTATAGACTTCTGAGTTGGCCGTTCATTTCCTCCGACACCCTGAGACCCTTCCTGGACCCCTGGCTGCGCGGCTTCTGTGGACAAGCGTGAAGTCCTCCTGTGTGCCATCCTTGTGCCTGAGGGACCTGTTCTCTCTGGCTGCTTTTGAGACTCTCTCTCCATTTTTTTATTACTACTTCCCTGCCACCTGGTGACCACGTGCTTCCAGGTGGTTTTCTTTGTGTTTGTCCTGCTTGGGGTTCACGGAGCGTCTCTGGTGTGAACAGTCCATCATTTCCATATTGTATGTAACATGTTTAGTTATGATTTCCCCAGATGTTGTTTCTTATTCCCTTTTGGGGACTTTTGATAGTTCGCGACCCACAGGTCACTGAGACTCCATCCGTTTGTTTTTGGCCTTTTCTTTTTCTTTGTTTTTTCTCTTGGATAGTTTCTGTTGTCCTGTCTTCAAGTTCACAGATGTTTTCTTGTGTATATATAATGCGCTATTAGTTACATTGTGTTTGAGTCCTCTGAGAAAGGCAGCCGAGATAGGGTCAGAGGTTGAGGAGACTTTGGGGAAACACCTGTGGAGGGTCAAGGGGAGGGATGTGAGGTGCAGGGGAGCCCGTAGTCCTTGGTGCCATGTGACATCTGGGACAGGAGAGGGAGGGAGGCAGCAGTGCTGGTGGATCTGGCCAGGCCAGCGGGGTGGCCCAGGGCCGGCGGGGTCCTGTGTCCTGCAGGCGGGTGCCTTCCGTGGGGCATGGCCCTGCGTGTGCGGGTGCCTTCCGTGGGGCATGGACACGGGGAGAGCTGGTGCTCTGGGCATGTCAGCAGCATACTGCTGCGGCCGCCACACCCATCCGGTGGCATTTTATTTCAGAAGTCCTGTTTTTTTTTTTTTTTTTTTTTAACTCTAGAAGTTTTGTTTCTTTTTATGTTTTCTGGTTTTCTTATTACTTTCACTTTTCAGTTAATTCCCTGAGCATACTGAATCTTTTTATAATAGCTGTCTCAGTGGTCTTGTTTTCTAATTCATCATCTTCGTTACCGCTGAGTCGGCTTGATCTCTTCTCCCCTGGATACGGGTTACATTTTCCTCTTTCCAGGGCTGGAGACTTTACAGTGGTCGCCGTCCATTGTGCGGTCTCTGTTTTTGCGTACTTGATCTTGTTTCGTTCCTTTGAGGGGCATTAGAGTGTATACTCTGGCAGGGAGCTAAGATACGTGGAAATCAGCTTAAGCTTTTGGGGTCTGGTATCTTAGCTTTCTGGTGAGTCTTGAGCAGCCTGACTTGTAGGGAAGGGTTAGCCTGGTACCTGGGTGTGTGGTGAGCCCTGGCTGCTGGGAGCTCAGTCCCTCAGCCCTAGGGGAGCACCCAGCAGCCCCCAGGAACGCTCTTTCCTCCGGGGTCCTCTGCCCGCCTCCGGGAGCATCACCCGACACGTGCAGGGTCGTGCGCAGCCACAGACCAGGTGTGTCCCCTTCAGTTTGACAGGCCTCCTTTTCTGCCCATGGCCCTCTAGCTCTCCGCCCACGGATGCTAGCCAGCCTGACCTGTTTGTCCAGTGTCCTTGGTGGGGGAAGCTGTGGCCGGTACGTGGCGTGGGTTGGTCTGGTGGCCCTCACGTGGCCTGTCCCCAGCAGAAGAGCTGCGGCCAGGGCTGCTGGGATCCAGGTGGGCTGCGGTCAGTGCGGCTGCTCCCACAGGCCGTGCTCTGCACTGTCTTGTCGCCCTCACTGCCCAGCTTGCCCCCTAAGCCACTTCCTTCTCTCTGCTGACCACATCCTGTCTGTACCTGAAGCCTCTGGTCCTGTGGGTCAGGCCCGGTTTCTCCATCCTCCGGCACCTCCGCTTTCTGACTAGCTTTACGTACTCTGTATTTCATGAGGTTAGAGAAAATGGGATTTATTCGTGCCCCTCAAGACCACTAGGACACAGTGTGCTTCACATGTAGAAGGAACTCAAGAGTTTTTTCCCAGGAGAATGAGTGAATGTGTGTAATGTACTCTCATCTGGGTCTTTCCAAGCCACTGGCATGTGAAGCTCTGTGGAGCGTCCCCGCTGTGTGCGAGAGGGAAGCGACTGGGAGAAGCTTCCGAGTGTCACCTCCAACCTCGTTAGCCACCTCAGGGCACAGATCTCTACCTGGCTTGTAGCACCTTTGCATACAAAAGGTACCTGTTTCTGCCGCCTCTGAAACCTCCCCTGGAGCTGCCTGGCTCACTTGTCCCCTAATCTCCTTGTCACCTTGGTCACTTTCTCTTAGGGCAACGGGCATTTTTTTTAAGACGAGCCAGAGAATAAATAGTTGAGCTTTGCAGGCCCCGCCCCCTCTGTCACAAGGACGCAGTTCTGCCGTGGGGTGGAGTGCAAGCAAGTGGCAGGACCTAGCCCCAGCGAACCTTGTTTGTACAGAACAGTCGTCAGCCGGATTTGGTCTGCGGGCCGTAGTTTGCTGACCCTGCACTAGGCAGTAAATAACAAGGGAACGTGGGAGCCCTGACTCACCCACACAATGTGAGCAGAGCGTCATCATCTGGACCAGAGTCTTCTGCATATTAAAACCCATTCTGATTGCTGTGTCAGCATCTGTTGTTTATTTTCTCCTTAAGTAAGCAGTTCCAGTTCTACAAGTTCACCTTAAGCACATAAATCTGGAGGGGCACATCGAAGGGTTATTTCTCATCAGGAGCGCTCAGAGCAGGGGTTGGCCACTTGGGAGGTGATGGGCCCATGGGTGCGTGTGCGGGGCCAGCGGGGCTGGCGGCCTAGTGGGTCGGGGCGGACTCAGAGCCGGAGGACATGGGTTTGCATTCTAGCTCCATGGACATTCTAGCTGTTGGCCTGGACAAGCTACTCAGCCTTTCTTTTGTGGAAAAGAAAGAAAGGAAGGAAGGAAGGAAGGAAGGAAGGAAGGAAGGAAGGAAAGGAGGAAGGGAGGAAGGAGAAAGGAGGGAGGGAGGAAGGAAGGAAAGAAAGAAAGAAGGAATGAAGGAAAGAGAAAGAAAGAAAGAAAGAAAGAAAGAAATCTGTGTGCTAGAAAATACAAAACGTATGAAAAGTATGCAGTTAGCACTAACTGACCTTCCTTGTCCCCCAGCCCCCAGGGCCCTGAGAGGCAGCCCTGCGAGAATTTGCTTCTGCATGTGCCCTCCCAGGGCTGGTGTGCCAGCTGTGCGTGCGTGTGCGTGCGTGTGCGTGCGTGTGCGTGCGTGCGTGTGCGTGCGTGCGTGGCTGGGGGTTTTCCAGGAAGCCGTCGCGTGCTACTTACCAGGAGGGTCAGGGATATCACAGTTTCCACAGTTGTAAATGTTAGTTGAAATTAGGCATGACCTTTGACACACAGATTTTGTACAATTAAATAATCTGGGGAAATTGGGAATGATTTTGCAAACACTGTGGTGCCCTGACTCTTTTCGTCTGTCCTGTGCCAGTCAGGATGGTGCCACCAGGAGGAGACTTGACCCTGGGGAGGAAGCTGCTGTGCATCCAGGCTCCTGGTCTCTGGGCTACAGGGCTGCATGCCTCCCCCACAACCCTGACGGGGGCCGCGCAGGGGGAGCCTGGGGGGAAGGCCAACCTCATGCCCCTCCAGGAGAGCAGCGGCCTCTCTGGGCGGCCCCCCGGCGCAGACTGCTGGGCTCATGGGGGCGTGGGGCCCACTCAGCACGGAGAGCCCCAGGTGGGCCAGTTCACCACCATTTTGGGCACAGGGCAGCTTGGCCACCCCATGGACGAGAGATGTGAATCTGCATCTTTGTGGTTTGCCGAGTTTTTCTCTTTAGTAAACTCACTCTTCGACTTTGAATGGAAAATGGGGAAGGTGGGGAGACAGCCTCGTGAAAGTATTAGACTGGGCACGGTGCCTCCAAGTCAGATGTCTAGCGCCGTTGTCCTCAGGTGCTGTGTGCCACGTGGGACTGCGGACAGGGGGCGCTGGAGGGCTGCATGGCCTTGGTTGTCTTCCTTCCTCCCTCCCCGGTGTCCCTGCAGCCAGGCCCAGGCCACTTGAGTGTGCGCACCCCTCCTGCTGCTCCTCCTCCTTCCCTTCCCTGTCCACCCTCCTCCTCTCTGCTCCTGCTCCCCCCCTTTCTCCTTCCCCCTTCCCCCACCCCGCCGCCTCCTTCCTCCCCTTCCTCCCCTCCCCCACTCCCCTGCTTCTCTAAACACTTCATAAGTAACCGTTGACGAAATACTTTCACAGAGCTTTTGAATGAAAACCTGTAGGTAGTGAAGAGGGGGCCTTCCACTAGTCAGAATTTCTTCTGAAATATTTTCCTGTGCAAGAAGGAAGAAATTAAGATTAGAAGTAAGTTCAGCTGGGAGAACCAAAAAACACAAGCTAGAATATTTGTGGCTTGAATAAACTAGGTGGTTATTTCTCCTGCACAAGGCTGGCGGCCCGTGCTCTGGAGGCACTTGGCAGCCCCGTCCCGCAGAGCTCTCCCAGCTGTGCCGCAGTGCTCACCAGGGGTGGCCCTTGTCTGTGTGGGCGGGCCGGTGCCCACCTTCCGGGGAGCGGGTGAGGGGCAGAAGGAAGAGTAGGAGGTACGGAGCAGGGTGGGCTGACGGCCCTTCCCCCAGCAGCGCGCCTGCAGGCAGGTGTGCGGGGAGGGATGGTTCCTGAGTGCTGCTCCCCGTGTGGGAAGGTGGCGACACACTCTCTTCTCGGGATATCACAGGCGTGTTCTCTCATGTGACAGGTGTGAACCGGGTTTTGGTGGTTTGCAGGTTTATTCAAATGAGCAGATGCGGATAGGAAGTAACGGAAAAGAAAAAGCTTATTTCTGCGTTCCCTCGGTATGAAATGTTCCGAACAGAAACTCTCCCCGGGGTCTCTGTTAGCTTAAACGTGCTGGAAAGGGACCCTGAGGATCTGGGAAATCAGAGGCCAGCAAACCGCCAGCCCGAGTGGTCCCAGGAGCAGGTGTGTGAGGCCGTGCGCAGCTGCTGCTGGTCTGCCCGCTTTTAGTTGCTCGGTGGCTTAAAATCCGCCATGCCAAGACGTGAGCAGAGCCCCGCTGCTGCTGCTCGCCAGCCCTTCCTCTCGGCTGCGCTCTGGGACATCTCAGAGCCCCGGGGACTCCACTGATGGAGGCTGGGGACTGCTGCCGCTCAGCGGCTCGCCGCAGGCATGGGTGACATTTGAGAGCCTTCCCGAGCTCTTCCCCTGACAGGTCAGCTCTCTGTTCCCTGCACACAGTGCCTGGGGGTGGTCCTTCAGGAAGAGAAGTCCCTTTCTGGTAGGCCCACTGTTGGGACGCTGCAAAGCCACACTGCTCCTTCCTGCTGGGGCTGTTGTGCCGTGGCGGCCTTTGGCTGGGTGTTCCTGGATGGGGGCCCCGGGCGGGGGCGGGGGGCGTGAGCCCAGGGCGCTCCGGCCTGCCCTCCCTCCTTAGCCTGTTCTCAGCAGGCTGCCCACTGTCTCCCGCGGCCGGGGCCTCTCCATCAGCGTGCCCCATGGTGTGAACAGAAGTGCCCCAGTGTCTCCATCGCGAAGAGCAGAGCATTCCTATGTGTGCCCTGGGAAGCCGCTCACCTGTGTTGTCTCAGGGCTCCGGAGGTCGGGAGTAGGAGGTCAGGGTGTTGGCCGCGCTGTGTTCCTTGTGGACTCTTGAGGGGAGGGTCTGTTTCCTGCCCGCTTCCAGCTTCTGGAGGCAGCTGCACCCTGTGGTTCGTGGCCCCATCACCCGGCCTCCGCGTCCGTGGTCTCCTCTCCTCCTCTGGTCTGATCTTCTCATGGGCCCCTTGTGCCGACCCTGGGCCTTCGTGGACAATCCAAGTGATCCGCAAAGCCCCCTGTGCCGTGTGAGGTCTCGCAGGCACAGGATCTGGGGGTTGGGGCATTGCTCTGCCTGACACAGTTCCCCCTCCCTGGCACAGGGGCTGTCACCCCCACTCTCAGGGTGCGGACACACGCGCTCTTAGTCATCGTCATAGACCCAGCTTCCCCGAGCTGCCCCGTCCCTGCCCAGACCCTCTTCATCCACAGGTCAGTGTCTCCATGCAGCTTCCCTGCACTCTTCCCCGGGCACCCTCATCAGTTTGGGTGGCGTCCCCTCTGGGCTGCTGGGTGGTGGCAGCGTACCCGTGGATCCTCAGCACAGCCCTGCCTCTGCAGCCTCAGACAACTTTCCCGCTGCCCCTCACCTTCTCCACGCAGTGTCCGCAGCCAGGTTGGGCGCTCATCTTCCCTGGGGCCGCCACCTGCCCTCCCCCTGCTCCTCTGGTACGCAGGGCTTCCCGGGGCCCGAGGAAGCCAGACACAGGTGTTGGTCCCTGTGGCCCTCACCCGGGCGCACTGCGGCGCCTGCACCCACCTTACGCCCAAGTGCATGTTGGGATCAGAGAGCAGAAAAACCGACATCTTCCTAACACTTGCCGCATCTTGTGGCCTGTACAGCAACCCGGGCACCTGCCCCCACCCCCCCAGAGTGCCCCCCTCTCTGCGGGCAGCCACACGCACA
Organism: Callorhinus ursinus; assembly: GCF_003265705.2. Lineage (NCBI taxonomy): Eukaryota > Metazoa > Chordata > Mammalia > Carnivora > Otariidae > Callorhinus > Callorhinus ursinus. The sequence continues at coordinate 84,884 of NW_027397064.1, forward strand.
CGCCCCCCGCTGGGCTCCCTGTGCTGCTGCCATGGCCGTGGTGCTGTGAGGCCTGCTCCCTTGCCAGTCTCTCCCCAAGACTCTGGGCTCCTGGGGAGCTGGGTCTCGTCTTTTGTCTATCTTTTGCATTCCCAGAATGCTCCTGGCACGTTGGATGGCCCCATTAACAGGGTCTCCTGGGCCAAAAAGCAGCCAGCCTACACTGGTCCTCCGCTCTGAAATGCACAGGCTTAGCACCTCCATCAGCCCCCCGCCAGCCCCCCGCCAGCCCGACCTCCTCTGCGGGCTACAGAATCCCCCTGCAAACCTGCGTGACCCGCACGGGAGAGGGCGTGGGTGCGGGGCCTCAAGCCAGCCAGTCGTCAGAACTCAGTCTGGTCTTGGTGGCGTGCGGAGCCCCCGACTGCCCTTGCTGTGGCTGCGCTTGGATGCCTTTTGCTGAGTAGGAGAAGGGGAGACTGATTTATTTTTTTAAATACTTTAGTACTTAAGGGCAAAACGTGGAAGGTTTTTGTATGTAGTATGTACAAATCTGTTTATCCACATTGATTTGAAAATATGAAAAAGTAAATTCAGTATTTTGTTCGCACTCATGTAACATGGCAAAACAGTGTGCTCGAGTGTTTCCCTGGCCGTGTGCAGCTCCATTGCAGGCCCACCCTGCGCTGTGGCCACCAGAGCCCACGGCCCCTGGCTCTTGCCGCAGACTCCTTTGCCTGTGGGAGTGGGCCTGAGGCCGTGTGGCATGGTGTCTTGGGGCACCGTGGGAGGGCCAGCAGGAGACCTCTGTCCTCCCAGTCCCGTTGCCACCCCGACAGACAGTCCTCCCGGGTCCGGTCCGCTTCCTCCCCCGCTCCTGGGAGCTCCCACTGAGCTGGGGCCTGGTGTCCACCACTCTCCTTTGTCCGCTTCCGTAACCTGCCCCAGAGATTGCGGAGGGCGGAGGGCCCCGTGGTGAACTCACCTGAGCTCTCCCGAGAGTGTGCTGTTCCAGCCAGAACGCTGCCGAAAGCAGTGCCCTCCGCAGGTGTGAGTAGGTTTTTCCAGTCATGACCCTCAAAGCCTGAGAACAGACATGCTGCTTCCCAGGCCAGAGGCCACCTAAGGCAGCTGCATGTTGTGGGCGCACGTGGGCCAGCTGGGCTCTGTTCCCGTGGGGAGCTCACACTCGCAGCGGGATATGCCATCGAGCAGGCCGCTGCGGCGAGCTGGGGGCTCGAGTGCCTTGTGAACCCTTGTGACCATGGCCTTCCCTCCCACAGCTGCCGGGCCGCAAGTACTGCCCCGGGTACAACGCGGACGTGGGCGACAAGTGGATCTGGCTGAAGTGATGGGCCGTCCTCCACGGTCTGCATCCCGATGGCGAGGACACTTCCTGTCTGCCCCGCTCCTGTGGACTCCGTGCTTTACAGTGTGAGGTTAGGGGGCGGGTAAACAGCCCGAAAACGGCACCGTGGGAGAATCGGCCTGGCCGGGAGCAGGCTGCCCTGTAGAGTAGCTGGCGAGGGATGGGGCCTCTTGGTTTAGGAGGCTTTGCGGCCTTCTGGCTTTATTTGGCAATGATCCATAATTATCACTGGGAAGAAAAATCTGCTATTAAAGACCAGATATTACTGGAAGAATTTCGTTTCATTACAGTTGTGTTGTGTGTCGTGCAGAGTCGGTACTTGGTTTCTTCAGACATCAGGAAATGGAACTGATGCCATGGGGTTTCCCTCCACCCTCCCTCTGCGCCCGCACGCGTCACATAAGTGTGTGCACACACGTGTTTGCTTACACGTCCCTGACTGTGTACTATGATGGGTTTGCTTTATTGAGACGGAGGCCAGGACTCCGAGGGTTTCCGAAGCGCTGATCCCACCTGATTTGGCGGCATAGTCACGGCCGCGTGAGCGGGGACGACGTGAGGGGGAGAGGCCAGAGCCGGGAAGAGGTCGCCACGTGTTTACGGAGCTGGCCTTGACATTCCTCCCTGGGAAGGGAGCGCAGGTTCAGGAAGCACAGGAACGAGCTCTGGATGGAGAGGAAAACTTGTTGCGAGCTCCTTGTAGAGGTGAGTGTTTCAGGGCAGCTGGCGGCTGTGAGCGGAGAGCCCTCTCCCTTGGAGTTGCCCCGCCGGCCGCTCACAGGCCCCCGGCCGCCCGCCCCCCGTTGAAATTCAGGTACTTGATGTTCATGCAGCATAGAGTTCGGTTTCTCGGCCACACGGGCTTCACTGGCCGCCGCTTGGGCACCCGCTCCCCGTGCTCGCCCAGGTGCTCAGTGGGCGCCCGCCCGCCGTCCAGTAGTGCTCAGTGCAGAGGCGCCGCAGACCGCTCTCCAGCCCCTCCCCCTCCCTGGCTTCCCCTCCTCTGCTCCCCTCCCCCTCCCCTCCTTCCTCTCTTCCTGCCCTCCGTTGCCCCCTCCTCCCTCCTCTTCTCTCTCTCCTGTGTGCCCCCTACTCCTCCTCCCTCCCCTCCCCTGTTCTCCTCCCCTCTTCTCTTTCCTTCCTTTCCCCTTCCCTTCTTACTTTTTGGGGAGAGGGTGTTTAACAGTTGAAAAGAAAGTCTCCCCGCGGCGTCTGAGTTGGAGTCAGACTTCAGTGTGGAAGCTCTGCGTTTCCCTGAGACACCCTGCTTTAATTGCTGCATGGGAGTGCGCGGCACCCAGCCAGCTGTGGGGTGTCTTTGGACTGAGTGCCTCACAAACCATTAAGGAGAGGAGGAAGCAAAAGAAAAACATCTTTAATTATCTTAGCTGTCCCTGATGTCTCGGCCGTACTGAGCTCGCTCTCCACGGCAGCATCCCCAACGGCTGGCGGGCCTGCCGTGGGGTCAGGACTGCTTGGGCGGGAGCTGGCTCGCTCCGAGCGCGGACTCGTCCCTCCCAGCTTGTGCGCGCACGGCACCGGGGGCCGCGGTGGGGCCCGAGTTTCACCCCTGGGGTGCGCGCTCCCTGCCGGCCTGCACACTTGGTGGTTTGCAGGTGCTGAGAAAGGCTCCATGTCACTTCCCGGTGCTTCCTGTGTGAGTACTGGGCAGGGAAAAGCAAATAAACAGTGACCCAGCCTTCTCTCCAGATGGAGACCCGGAGGGTTTCGTGGACGCCCGTGTCAGGTCTCCTTACTTCAGAGCAGCCATGATTTAGTTTCACAAGAATGCTATAACGCCTAAAAGCTGCAGAGCTGAAATAACGTCACGTGTGTTTAAATACTCCGTGTTGGAAGGTTCAGTGCTTCAAGGACCAGGAGCGATGTCGGTGTGGCCATGTGCTTTCAGAGAGAATTAGTTACTTATGTCCACCTCGCAAGCAGGCCTCGCCGGGTGCTCCTGAGGCCGCCTGGCTCCGCCAGCCCCTCTCCTGCAGACGAGGTGCGTGGCCAGAGCAGCAGGTGAGGAGGCTTCCCCCTCAACGAGCAGGTGTGGCAGCAGACTCTGGTTACGCTGGGTTCTGGACTACAGCAGAGACAAAGGAAGCTCCTGTCCTGCTTGCCAAAACCCATCTTGTTTGTCAGAAGCCCAGGTTTTTCAACAGCCGGCTGGCCACTCATTTGGCGTGGGATCTGTCTGTGTCCTGTTTACCAGCTACCCATTTCTGGATCGGTGGTTCGCAGCCATGCACGTGTCGGAACAGAGAGGCAGGCGGGCAGCTGCTTTCTCATACGAAGGCACGGTCCAGTCTCACAGCGGGTGCAGATCTGCAGGGTTTGGGGGCTTGGCAGAGTAGGGGTGGGGAACGAAAGCTGCAATTTGGGCTTATAGGGGAAAGATGTGTAGGCAGCAGCCCCTGGCTGGTCAGGATTCGGTGCATGGCAGTATGTGCCCCAGTAATCTAGGTTTTACATCTGGACAGAAATAAAAGCTAGGAACTGGGGGCTTTGCGTTGGGAAAATCACGAGCCAGGAAACAGAGGCAGAGGCTCTCAGCCATCACCCCCATCAAGAGAGATCATCTAATACTGTCTTGGGTTTCAGAAAGGAAAGGGCACTGTGACGTGATGTGTTCCACCACTTGAACAGGGACATATCCTCAGGGAAAGGCCTCCCCTCCGTCCTCCCTGACCCCTGCCTGGGTTTGTTCTGATGCCCCGTGTCGGGGACCCCCCCCACGTTCCCCCGGGCTGCAGAGCCCCGTTAGAAACCCCTCCCCAGGAGGTACCAGGGTGGCTCAGTCAGTGAAGCATCCGGCTCTCGATTTTGGCTCAGGTGTGATCTCAGGGTCCTGAGCGTCCTCCACGTTGGGCTCCGCGCTCAGCATTGAGTGCACTTGGGATTCTCCCTCTCCCTCTGCCCTCCCACTCGTGTGCATATGCTCGCTCCTTTCTCCCTCTTTCTGAAATAAATAAATCTTTCAAAAGAAAGAAACTCCTGCCCAAAAGAGCCTGAACTTTCCTCGTGTAACCTGTGGTCATCTATGTGGCTCGCTGCCACTGGGCCGTGATCTCTGAAGGAGGCTTATGTAAGAGTTCTTCTAACGGGAAACAGTAAAATTTTACCTTTAAACGTGTAAATGCATGTCATTTGTCCATACTACTGAATTGAAAGTCTTAAGTAGGAAATTGTTTTAATCAGAATCGTACCCCATTTTCATCAGTGACACTTCTAAGTCAGCGCTGGGAAGCTCCCTGGTTAGATCCAGCCGTTCATTGCATTCTGGAAGCACTCTGTTCAGTGCTGTGTAGTTTCATGCCATTAACCTTTGTTAATGTTCAGCGCAGTAGTGAGCCCTCTGCACGGGTGCGCACGGAGCCTCCTGTGTCCACAGCACTGCATGTGGGAGCGCATGCAGCCCAGGGATGGACTTGCAGGGGCTGCAGCTGCGGCCTGGCCCGAAGGCTCGGATCACTTGCGTGCTGAAGCCATGATCGCCGTGAGGCCCCAGCAGTGGGGTGAGCAGGTCAGGCCCGAGCCTGGGGCTGACACAGAAGAGCCGAGTGGCTGTTCCGGTGGATCCAGATTGGGAGGGCGCGGGGCGATGGTGACATGGCCTCAGAGCAAGCCATGTCAGGAGGTGGGTAGAGACAGGGCCATGGGGGCTCAGCCAGGGACAGCAGAATGAGTGAACGAATTGGAGGGAGAGTGGGGTCCTTTCCAGCCAGGAGCTTCCTCTTAGAGATGCAGTCCAGCATCACCCCGTGCCAGAAGTTCATCCCCATCCCTGTTGAGCTCTGTTCTGTCAGGGAGCACAGGTGGGATGCTGGCTGGGCCGCCTGCCCTCCTGGACGGGAGGCTCACCACTGTGGACACCTACTCCCCCACACTCTGCAAAGTGCTCAGGCCAAAGGCACCACGTTCCTCTGAACATTGCAGTGTCAAGTGCGCGACTCAGACCCTTGCACGACTTGTTGAACCCTTCTGTAAGAAGCAGGAGGCTCAAGGATCATTGTAATCTTTGTATTGCAGACACATGAGGTGAATCCAGGGGCCCCAGCCCTTGCACCGGGTGGACAGGGGTGTAAGGACGGGCACCGGGGGCCGCGGTGGAACCCGAGTCTCACCCCTGGGGTGTGTGCTCCCTGCCGGCCTGCACACTTGGTGGTTTGTAGGTGCTGAGAAAGGCTCTGTGTCACTTCCCGGTGCTTGGCCCAGCCTTGTCTCCCGATGGAGACCTGGAGGGTTTGGTGGACACCCGTGTCAAGTCTCCTTCAGAGCAGCCATGACCGACTTTCATGTCAGGGCTGTGCATAGCCCGGTCTCCTGTTCGCGCTGGCTGCTCATGGGCTCTCACTCTAGAGAAGCTGCCGCCGTGTGCGATGAAGATGCCCGTGTCTTTGAGTGTTGTACACCTTGCACACGGTGCTGTGGGTGATGGGTCCAGCCTCTGAGCACAGTCAGGGGTCCCCTGGGGCCAGTCTGGTTGTGGGGGGCCACTGACCAGGGTGTGCCCCTCCATGGGGTAGCTGCAGACCCTGACCAGAGGTCTGGTTTCTCCTGCTGCTGCCTGCCCCTCTCCTGTATCCATGCCTGAGGAGTCGCTGCAGTGTCTGCCCCTGGATTCTGCCTCCTGCCCACCTCCCGCCCTTCAGCACGGTCAAGAAGTCACGCTGTCTGCAGGGCTGAGCAGCAGTGGTGTCCAAAGCCACCACCTGTTCATCTGGCCCTTGGTTCAGTGCTGCGGCTGCCCCCTCCCTAAGAACCCTGTCCCGATCCCGCGCCCAGCTGCCCCCACCCTTGGTTGTCCCCTGAAGCCCCGGCAGACCCTGCCAGCCGAATCTGCACGGAACTGTGCCCAGACGTGGTGGCCACGCCTTGTGGAGGCATCTGGTGAGGCCTGGGTCCCACGTCGACGCGTACTGCCCCCCACCCCCGTGTCACAGCTGCGGTGCTCCGGAACACCTGTGAAATAGGACCTGGGGTTGACCTTGGTGAGGACCACGGAGCCACGTCAGGACAGCGCTCCATCCTAGTGCCAGCCGTGGGACAGTGAACCTCCGGTCCTGTTGACGTGATCTCTCCTCCATCCCGAGGCCTTGGACACCTGCCGGATGCTCCGAGGCCCCGCTGCCCTTGTCTGCCCTTCACACTGTGCAGAAGGAACCTGGAGTCCTGCCGCCCAGGCGCCCAGTGTGGAGCTTGCTTAGATACTCTGTTCTCAGGACGGCTTTCCGTGTGTATATGGTCTCTAATATTTGTAGACTTAACATGAAGCTTGCTTTTGCAGTAGATACATGTAATAACCTCATTTCTGTTGCAGTGAAAAGCAGAAGGAGCTCGCTATGCACCGGCCAAAGCCGAAATTAAAATGAGCCCCTCCTGCGAAGGGGGAACCAGCCTTGCTGAGAGGATGTAATTTAGCTGCAGAAAGAACTCCCGCTGGCTAGAAATCCCACCGCAAGGAGCTGGCAAAACGAACCCTTTGTCTGAGGCGGGGTTGCTGTCCGCCGCGGGAGGAGGTGGAGGGACGGGCGCTGTGATGCGTGGCGCTCAGGGCCTCCCTTTGCAGAGTTTGTGGGGTGCTGGAGGTCAGGTAGTCACCACCTACCAGCAGCCTGTGCCGTATGAGGGCATGGTTGCACTTGCTATGAGCACAAAAAAGGAATCGAATGAAAGTTTTTACCTTGAGAGACCCTTGACCTTTTTTTTTTTTTTAAGTTAGCCCCTTTTCTCTCCTCCAGCAAATGTGTTTGCTCGTCTAGCGGGCACCGTGGGGTCCGTGGGGCCCTCCTTCAAATTGGCTTTGGCCCCTCAGTGCCCTCTGCCCTGAAAGCTGCTTGTCCACGAGCCCCCCAGGGGATGGTGCCCCGAGAGAAGGGCTTTCCCTGCCGCAGTTCCCGAGGGGCTGGGCCTTGGCCTACTCGTAGATGCCGGCGTGTGGCGCCACAGCAGAACGTGCTCGGAGTTTGCAGTTGTCGAAGTCGGCGCCGGCATGCTGTGTGCACGTGGGTGCGGCCTCAAGGCCTCCTGCCTTTTTAGAGGCCGACCTGGAAGCGGAGAGGGTAGCGGGGGTGTGCGGGCCCATGGGTGCTCTGCGAGGGGGTGTCGGAGCCGCCGCCCTTCTGAGGAGACTGGTCGGGCTGTCTGCAGGCTCAGAAACGTGTCTGTGACGGCCCGAGCTCCCCGTGCGCATCGGCCTCTGGCCCTCACCAAGCTGATCCCTGGGGTGATCCGCGCACACCTCCTGGCAGGATGTGACCAACCCCGTGAGCTCCACGAGGGCTGGAACCCGCTGCCGGGAGCCTTTGCTGGCTGTGGACATCAGGAGCCTGACATCGCGGTGCTGCCTGGGGGAACCTTCCAGAAGCTCGGAGGGAGGCGGCTCCCTGGCCTCGGCCCCTTGGCTCTCGGACCCCCTGACCCCAGCCGAGCGCTGCTTCTGTCCTCACGTGTCCTCCGACTGTCTCCCGAGGATGCTGGGATGACATCGGCCCCGCACAGCATCAGGACCATGCCCACCCCAAGATCCTTCCTCACACCCTCAAAGTCCCTTGTGCCACCTCAGGTCACGAGGTCACCAGTCCTGCACTCAGGCCTTGTTGGGGGCTGTCCGTCTGCTGCAGGCCCCCGAGACACCATGGGGAACTATGGGGGCGGCCCTGCCAGGTCTGGCGGTTCTGCCCCCTCCTGCCTCGCCTCCTGAGGGGCTCTCCACGGAGAATGTGCTCTGTGTTCCCAAGCGCACGTCCCTGGCAGCAGTCCACAGCTCCCCACAGGTGTGACTCCGGCGGGCCCCCTGGTGCAGAGCCGTTACTGTGCGGCCCCACCAGGGAGGACATGTCAGTCTGCCCTGTCTCGGGATGCAAGTGAAGGAAAAGCCAGCGCCCTCCTGCGCCTGGCGCAGCCTGTGGTCAGAGCACCCCTCACACCTCAGAGGAGAGCCCCTGACCCCAGCTTTCCCCCCCCCATCCTTCCGGCAGCTCTGGCACTGGCCAGAGGTGGTGGCCTGGACTGGGGCAAGAAGGGTCGGGGGCCGCAGGGGGAGAGGGTGCCCAGCGACGTCGGGGCACCGCGCATGCGGCAGATCCCTCCTGTTGGGCCTCCCGCCTGCTTTGTGCAGTCAGGTTGTGTGATCCGTCCCTGCAAATGAGCACGGAGGCCCCACGCAGCCCCTCCACACGGCCAGGACGGTGGGAGGCTTTGGTGAGGCTCCGGAACAGCCGTGGCCCATTCCCACCCTAAACCCTCTGGCCTGCATTTGTGGGAGATGGATAGGCGGTCTGAGTTGCGGCCTCTTGCTTGGGCTCCTCCACCCTGGATGGTGGGAGCCTGACCCCTTGTCTAGGCTCCTCTACTCCTCCTGAGAGAGCCCTGAGGTTCAGAGAAGTTATGCAGGTGTCCAGGGACACACAGTGAGGAAGCATGAGGTCTGGGACTCCTCGATGGGGCTGTGTGACCCCCATGCCTGCAGGGCCCTTCGAATGTCTTTTTAGAAGGACAGCACAGGGATTCGCTGACAAGGCCCAGGAGGACATGTGGCATTCCTGACTTTAGGAGGAGGTGTGCTCTTCCTGCAGCCCGAAGCCCAGGGCCTCACCCTCCCCCGGACCGGAGCTAACCCGATGGCGGGGGGGGGGGGGGGGGGGGGGGCCCCTTCCCGGCACTTACCTGCCCCCCCCCCCCCCGGGCGGAGCCCGCCCGGGGGGGGGGGGGGGGGGGGAGGGGATGGGCTCCCTTCTAGTCACTTACCTGCCTCCCTCCCTGGCTGGCAGAGCCCGCCCACGGGTGGTAGGGAGGCCGTGGTTTCTGTGGTCGGGTGGCTCTGGCTCAGGTCACGGAGCGGCTGTGTGGTGGCTGCTTCATCCATGAGCCTGTGTTTCTGCTGCTAAATGGGGGTGGGGAGAGCATCGTTTTCACGTTTTTGTGAGTGAAGTCGGTGACCGGCATTTACCTAAGAAGCAGGTGACATGTACCGCTGTCATCACGTGTGCATCAAACCTTCCTGGGGGCCGGCAGGGGCCAGGCTTGGCTTTGCTGGGGGCACGGAGCGGGGGGGGGCGGGCGCAGAGGTTTGTGGGGAGGCTGGTCATCAGCCATGAGATTCTGTCATTGATGCAACGCTCCATAGAGAAGGGGAGAGCCTCTGGGTTTGGCGGTCTCAGGGATCTGCCCTGGGTCCTGGGGAACCATGCCCACGCAGGTGCTCGCAGGAAGGCTCTGGTGCACAGCAGGGCCGGTTGACCCCCCAATGGGGTGAATGGGGTGGTCCTGAGAGCCAAGCCTCAGCGTTCCTCTCTTTGCTCTTCGAGCCCGTAGCAGCGACCAAACCCAGCTTGGGGGCGCGTCCCTCAGTCAGTGTGGCCTCGGGCATGGAGAGTGGCCAGCGGGTGTGAGGAGCTCAGCCCCAGACAGACAGATGGACAGACAGACGGAGCTCAGCCCGAGACCCACTGGACCCTGGAGCCTGCAGGGGCTCTGGGCAGCCAGGGGGCGGTACACCCGAGCTCCTCCGGGCCTCAGAGTTTGATCTTGTTCCTGGAATCCCGGGCTTTTGTTGAATTGCAAATCGTCGTTCTTGATCCCAGTAGCCAGTTCTGGTGAAGAAACACTCAGAAACACCCCCAAATGGGTGTGGTGGTGACTGTACCTCCCCAACTGGTCCAGGCCCCGGCCAAAATAACGCAGGAGGGAAAGCCCACTTCCTGGGGCCCCTGACGGCCACACGCGGGCGGGCGGGACCCTGGAGCGGGGCAGGCAGGGGCCGCCAGGCCTGTGGGGCCCAGGAGGTCTCCGTCCGCGGGGAGCCTCCGTCCACAACGACTGTGCTGCAGGGCCACAGGGAGCTGCCAGGTGGGGGCCTTATTCTGGGCACTCACGGGTCCTTCTGTCTGGCATCAGGAGTCCTCGTAGGGGGCCCACGGTGCCAGGCAGGGCTGTCCTGCCTTTTTGCAGGAGCCAGGGTCTGGCTGTCAGGAGGGTGGCTCCTGTGTCCACCCCTGCACCAGGCTGGTCCCCGGGGGGGGCATTGCCGAGGGGGTCACCAGCTCTGGAGGCAGCCTCTTCGGAGGGGTCGGGGGCAGTGGGGTGACAGCCGAGCTTACCCCTTGTCTCCTGCAGCTTACCTCTCCTTCCACAGCGGAGGCTTCCAGAACCTGAGCAGTTGCTGCCCGAGCACCCGACAAAGAAAATTACTCTGGGCCAGGCTGGGGTTGGGGGGGTGGGCAGCACGGAGGCCCGGCCCAAGGTCAGGTCCCTGGGCTAACGCTCTGCGCCCAGGGGCCTCAGTGACTCAGGGGTCTCCGCAAGGCTGGGGAAGGTGTGCAGGGGTCTGGGCGAGGGGCCTGCAGGTGGGGAGTGGAGGGGACATGGGTGCAGGGACTTCCCAGGCCCTTTCCTGGAGCTGTCACATGTCCCAGCAGCTCCCTTGAGGCCCCAGTGTCTGGGAGCCCCGAGGGGCGCCCTGGCCCGGCCCAGGCATGGGGTGTTCACAGCCCGCTGGGAAAGCGAAGGGCTCCCGCCGCCTTCACTGCCCACTCGGGAACACTGGGGAGCCCACCAGAAAACCCCTTCCTGTCCTGTATGACTGACAGCTCGGGGCGGTCACCGTACCTGGGAACGGGAAAACCCCATGCCCGAGGCGGGGCCTCGGAGAGGGGGCCGCATGGGGCGAATGCTGTCTCTCCTGGTTCTTGCATGATATTTATGATGTTCCTTTATCCGACAGGGACAGAGAACGACTTTGCCCCATCCAAAGAAAAGTTATGTTAATGGATGGAACGTCCTCAGTTTTGTGTTTACCTTCTGTAGTGTTTTTTTTTCTTAAATCTTTGGTGCTGCCCCTGCACCTCATCTAGGCTGACGTGGTACCCCGCTCACTGGGCTCCCCACAGCGGGGCAAGGAGGAGGCAGGGGGCAGGCTGGTCCCCGGGGACAAGGCCTTTGGGGGAGGTCACTTGGGGCTGCACCTCGCTTTCCTGAGGAGCCCATGTCTCACCGTCCAGAACGTGTGCAGGTCGGCGCCTGCCTGAGGGAAGTCTGACTTCTTGGTCTTCGTGTTCCATCTTCCTTTTTTGATCTAACTTGTGTGCCTTTCTTGGCTCTAAAGAACTAGCTTTTCCCTTCTCGGTGACAGTCACACTGTCCCCAACCACATACATTCTCAAGGATTAAGATTTGTCCCCACTTGTGGGTGTTCAAAAAGAATGTCCAAGATGGCAGAGCGAAGTTGAATTTCAGGATGTCCCCCTCCCATTTCCTGAAAGAATGGACAGGAAGAGATTAAGTAAAATTAGAGAAAGAATCCCAGCAAGACGCCAACAAGGTGGTTTAGAGACGGGGGCAAGGACAGAAGCAGGGGTGCCACAGCAAAGCAGGGGTGCAGCCCTGTGGGGCCCAGGCCGCTCTCCGGCCCAGAGCTGCACGGTGCGAGGAATCCCTTGCTGGAGCTCCAGTGTGGGGTCAGGGCAGCAGTCCTGCAGCTTCTGGCAGAAACAGAGCTGGACGGTGGTCACCCTCCGGAGGAAGTGAGGGATCCGGACATACGGGCTGTGGGGGGCCCAGGTCGGGAGGGGACACACTGCTCTCCCCAGCGGGCCCAGGGCAGTTCATGGGATTTCAGGCCGGCGCCCCGACCGAGCTCGGCTGAGCCCTTCCTCCTGCTGCCACCCTTGCAGGGTGGGAAAGGTGTCCAGGACACAAACTCTGCGCCCCAGGCTGGAAAGCAGCCCCTGCCAGACCGTGGGGGCCTGGTGCTCTGTGGAACTCAGGGTGCTTGGACAGAGTCGCTCAGGGTCAGAGAAGGTGGGAAGGGCGAGGGGCAGGGCAGGCGGTGTGCACACCAGCCCGGGAAAGCAAATGGGTAAACGCCCAAGGAAGGGTCACAGCGTGCGAAAGATGCCTGCACCCCCACGCGGAAAAACAGCCAGTGACCAGAGAAGTCTCCTCCCGTGCTTTGCCTGAGAGCAGAGCAGGAGGAGAGCACGGATTCAGCAAAAATATGCATCAGAAATACAGAAAAGATCAGAAAATACGATTCCAGGCCTCAGAAGACAAATTGAAAACCAAAGCAGTATCAGCAAAGACGCAGTAACCGAATTACAAACTGCGAGGAACCAAGCAGACAAGGCGGACGGGGGTGCCACGGGTCTCTGCGTGTGGTCGCGGGCGCTCGTTCGAGGCACGTGTTCTCGGTGCCTCCAGCCCTCCTGCCCCGAAGCTGCAGGGGTGGGGCCCGCGGCCTGCTTCCACAGCCTCTAGGTGGTACTGGTGCAGCCAGAGGGTGCGAGCTCGCAAAGGAGAGGCTTCACAGAATCACGGTAAGTGACGGTAAGTGGGACACACAGATCCAACAATTCAGTGTTTATCAAGAACTTCGTGAGCTAATGTATATAATAGACCAAGCCAGCCAACATAGGGTGACGGGTGTTCTTGAGGTAGTGCTTCCAAGCGGAGTAGGAAGGATGTCCCTGTGTGGACGTGTGTGTGATGTATGTGTCTGATGTGTGTGCGTGTGTGCGTGTGCGTGAATCGTGTATTGCGCGGTATCTGTGCATATGTGTGTGTACATGTGCATACATGTGTATGTGTGATGTGTGTGCGTGAATCGTGCATCGTGCAGTATCTGTGCATGCATACGTGTGTGTACGTGTGATGTGTGCGTGCGTGTGCACACGTGTGCACGTGTGATGTGTGCGTGTGTGCATACGTGTGTGCGTGTGGTGTATGCGTGTGTGCATGTGCATACGTGTGCACGTGTGATGTGTCTGTGTGCGTACGTGTGTACATGTACATACGTGTGTACGTGTGATGTGTGCATGTATGCATGTGGGGGGCCCAAGGTCGCGGGGCTCCGAGTTCCTGGCGCTCTGTCAGAGCTGGGCTGTGTACACCCCTTTCTCATGTGTTTGCTGAGGTGTTGCGTGCCCTCCGTGCTCACCCCCTCGACAGGCGGCCGCTCTGCAGTTGGGCTCTATTCTTGCCCAGAGTTTCATGTGTGCAGATGCGGTTATGGATTCCACGCCTCCTTCTGCTCTGTGTGTTTTTCTGCTCAACACTGTCCACGTGGCTGCAGCACCTGGTGAGGTTGTGTCCAGCTGCTTTGTGGGGTCTGTGACGGTGTCTTGCATGACTCACACCCTTCTGCCGTGTGGATGCACAGACCACCTCCACTGCAAGGCCAGCCCCACAGTGTGGGCATTATTGTCTTTCCATGTTGAGCTCTGCTTTGTCTACACAACATGCTCCAAGTCACTGGATTCCAGCCTGTCACTGCCTCTGAACTATCTCACAGCCCCACGAGGCTTGGGGAGCCCACAGCAGCACAACATGCGGATTCTGCCCTAGCCAGTGGACACCCCACTGGCACCGTCCCCTGGGGGACACCCACCGGCACCTTCCACCCGGGGGGGACACATACTGGCACCGTCCCCTGGGGGGCACCCACTGGCACCATTCCCCGGGGGGACACCCACTGGCACCATCCACCCGGGGGACACATACTGGCACCGTCCCCTGGGGGGCACCCACTGGCACCATTCCCCGGGGGGACACCCACTGGCACCGTCCACCCGGGGGGACACATACTGGCACCGTCCCTTGGCGGAAGGACCAGTTTGCCGCCATCCACACTATGCTCCTTTCAGTGTCCTTCATGGGTCAGGGTTGTCTGTTGTTTGGGCTCATTTTCCAGCGGGTGATAACGCAGGTCTGACCAAGGACTGAGCAGAGGGTGGTCGCTAACTTGCGTTCTGTCTCTGAGAGCCCTGGTTTCACGTCCTTTCTGAAAATGATCTCGCCCCCTCGGCGACACATGTCTCCTTGCAGAGCTGTGTGAGCATTTCTTAGGGAAACATGTCAAGGAATGAACTTGCTGGCGGGCCTGTTTCCTCCTTCCAGGGCCTCGGAGGACCGGCTCCCCTCCCCTCTGGCCCGGCAGAATCTCTTGACCTGCTCAGGCCCCTGGACCATGCGTACGGGAGACTCAGCATGTCCAGGCCATGGGAGGGGAGCCCTGGGGTGAGATTCCGACGCCTTGTGGTCCCGCTTCCCTGGCCGTGGGCACCGGCAGTGTTTTAGATCAGGGGCTGCCAACCGTAGCCCCCGGGCCACCTCATTTTCTCAGTGAGGCTTTAGTGGAACGTGGCTGCTCGCTCTCACTTGCGCATCATCTGTGGTTGCTTCTGCTCTGTAAGGGCCGACTTGAAGCCCGGCCAGAGGGACCGTATGGCTCCAGTCCTTACTGCTTGGCCCTTGACAGGAGAAGCTTGCTGACCTCTGCTCTAGATGGTGGGGCCTCCATCAGCTGCCCCCCTCGGGCCCCGTGGGCAGCAGAGCCCACTCCCAGCCCCTGTTGGATACCTGCGCCAGAGACAGCCTGTAGCCGGGCAAGCCGCTGTGACCCGGGGTCTGCACGGCACTGTCCCTGGCTGGTTCTGACTGCGACGGCATGCCCGCCAGCCCGGTGGGGCTCCCGCTGCCCACACCCCTCCCCGCCTGCGCTGGCCCCTCCCTAACTGCTGCCAGATGAGGGGGCAAGGGATAGCCCCGGTTATGATTCATGATTTCCTGTTCACTAATCTGTTTGAGCCTTGTGTCATGAACTTGACTCTGGGATTTCTGCCATGAATGGCCGGCTGCGTCTTTCGCCCCTTTCTGGTGCAGAGACCTGTCCCTTGTTGACCTGGAGACATCCCTTTTCTAGTCTGGAAATTGTAGACATTACAAATGTCTTTGACCATTTCTTAAATTTTTCTGCGTGGCTCTCATCCTTTATAATGGACTTGTACAATTTTTACCCCTAAAAAATGTGGTTTTTCTTAGAAATACCAAAACAGAAGTGTGGCAAGAACAGAAGTGCTTTAAGCAACGGCAGATATACACTGGAGTAGGTGAGCAGCCCCCCCGGGGAATGCGTTTGAACATAACAGCGTCACTGCCTCGGGTAGAAGCATCACCAGTTTGTATTTACACGTTTTTGTTCCACAGAATTCTGCTGGCCTTCTCCCCGCCAAACCCACACACATGCTAGCAGTTGAATAAATCGCCTCCTTGGTAAGGTGCCAGAGAATGCTGGGGTGCCTGGGACCCACTGGGGCTGAAAGGCTATGCACCCCAGTCAGCCACCCCTGTTCCCGCTCCGTTGGGAGCCAGTGAGACTCTGATGCTCCCCCGGGAGGTGCTGTCAGCCGGGGTCCTCGCTGCTCACCGACCCCCAGGCCCCCGTCTGGGTACTTGGTGTCCAGCTTGCAATTACCCATGCCCTGAAAACACGAGCCATCTGCCTGGCAAAGCCTTTCCACCAAGCGGATTTCTCCTGGCTTTGTGGTTGAACAGGAACCCTCGCCAAGGAGAGACACGGACACCCGCGTTACGCTGTTTGTGAGTGTGAGTGGCTCGCACACTCTCAGACTGGTGCTCGCAAACACACCAGCCCTTCTGTCTCCTCGGCGTTGTTCAGACAATCTTCATCTCTCCCGACAGGCCCGGTGAGGCCAGCCTTCTCTTCCCCGTGGACAGGATTGATGGAGGGAGGGCGTCCCGTGGGAACCGGGGCCTGGCCAGCACCCCTGCGCCTGGGCGTCCCAGCCGAGCCGCCCCACGGGGGCGACATCCACACGGCTGCTCCCGAGTAGAAGGCGTCCAGCCAGCATGTCCTCCAGCCACACAAACGCGGGACGCTCCCTTGCTGTGTGCACAGCCTCTGACAGAACAGGAAGCGGGGGCTCTGAGCAAGTCCCGGAGACACACACGGTCCCCTGTGTGCTCGAGAACTCGCGGCCCGCGGCGGGTCTGGTGGCAGGTGATGGGCCCCGTCCAGCCACTCCCGGACTAATAGCTGTGTCACCGCCGTGGCAGCCACACGGCTCGGGGTGCCAGGCCTGCCCTCTGCGCACTTCATCCCAGCCCTTCAGGGGTGAGCCTTTCCTGCTCCCCTTTCTAGGTGAGGAAAGCGAGGCCCAAGAGCAACGGTGGGGGCCTGCTGGCTGTGGGGAGCTGTGTGATACCCGAGCACCGGGTACTGTCCCCGTCCCTGCAGTAACCGTGGCCCCACAGAGACAGCACACGGGACACGAGCAAGTCATCGAGGCACCATTGGGGATCTGGTGCGGAAGGGTTATGAGGGAGGGGGAGAGCAGGGAAGCCCCCTGGGGACTATAACCACGACTCCGAGGGCCCCTCCAGGGGACATGGGGTCCGTCGGCTGCTGGGAGCAGCTTCGAGCCGTGTCACAAATCAGTTCTTAAGTCACAGTGAAGGGGCTTGTGCCAGAAGGTGACCAGTGTCGGGGGCACGTGGGAGGCACATGGGGGCACCAGCATCCCCCTACACTGCCCGTGGGAATGCGGACGGTGCGGCTGCTCTGGAAACAGAGTGGTGTGTCCTCCAGAAGGCCAGTCGGGAACTGCCACGTGACAGCGTGCCACGCCCATGTGTCTGCCAAGAGCACGGAGAACACGTGTCCACACGTTCCCAGCAGCGCCATTCAGGGTGGGCGAAAGTGGGGACAACCCAGATGTCTGTCCTCAGATGAGCGGATAGACGAAACGTGGCGCAGCACTGGCAGCTGCCACAGCGTGGACGTCCTGGAAGGTGGCGCCCGGAACGCAGCCAGTCCAAACACACCACACGTCCCGTGGTCCCGTGGGGGGAGCCGTGTTAGAGTCCGGGAAGCGTGCAGAATCTCACCGCCAGCGGCGGGAAGGATACTGGCGGCAGAGGGCGCGCGAGGGGCCCTTCGGGATGACGGAAGTGTGATGGCCACAGCCCTGTCTGTCCACCAAAGATTATCACGTGGCACCCTTAGAATGGTGACTTTTAGGGTGTGTGAGTTGTGTGTAAAGTTAAGAACTGAGTTGCAGAAAGATAAAGTTAAGGGTTCCGTGTGGGAGTGGACGGTGGGAGGCGGCTGTCCCGCTTTCGGCCCTGTGGTCTCCTCACTTGCAGGAGGACCAGCACTGGGGGGCCTGGCCCCTCTGCGCTGGGGTCATCCTGAGGGGCACGGGGCCGTGACCAGCTCGCCCTGCAGACACCAGGACGGCTGCTGAGGCTTCTGGAAAAAGTCCATCGCTTTCCAGAAGGAGGCACTGGACAAGATGCTCATGTCTGCCTTTGGATACCCTCACGTCTCCACGCGCAGCCGCTTTGTGACCAGGAGGAAAGCCGGCAGAGACACGGGCAGATCCTGGGTTCTGGAGATGTCCTCCTTCAGTGGGTGTGTGTGGGAGAATTCTGCTACTCCAGCTAAAATCGTCCTGCCTGTGTTCATTTCCTCCCTCCTTCCCTCCCTCCCGCATCCTCGCGAAGGAACGCTCTTAAACAGAAGAATGAGGGCTGGATCCACAGTCAGCATTTTAATAACCGCACAAACCCACTGCCTAGTCAGCTCCTCGGAGCCCGGAGTGAGCAGGTGTTGACATTTCCCATAATCACGGGGCAGTTTCCAGTTACTGCAATACTGGCCATTTCTGAGAGTGGCAGGGGCTCCCTCCAGGTCAGGATTGCTGCGGGGAGTGGGGACATTTGTACGACGTCATCTATGATTCTAACTGGTGCAGACACATGTGGGGAACTGGGAGCGAGTCAGGAGAGACACAGCGGACACATGGAGGGCAGAGCAGCCCCCCGTGTGCCCCCATGGGCGGCGGGGTCCCGGGAATCCAGAGACACGTGAGCAGCTCTGTCACTCTGCCACCAGCTAGCGATCTACCTCCCCCCCGCCGCCAACGCCACAGAGCAGCTCCCTATGAGGACAGCCATCTTGCGCTGTGATCACCAGAATCCCGCGTGGCTTTGGGCTCTGGCTGAGAGGCGCCCGGCCCCCGGGGAGAGTGTCCAGGGGTGGGGGTCGGAGGACAGGCCCATGCGGAGGAGGAGGAGGCGGAGGAGGGGAGGGTGTGCAAGAGCCACACACAGGATGCTCAGTGCCCAGGTTCACAGGTGGGAACCCAGTGCCCTTGGGGGATGGTCACGAGAAGGCAAGGTCCAGGGGACACCATGGGGACCAGGGTCCAGAGGCGGGAGACAGCGCTGAAGGTGACTCCTAGGCTTCGGCCTGTCAGTTCTGTCTTCCCTGCGCCGCTGACAGTCGGGACGCGCCCCGCGTCGTGCTCCATAGAGCACGAAACACTTGCTCCTGGGAGAACGTCTTCACAGGGGTGTGTGGGACTCCCACCGGCACTGGGGGCGCCCGCGTGGGCGGGGAGATGAGCACTCAGGGCTGGAGCACCCCCAGGCCCCGTCGCCTGCAGCCTCTTTCCCTAGTGACAGCCGTCTGCATGGCCCCGAGGCCCCCTGGGAAGTGGTGGGCAGTGGGGTACGTAGACCTAGCAGAGCCCCAGCCCTGGACGGGAAGAAGGGACGTGGGCCGGGTGGGATGCTACTTCCTGATGTTGTTGGCCTCGGAGAGCTGTGGGCACGAGGCAGGGATGCCCTGGCTCTGCGCCCTCCCAGCCCTGACCGCAGGTGCTGCGGACGCTCTTGCCACCAAGAGCGACCTGTCGGATCCCCAGGCCCCACAGACTGCACTGTGGTCCACAGGCCTGTCTTCCCCACTGAGGGAAGCTTCTAGAGCTAGGGTAGGGTCATTCACGGCGTAGACTTTTGGATCAATGGATTAATGAAATCGATTACATGCTCTGACCAAAGGCTCCCTTTTGGAAGCAGACCCCACAGAAGGACCTTCTTATGGATCTTCTCACAGCAGCCTGGGTCTGGACTCATGTCCTCCAGCCCATGCAAGAGCAAGTGTGTGCCGTTTCGGGCCGGCTTGTGGGGCTGCGCGGGGAGCCCAGGAGATCCGCTGCGGCGCGGAGACGGGTGTGTGCCCCCGCCGGCCGGTGCTGAGTTCGGGGAGCAGAGCTGCGCCGGGCAGGGGGGCGGGAGTGGGGGTGGCCCTCAGCGCCATGGGGACGGGGCCGGAGCTCCTGGGCGAGCCAGCCAGGCGAGGAACGGCAGGCTCGGAGGCCCTGGGGTGGAACGTGCGTGCTTAAAAAGCACAGAGGTCACCGGTCACGCGAGGTGCACCTTTGGCCTCAGCCACGGGCGCGCCGTGGGACAGCGTGTGGCTCCTTCGTCCCCGCACACGTAGGCTGCGTGCTGACTCACTCGCGGGATCTGCACGGTGAATTCAGAGTAACACGCTGCGGCTTGGTACAGAGCAGAAGCCCAACCGTTGCCCATCTTAGGAGGCATTCTCTGGGAGGAGTGTTCTAGATAGTCCAGAGCCATCTTGAAACGCCAAAGAGAACGTAAAATCACAGTGCTAGATGGAGCATGTGTGGCTGGAGTCAGTAGGGCCCTTGGGGGCAGGGGCCACATCCCAGGTCACAGTGAGGGACATGAGAGAAGTGACACAGGAAGTCACCTGCTGGGCGCAAGGAGACCGACAGCAGGCTGCCCCTCGCGGAGGGCGGGTCCTGGGGCTCCTGGCCCCTGTTCAGTGTGGGTGCAGCTTCCCGGCCTGTGTGATCCAGAAAATCGGGGGGTCCTGTGCAAGCAACCTAGCCCGCCCAGCTGCCGCCCAAAGCTCCGTGACCTGTGGGCACGCGCCAGGCGCCTGAGCCACAGTCGCTCCCGTTTATGTCTGTGGACACCCCTGCCCCCGCTGTCCTGTGAGGCAGAACCAGCACAGTGTGGGTGAGCAGGGGGGCTCGTGGAGTCAGGCGGTCACAGAGCGCTGTCCCAGTGGAGAGCAGGCATTCTGCGGGGACGCGGGCTGGGCCCCCAGCCACACGAGCCTCCCACGGGTGACCGTGTTGCTTCCCTCTGTGGGGAAGACCCAAACCACGTAGCAAGGCCAGAGTCCTGCCCACGGGCAGGAAGAGTGCGGTCGGAGCGCGACAGGGTGTCGGAACTCCGGCTCCAAGCTGGTAGCGCAGAGGCGACGCCCTTCTCTGAGTTCACTCTTGGCTCCGGCAAGGAGACCAGGAAGGCCCAGCGCACAGCTGGTAACAAGTGCTCTGTGGCAACACAGCATCGGACTCCTGAGTAAGCTATCCGGTGCGCACACACGGAGCGAAGGATGTGTATTTAGCCAACTTGAAAGAACGCAGAATTACTGTGTTTGAAGAAGTAGCAAACAGCCAGGTTCACAGAGGGGACCACCCACAAGCGGGCAGCTATTTAAACCCGCTCCTTCGCAATCCACTCAGACTGACTAATCCCTTTGAAACTGAAGGCGTAATTGCCCGTCTTTGGCAGGTAAGGGCACCTAATCTCGGCTTTCGCTGCAGACGTGGTGTTCTCCTTTGTGGGCCGTCAGCAGCTGCCGCGGGCCTACGTTTTCCCCCAAACCCAGTCTCAGAGGGTCTGTCCTGTGGGTGAGTGTGATACTCAGGGGGACGTGCATCAAACCAGTGGTGTTAGGAAATGAAGGAATGGCCACCAGGCCCAGCCGGGCGAGGCGGGTTGAAGGACAGTGTGGCAGAGCCCGTGGGAGCCCGTGAGATCGTAGGGGCCCTGAGGCCCCGGGTCTGAGCACTGGCTGCACATACCTGCGGCACAGCTGCAGCCACGGGGTGCCGTCTGTCCCCTCCAGGCCTCCAGGGAGCCGGTGGCCTGCCTGTCGGTGCTGGGCTACAGCAGGGGCCTGGGCGTCTCAGGCTAGTTTCTGCACACACCCAGGGCCCCGGGGCTTTGTGGAGTCGCTCACCCGTGCTCTTGTGTAGACTGTAACGAGGTTGGACGGGACACTCTCCAGGGTTCCTTCCGATCACCCCGGGGGTACAGCTGCCCTAACGAGGTTGGACGGGACACTCTCCAGGGTTCCTTCCGATCACCCCGGGGGTACAGCTGCCCTAACGGGTGGGGCCTGGGTATACCAGGATCTGCCGAGTCTGGCGGGGGAGAGGGGCAGCCCCTCATCAAGCGCTCCCGCCCTGCCTCCTGACCCGTCCACCTGTCACCTCCCTGGCCACGGCACCTGCGAGGGGGCCTCAGTCCTGGGGAAGGGGCTTCCCCTCCTCCCCTCCTCCTTGTCCATGGCGCTGTCGCGTCTGACCCCCGCGGTCTGCTCATTGTCTGTTCCTACCTCCTCCTGGGGCAGGAGTGGGCCTAGCTGTGGGTTCCCCCGAGAGAACCAGAGAGATGTAGGTTTTACGGAATTGGCTCACAGGAGTGTGGAGCTGGCAAGGCTGAAACCCGTGAGGGGGGCTGGAAATTCAGGCAGGACTTGATGCCGCCGTCTGCTGCCGTCTCGAGGCAGGATTTCCTTTTCTTTGGGGGGCCTCAGCGTTTGTCTTAAGGCCTTCAACTGATTGGATGAGGCCCAGCCACGTTATGGCGGATGGTCTTTGCTCAAAGGTTGCTGATGGTGGGTGCAAACCACACTTTGCAGATGCCTTCACAGCAGCACCGGTGTCAGGGTTTGGTTGGACTGTGGGTGCAGCAGCTTGGCCAACATGGCCCGTGGGCTGACTGTCTGGGGTTATGCACAAGATCCCTGGCCCGGGAGTTGGAGCATCTGGCCTGTCCTGGGAAGCAAGGAAGCTTCTGGGAGGTGCAAACATCAGAGCAGAGGCTTTGACGAATAGCCCCCCCCCCCAACACACACACCTCTAGCTCCCTGCCCACACCTGCCAGACCCCTTCCCCTGGCTGAGGGAGGCCGTGCTGCGGGTGACCACATGGGGATTGGGCCACTGGGGCCTCGGTTCCTCCTGCAGGAAGGAACCCAGGGTGGTCTCACAGGGGAAGGCCAGTGCAGACGTGTGTCAGGGAGTTCCCTCCAGCACCGAGTGCAGACGTGGGCTAGCCTGTGGCCGTGGCAAATGGCCGGTGAGAGAGGACAGAGGCCCCAGCGAGGAGCCGGGCGAGAGTATAGGCCTTGAAGGAGCAGTGCCCACCAGGCCCTGGACGCTCTCGGGGAGCGGGAGTGAGGAGGAGTCGGCCAGGGTGCCTGGGCTCTTCCCCGTGGGTGTGGCTGGCACCGGGGGAAACAGCCCCAGTGTGCTTTGGAAAGTGGGGCCCCGAGACTAAACACAGAGCGGGAGGCAGAGCCCCCAGCACGTCCCGGAGAGGTGTTCCTGAGGCTGTGGGGGTGGGAGGCAGGACTAGTGGAGGAGGGGTGGGGCTTCGAGCGAGTGGCCACCGCCTCGAGGGGAGGGGGCCTGGGGACAGAGCAGCAGGTCACCGTCCCTGACCACGAGTCCAGGGATCCAGGCAGCGGCCCGAGGGGCAGGCCAGACAGGTTCTTCGTGTGGTCAGCGGGAGGGGGACGTAGGAGAGCCCGGGAGCGGCGGGTTCACAAGGAGCGTTGGAGGGTTTGGTGTGGAGATCTGGCTCCCGGGATGGGTCCGGGTGGAGAGCCGCTGCAGGGCCGGCTCAAAGGGAAGAGAAGAGACACCAGGCCAGTGACTGTGTGTGCTGAGCTCCTACTGTGTGCCAGGCCCTGGGCGGCCAGCAGGGACAGCCATGGCCGCTGCGGACCGCCGTGGGGTGGGTGTAACCTGGAGGCTTCCCTCCGCAAGGCATGGACCGGACCAGTGGGGAGCCTTCCAGAAGATGGGGACGAGCCCTGCAGGTGGAGGGCGGGGCGCTGAGCTCTGGAGACCGCTGGGGGCAGCGACCCTGCAGGCCGGGGCTGGGGGGCTGTGTCACTGCCCCGGTCAGATGTGCTGAGTGAGGAGGGCCTTCTAACATGAAGGAAAATCACAGCCAATTAAGTAAGGTTTCCAGACAAGAAATGGGGTGCTCACACTTTGCTTCTTCCACAGGCACTGGGAAGGGGGCCCCCTGAGAGCAGGCCCAGGGGACCGCACGCCCCGGCAGGTGCCCTCCTTCACACTCCCCGTCTCCCCTGACTCACCTCTGGGCCCAGGTGTCCATCCGTCGTCCCGTCCCTCCTCCTGCCTCTGGAGTGGGTGGTGGCCACCAGGCAGCGGGACCCCGTGTGCGCCCCCATGCGGCCCACCAGCCCCATCGTCATGGGCCATGCCGCGGGTCCCAGGGACGCGAGGGTCAGACAGGACGCTCCCTCCCTCCGTGTTTATGAGGAGGCAGGAGACCCCGAGCACGCCTGGACGCTGCTTCCTAAGGCTCCGGCCGCTGAGAGTGAGTGCAGGCTGGGGGCAGGGCCCCTGACCCCACTGTACTGGGGAGGTGCCTGGGGCGCAGGGGCTGGCCAGCAGGGCTCCTGACCCCATGGGGCGGCGGGGGTCCCGGGGTCCAGGGGCAGGCAGGGGCGGCCCCTGCCCGGAAGCATCTGGAGGCGTGGCTGGCAGAGCTCACGGGGTGAGGACCCAGGCTGGGGCTTCGAAGCCGCGGAATGCAGGGGGTCCAGTGCTCCAAGCGGCAGA
This sequence comes from Callorhinus ursinus, assembly GCF_003265705.2. Classification (NCBI taxonomy): domain Eukaryota; kingdom Metazoa; phylum Chordata; class Mammalia; order Carnivora; family Otariidae; genus Callorhinus; species Callorhinus ursinus. The sequence continues at coordinate 108,526 of NW_027397064.1, forward strand.
CTGATGAGGAGAGAGGCGCCGGGGCTGACGGGCGCACCCGGAGCTGCCGTGTAACTCACAACAGAACAGGTAGCATCTCAGCCAGGCCCCTGGAGCCGGCCACCCGGGCAGTGTGGTTGGAAGCCAGCCGCCCACCGTCACAGCTGGGGGCGCGGCTAGCAGGAGCCCCACACCCCGCGGCACCTGCGCGGCTTCTCCCGCGGGCGGGGGGAGCCTCCCTGGAGCCGGCACCGCCAGCCTGGGTCTGCCGCCCTCGGGGAGGGGGTGTCCCAGGGCTGCGGGGGGTCCGCGCGTAGAGGGGGGGTCCGCGAGGGGGATTACTGGGCCCCGTGCGGAGCTGATTCGGCTTTCATTTTTTGTTTTTGTTTTCTTGTCTTCCAGCCCTGTTTTCTCATCTCACCTTTGTCTTCTCTTGGCTCTCGTGATGCATGGAGTTCACCCGCTCTTTGATTTCTTTGCAACAGAAAAGTACCTTGGGTATAATTTTTCTTCTGTTTCTGGAATAATTACATCTTCAATGTGGCATTCTTACCTGCTTTTTTTCCCTGTTACACTTGTTTGCTTCTCTTGTTATTTGGCGTAGACGCCCTTCTGCCTGTCCTGGGGAATGATGCGGGGAGTGGAGCAGGGAGGCGGCTTCCCCAGGCCGCGGAGGTGGGCCTTCTTGGCTTCCAGCCCTGCTTACCTGGGTACTGCTGCTTTGTCCGCTTGTTTGCTTTACTTTTACAATGATTGTAGGTGCACAGGAAATGGCACAATCAGCACACATGGGTCCCGCCTGCCCTCCCCTAGTTGCTGTGCACAGATTTTTGGGTGGGCATGATTTTCGTTTCTCTGGGGTGCGTACCCAGTAGTGAGACTACTGGATCCTACCCTCTGACTGTACGTTTCGGTTTTAGTAAGAAACTCCAAGTGTTCCCCAGAGGGCCACCCCCCCTTGCCACCTGCAGCAGGGACTCTCTCAGCCTCCTTGCAGGCCCTGTCCCACAAGGTGAGGAGCACCATTCCACTGGGGTCTTAATTTGCATTTTCCTGGTGACTAATGATGTTGAGCATCTTTTCATGTACTAATTGTCCTCTGTTCTTGCTGAAAAGACTGCTCACAGGTCCCTTGCACATTTTTTAACTGCATGGTGTTGAGATTCCAGCTCCTTGCACGTGCAGGTGCAAGTCCTTTGTCACCTGGCCCATGCCGCAGGCTCCCGAAGGGGCTTTCTCGGAGCGGAAGTTTGCAGGTTTCACCAAGTCCGATGTTCTCATTTTCCTCTTAGGGATTGTGCTTTGGCGTCAAGTCTAGGAACGCTTCCCTCGCCTCAATCCCCAGGGCTGCTTCTGTGCTGGGGTTTTTTTTGATAGTTCAAGTTTCTTTGTATTCCTTTTTTGTTTGTTTTTGTTGTGTTTTTAGTTTCACGGGCAGAATTTAGGGATTCGTCAGTTGCATACAACACCCAGTGCTCCTTCCATCACGTGCCCTCCTGAATGTCCATCCCCCATCCCCCACCCGCTCCCCTCCAGCGACCCTCGGTTTGTCTCCCTCTCTGTGTTCGTCTTATTTTTCCTTCCCTTCTCCTATGTTCATCTGTTTTGTTTCTTAAATTCCTCATATCAGTGAGGTCATGTGATGCATGTCTTTCTCTGATTGACTTATTTCACTCAGCATAACAGTTCCACCCACGTCGTTGCAAATGGCAAGATCTCGTTCCTTTTGATGGCTGCATAATATTCCATTGTGTATATATACCACCTCTTCTTTATCCACTCATCTGCAGACGGACATCTGGGCTGTTTCCTAAGAATTTTATAGATTTACATTTTACATCTGAGTCTGTGGAGGGGGGAGGGAAAGCAGAGGGAGCGGGGAGAGAGGAGGGAGGAGGGGGAGGGAGATTCGAGCAAAGAACAGAGCACCTGCCTGGTCTCTCCCGCCCTGTAGTTGGGCTGGTCCCAGCTTTGTGAGCCCCACCTGTAAAGCAAAACCCCCACCCATTTGGTGTGCCTGGGGCTCCAGTACTGTCCGATCCTGCCTCATACCAACAGCGTCTGTGTGGCCCCGAAACCCTCACTGCAGGATCCCGACCCTGAGTCCTGCTGCTGGTTACCTGTCCCCGGGGGGAGTTCCATCCCCAGACATTCCTGGGGCTCCTGGCGTGCGTGTGTCAACGGAGAAACCCCTGGACTCAGGAAGGCGGCCTCACACACGTGGCTGTGGAAGAGCAGCCTCGGGGGGCACGAGGTTCACTCTGGGGTGACAAGAGCCGCGCGCAGTCCCGCCGGTTCCATCTTCTTGCACGAAGGCCGCCGTGGTCTTCTCTGCTTTAAAGCCTGTGGGCCGTGGCCGCAAGGAGGCCGTCTGGACCCCAGCAGAGAATGTTCGTGGTTGGATTTCCCCCGATGGTGCAGGCACTGACGTGCATGGGAAGACTTGTGGTCTGAGTGGCACCCCCGTAATGTGCATTTTGAGGGGGCAACAATCCCTGGTGCCCAGAGCAGGCCCGGGAGTGGGTCCCCGTGATTCAGGCCCAGTTGGCCGGGCACAGACACCGTCCCCCTAAGGCCTTGAGGAACAGCCCCATCTGGAACATTCCACATCTCCCCACCTGGCCTGCTGCAGACTCCTGAGGCTGCCCATCCGTCCCGTCCTGCTGGGGAGGTTCTGCGCTGCCCCGCTCCCCCCCCCCCCCCCCCCCCCCCCCCCCCCCCCCCGGCCGCCCTCCCTGCCCGCGGCTGGCTGACCCTCCAGGGGCCGGGCAGTGTGCCGCATGTCCTCCTCACATCCACAGCTCTCTGACACAGTCTGTGGTGCTTAGTGGAGAGCCTGGGTCCTCTGCTGGTGGTTGGCACGGCAGGAGCCAGCCAGCGGGCCCCCTGTTCAAGCCTAAGCCCGGTCTTATGGCCGGGGCTGGGGCAAGACCTCAGCTTCCCCTCCTGTCAAGACTATAACAGGACTCACACTAGCACGTGTCGGGCCTGCCTAAGACAGATGGCGTGTGAGGCGGGCAAGGGGCAAGGGGCCTGGGCGCACAGGGAGCGGCGATGAGAACACGTGGGGACCCCCCTCCATGCCCCCCTGCAGAGCACAGCTGGGAATTAGCGGTCCTGCTGTGACCCCAGATTTGTTCCAATGAGAGCCTTAGATACCTGTCTTAGGAACAGGAGGACTTCCCCAGAAACAGGATCGGCGAGTGGCAGGGCACCGGGAGGCTGGAGACATGTGGTTCCACGGCCGGGTTCTGGGATCCCACCACGTTTCCAGTCGGGAAGGCAGCGGAGGCTCCCCAGGCCTGACGGAGACCCTGGCCCAAGCTGCTTCCGCAGAGGAGAGCACACAAAGTAGTTCATTCACCAAGGCGGCCCCACGGGCTGCTGATGGTGGCCCCTTTCCCGACACTGCAGGGGGACTGGGTCCTGGATGGACGCACCCCCTCTCCCCCAGATCAGCCCTCGGAAGGTCCGCTCCACCCCCGACCTGCACAGGACGGGTGACACGTATGAGCTCAGGGCCCATTGGGGTGGCCCGGCCCAGGCCCCAAGCCCATCTTGCCGGCAGTCACGTGGAGAAGCATTTTGGGAGGGACCAGCTATTCCGTGAGCCTGTCCCACGCCTGGCCCTGCCTGCCTCTGACCACAAAGCATGGAGAGAAGCAGGCCCAGCAAGGAAAGCTCACTGCAGAGCCGAGGGGCCTGGCCCCGGGGTCAGCACGTGGGGCCTGGAGAGGGCAGCTGGCAGGAGGTGGGGCACACAGAGAACGGGGTGCGTGGAGGCTCCCTCTGCCCCGGTGGGGGCCCATCTTCCCATCTGTCATTACTACTTTGTGTGCTCAGTTCTGGGCCCTGGTGGACTTGTTCAGTCGTGCTCCGGGACATGCTCCTGGGGCAGCCCCACCTCTCTGGACAGCCTGGCTCTCGGGGGCGAGCAGACGCCCCGTCACGTACGGGCAGCGCCGTGCTGCCCGCCTGCCGCAGGCTCTCTGTGGTCAGACATGTGCCTCTCCCATGTGCCAGGAAGGCGACGCTGATTTGCTGGGATTCCAATGCCACGAAGTGCCCCCCCCCAGCACCCCCTGCATCTAGAAGAGCTCCTGGGCTTCCCCAGCTCCTCGCTCCGGTGATCCTGTTTCCTCGGGGCCTCGCAGGCACCGACAGCTACCAACTAGCACAGAGCCCTCTGTGAGCAGGGGAGAGGCGGTGGGGAAGGAAACTGCAAGAAATGGCAGACCCTGCACACGTCTTCCAAACTGCAGAAATTTTCTGACCTACCTATAATAGGTCTACTTCCCATGTTCTTCCTTATCAAGCGCTTCCAGACCAGCTCTCTTTATAAACAGGGCCGTGTCTGGCCCTCTTCGGAAGATGTGCTTGCCTGCGGCCTTACAGAGAAGCACACCTTCGATCTCGGAGTCTCGATCCCGAGGGATCTAGAGCTGCCTGGCCACGTCACAGGCGGTCACAGGGCGTGCTGGGCTGCAGTGGCCAAGGCCCTTCGAGGTCATCTCCAGACAAGTTTCACAGGTGTCTCCCTGCGTTTAGTGCAGGAGAAGTCTCGTGGCGTCTCTAGTTAACATGGTCGTGTTCCTGGAAAACGCCTTGCAGGGTTCAAGGCCTCCTCAAGCAGCCCACTGTCTCAAGAAATCCATCAGACAGGTTCAGTGAGATCCGAGAACCGAGCCAAGCAGACGCTCTTGAATTCCCCTGCTGTCACTCACCACTCCTCTCAGCTCTGGGCTTCAGTCCACCGTCTATGAAGCAGGCAGGTGGCTGGCCTGAGAGGGTGTTGTTCAGATGAATGGAATGACCAACTGCAACCCAAATGTTGTTGTGCTCTTACTGTGGTTCAAAGTCAAGGCAGAACTGCACCAGGGAACCCCAGAGCCCTCCCCAGGAGTCCTGCCCATTCCCGGGGACTTGCCCCCAGGAGCCCTCCAGGTCTGACTCCCAAGGTGTTGGTCCAAGCCAGGGAACCCCCGCCACCTGCAGCTGGCTTCGTCACATCCCCCGTGGCCCCGTAAGCCGCTCACCAGACCCTGTGAGAGCCAGGGCGTTCACACAGAGTGAGGACGTACTTTATAGGATGGCCCCACCCCGTGTCCACGTGTATGTGTCACTGTGTGTAACAGAAGAGACCCCTCACAGAACAGTCCCCGCTGGGGACCACACAATCCAGCATCTTCTGTGTCATTCTCTTCCAGTCTAGTCTACTCATTAGAGGAGAAAACGGTAGTTGTGAGCCGCTAGGCTGACCTCCTGACGTATCTCCGGAGTCACCCCCCACCCCAGGCTTGAAGGACCCGGCAGAGAAAGCTGTAATAAGGGCTTTGTGTGAACACAGTATTTATTTTTCAGAAATGTAAGCACAGTAATGTTCAGCATTAGATCCAAGTTTCTCGGCCATGTCTGCACCTTGGGCTCAGGCCGCCCCCAGAGCAGAGCCCGCTCCCTCGCTGCTCCAACACAGTAACCCTTCCTCCAGAGGCGTGAGGACCACACCCCACCACCCCAGGAAGTCTGTTCCAGTCAGTTTGGGGGCGATCCAGTGCTTACCCCACCCCACGAACATGGGCTTCTTCCTTATGTGGTAACTGAGGCCCGGAACCTTCTCTGCCTGGCAGGGGTGAGGCAAGGTGGCCTGGTGGTTCAACGCCTGGGCCCTAAGGCCCACCAGCCTCTCCGAGCTGCCCTTGCTGAGTCTGGAGACTCCTTCTCTCCAGAATGAAAGTTACCATCTACCAGCCACATCCCGGGACCGGGTTATGTGCCACGTCCCGTTTGATGCTGCCCTCTGTGAAAGGGGGGGTCATAATCCCCCGCCCCCCCTCCCCGGGAGACAGGGCACAGAGATGCCCAGCACACACGAAGGACAGAATAAATGCCAGCCGCGCTTTCTTAAGATGACTCCTGTTCTTTTTACAGACCCCTCCCCTGATCTGCAGGGGCACACCTTCTCCCCTTACACATGCTGAAACAATGCTAGCCAGCAGGAACAAATCACCAGAAAGGCCCACGCGCTTCATGTGCAGAGAGAAAGGAGGGGAAGGGCAGTCTCTGGTCCTGATGTTGGCCGCCTGCCCCCTGGGTGGACCTACTGGGTCCTGATCCCTTTGGGGGCTGGGAATCCCCAGGGGTTCAAGTTCACTGGGAGCAAAGCTCCTAGTCTGCAGCCTTAGCTCCTGGTTCTGGAAATCCAGCTGTGGGGAGGGGAACAGAAGCACATGCAGAGTGCCTGAGGTGGCTTCTTCAGGGGACCACCCTTCTGGGCTCAGGGTGCTGGAAGGGGCAGGGGGAAGAATCGGGGGGAGGATGGCAAGGCTAGGCTTTGATTGGTTGCCCTTCCCTCCCCTCCCCCTACACCTGGGAGGACAGATGGCAGCAGAGGTCTCTGGCCTAAGAAAGGCTGTGGAGCCCAGACGTCATGAAGTGATGACGCTCTGGCCGCAGGAGCCCGTGTTCATCCTTTTGAGGGACGCCCAGGATGGCGCCGGCACGCGGCCCTCCAGCCCTGCTGCCTTCCTGCACGGCCAGGGGGTTCCAGGCTGCCTCGGACCGGGGAGCCCAGCCCGGCTCCAGATCTCGGGGACTTCTGACCGGCCGCCGGCCCTGAGGCTCAGGAGCACAGAAACGAAACAAGATAGACGATTCCCCTCGTACCCCTCCCAGGGTCTTCAAAGCCAGGGCTGCAAGTGCCGCCCAGCGCCCGGGCTCCACGCCGGCAAGCGGCCCCCCGCCCCGGCTCAGCCCCAGGTCCCAGCTCTGCCCCCGCCCCGCTCGGCTCCCCCCACCCCAGATCTGCTGGGACCAGCCTTCCGCTCTTGCGGAGCCCAGAGCTGCGCCGACGGAGGATGCTCGGGACCGGCCGAATTAGGGCATCGCCCCGAGTGCAGAATGGACGAGGGTACCGTGCTTGGGGATCGCTGGCCCCCATGCTCTGGTTGATGCTACGACACGGTTGTGACTTTTTTAAGAGAGGCGTGGGGGGAGGGCAGTCTCCGCACGTGCCATCTGCCCCACCCCTGCGTCCACATGCGCCTGCGGGCTGCCGTATTGGTACACTAGACTCCTCCCCCGGTCTCAGCCGATTGGCTCAGGGCTGGGCACATGATCCAAGCTGGGCCAATCAGGGTCTTCCTGTGCAGGTGCTTCCGGGGCTCTTACCGGTGCCGCGTGGCATCGTCCACCTGCTTTCTGCGGTAGGAAGCGGCCCGGTGTGGCCAGGGTCAGGCTGCCTCCTGCCTTCTGGTTCCCCATGGACTTTGGCCTCTGGGGAAGCCCTGCAGGAGATGGGGAGGAGTGGGGGTCACCAGCCGGGCTACCTATGCCGTGGCTCTGTTCCTGCTGCCTTCCTGTCTCTGGCTGTGGCCCCCCTGAGGTCATCGCTCCCCATGTCTGCCTCGCCCCTTCAGGCTGGGGGCCTGCCACCCCGCTGTTACCAGCCTGGGGCATTACACTGTCCCCTGCGGTTCTCTTAGCAACTAGTCTCTTCATTAAACCCTCCTGGAATTACCGTAATCGACGGTGCCATCTGATTTCTGCCACCATCCAGGTCCGCCATTGGAATTGCGCACCAGAGCACAGAAGAAGTTGAAATTTGTGTGGGTGGTGAAACTGAGGACACGTCCACCATGTGGCTCCACTGGCCCGTGTGAAGCAGATGAGGGAGGACGCATCTCCCTTCTCTGGTTCCACGCCTGCCAGCCCTGTCCTTAAAAGATGTCCCAGCAGCCCAGCATAAATCTGCTCTTCTGCTTAAAGTGTCCCAGGTCATACTGTTGTGTGCAACCAGAAGTCCCCTCTGATACATCACGTGCAACATAAAATCTTGTAATTGCTTCAGACTAGTTTTAAAACAAAAACAGAAGGATTTTCCTTCCTTCTAGCTATTAACTTTTCCACGAATCCAACACTATAAAATGTTGATTACAGGTGCTGTTAGAGGAAGGTGGTTTTTAGTGGAACCAAGCAGGATGACTCAGGCCACTGGAGAAGGATGTCCTATGACAGAATGCAGACACACCAATGGTGGCAAAAAGGGGGGGGGGTGAATGCACTGGCGTTGACGCATGATGCCTCTCAGCTGAATTTCTGGGGTTTCCTCCCCCCCCCCCCACCCCCCGCACCTTCCAACCACTTGACCATCTACACACACCCTGGGCCCTGCTGATGTCTAAACTGGCCCACCTTGTTTTGTAGGCTGAGAAGTTTAGTACTGGAGCCAGGGGGAGGTCATGGATACAGGAGCTGTTCCTGCGGGCGGCTTGGATCTGAAAGGTCTGTGTCAGAACGTGTGACATCCAACTTGGACAGTGAGCAATTTAATACAAATTATGAGGCATTTTGTTTTTGGTTTTCTCTTGACCCAACTTATTTTTTCAGGTACACAAAAAAGACTATCGGGAATGTTGAGCAGCTGGAGTTACGATTCATGCGAAGATGCTCGTAAGCAATGTCAACACAGACATTTGTGCACAATCCCAGGGATCCGGGACTGTCCCTGAGAGCCGCCTTTTGATCAGAGTATCTGCACGTGAGGGCCGACCGTGGAGGAACGTCTTTCCTCACCACATGTTGTGTCGGATGGAGGAGATCTCTAAAGATATTAAGCATATGTATTTATAAGCAACAATCAACATATGAGCACTACTGCTTTCTTCAAACATTAAACGGAAACTTCACAAAATCTGTCCATGCCGATGCGTTCTGGGCCAGATTCCTAAGCTGAAGAAAGCAGTCAGATGCAGGACAGACCCCGTGGTTTCCCTTCATGTAAATGCAGCAGTGTGTAATGGTAGACGACACCGGATACTATCTGAAGTAAAACACACATCCACTTGTTCCTCCGACTGACAGATGGGACCCTGTCACTGCTTGCTTTATTTCTGGCGGTCTCTTGCACAGCCCCCGTGTAATTCTCAGGGGGACTTGTACTGCGGGTTCACCGATGTTACAGTGCCTGTCTCATGTCTGGGTCTATGCGCCCATCCTGCGCAGAAGTGCCTTCACTCTGCTTATACAAATGGAGTAGCATCTTGGGTTCAGGATCGCTTTCCTAACAGGGACAGTGGTTATCTCCTGAATTAGCTCTGGCAGCGATGGCAAGTTACCTGCTTTGCTTCCTTCCTAACACCATGCTTATGGTCTTGATCCGTCAGTAGGCAGCAACACCAGGCCTCCCTGACACGTCCTGGGTGGGAGTCCTCTGCCCTCCGCCTCCAGGCTGCCTTCCGGCTCTGCCCAGAGCTGGCGGGCACCTCGGAACACAGGACCGGCCCCCGGCAGGCCTTCCCGTCCCCCTCAGCAGGGCCCACGCTAGCCGGAACACAGGAGTCTCTGACCTTGGGGGGGTCATTCACGAGTTCTCCGTGGTGCAGGCCCACCACTGCTGTTAGGGATCCACTCTGCTCCTGTTTCGGTGTTTCCATCCAGGGGGTGGAGCCCACCCTCTGGGGACCCTGTCCCTGCACAGAAGCCCTGGGGGGGGATTTGCACGCCACACGGAGGGCACTGCTGTCCCTTTGCCTGGTCATATCTGTGTCCTGTGTCATACATGAAGCCACAGCCTGGGAGGGGAGGGTCCTAGAGACCTTCTCATCTCTCCACCTCTTTAGCAGCGAAGGAAACGGAGGCTTGGAGCACAGTTTCATGGAGAAGGTGCTGGAGAGAGGGGAGCTGGTGTCTGGTTACTGGGCACGTTGTGGCTCCAGCTATCTGGAGCAGCATGTCCTGTTCAGCGTCCCTGCAGGTGGATGTCTCTGTCGGCCGTTGTCATGACCAGCCCCTCTCCGTCCCTCAGCTCTGCCCAGAGGTGTGTGGCCTGGACCTCAGGCTCCTGGGACAGCAGAGCCCCCGCCCCCACTGCCCTGTCCTCTGGTTGACCCTGAGCTTTGCTTAAATCCTGCAGGCGCCAGGGACTTCTCGGGCTCTTGAGTCGCCTCCCTCCTGCTGGAAAACGCCAGGGCCCTGGTTCCCCACGGAGCTGCTCTCCAAAGCTGGACGCCAGTCTCGGCTTTCCCAATGGAGAAACTGGGCGATCATTGCTGAAGGGTGGGGCTTTGTCCCCGTGCCCCCCAGAGCTGAAATGAACAGTGCCTGGGTCAGGGCCAGCCCTCAAGGAGCACTGGATGAATGAACGAACCCAGGGAGAAAGCCGCAGTTCACTGATGCCATTATTATGCTTGCCCTTGAGCATCTGCTGGGAGGTCTTCCTTCCTGGACTCTCTGACAGGCCCTTGTTTATCTGCGTCCCTCCCAAGGAGGCCATGAAGGTGTGTGCCTGCCGCCAGGACCCGGGGACATCCCTGAGGCCGGGGCTAGAAGTGCGCACCTGCTGGGGCCTTGGGCATCCCCCACTGTCCCGTCCCCATGCTTTTGGTCAGCGGTAACTTCGGTACAGACATGATTATGAAGATGGGGACCCATTACATGGACTGTATGGATCCAAAGACCGCAGACTTCATTTCCTTTCCAGTTCCAAAGTATTTCACACGCAGCTGTGTGCCCAGACTCGCCGTGGAGGGAACAGCACCCTGTGCTAGGAGGTGTCATGGCCTCTCGGGGTGGTGGGGTGACAGGTGACAGAGTGACCGCAGGGCTCCAGGGCCAGGCGTCAGGTCGGACGCCGGGCTCCCCATCGCTGGGCAGAGTCACCGTCGTGGATCACGGAGAAGCGGGCCATCTGGCGCTTCAGAGAACTGTGAGCTCCTGCACCCGTGAGCAGGGCCTTACCTTTGGTTTTTGCTGGTTTGTGGCGGTCTGCTTGCCTGTTTGGGGCAAGAGTGTTGGCATTCATTCCGGGAAACTCACTCTGGGATGGAAGCACTTACTCCCCCAGGGCCTGGGTTTAAGGAAGTCAGACCTGCCTGGTCATGATTAATGGAGATAAATCTGCCCAAGAGAAGCTAAATTTAACAGAAACTTCAGCCCTCTGCTTCTGCACTCCACCCTTGGCCGCTGCAGGCAGCGGGTGTTTCTGTTGGCCAGGGTCCAGACACCATCAAGAGGTGGAAAACAATCCCCAGAAATCTGAAAAATGTTGAACAAGGAAAGAAAATGTTCAATCGACCAAAAGAAACAATCTCCCCCGCACCCCCTGAGTTTTGCACTGCTAGTTCTGGGAGGAAAATAATGAGAGACTAAAGGAGAGAAATGTGCCTCGAAAACACGTGGCCCGTGGAGACAAGGACAGAGTGCATCCATCCCAGAATCACAGCCCCGGACAGACCCTGGGACCCCCAGGGCACCCCTACCCCCCGTGAGGAGGGCCCCGCCGAGGGGGCGGGGCTCTCCCCGGGCTCCCGTCCCAGCCCAGGCCAGGCGGCTGTTGGGAGAGCCAGCACGTCCTCTCTGTCTGGACTGTGGACACACGAGCTTCCAGGTGTGATGTGAACACCTCTCCACATGTCACCTGATAGGTCATCTTTCCACAAAGATGTGCTGCTGGGACACAGGGTGCCCTGGGAGGTGCCCAGCAGAGGTGGGAGGTGGGGGAGCCTGGGGGGAGGTGGCACGGCTCTCAGGGTCTCCGGGCAGGTCCTCGTCACGGAGCATGAAGGGCAGGTGCTGGAACCCCACACTAAGTAACAGAACTGCTGGCTCGCTGCCCTTGGAGGCCTTGTTTCCGGTGGGTTCCATGTCTGGCTGGAATGGGGGATCATGGGGGAAGCACCAGGGCCCACACTTTTGGCCCTTCTGGTTTTTCTGGGAGGAAGGAGTGCTGAGCCAGGTTCCAGATGTGCTCGCTCTTCCTGGTGTGGGCCCGGGGACTGAGCATGGGCAGCAGGGGGACAGAGTGGCCACAGGGAGTCACTTCCCCTCTGGGACCCCCTCCCCACCAGCACTGGGGCGCCACCGGTGCAGCTTTACCCAGGGCCATGGGGTGCACTCTGGGTGGGCTGGGGGGAGGCTTCCAAGGACGTCCCCTGGCTGCCGTGTGGAGACCACCCCCAGTGTGCTGTCCTAACAAACGGGCATATGGTGAAGTGGTGGCGTCAGATGCTGACAGGGGCCAGCTTTAGGAAGGATTGGGTTTTGAGGGTCCAGGGCAAGGCCTGAGAGCTTGCTGTTCTTCTGAGCCCTGCAGCACTGCTGGGGCGACCCAGGCCCAGAGGGCGGTGGCTCTGCACTCCTGGGGCACCAGGGAAACTCACAGCTGCCCATCCGGCTAACGGCACAGCGTCAGGCCACGCACGCCCTCCCTCTGCTGAACACCCCAAGCCACGGGAGGCTGAGGAAGGGTGTCTCCCTGGAACACGAGGGCCTTTCCGTGGGTCAGCAGACCCTCTGCTGCCTGCCTCCCTACCAAGCTCTACCTTGACGGTTCCATTGGTTCTCAGGCCCTGGGCCAGACCGCAGCTCAGTTACCTTCCCCTTATCTTACAGAAAACTTAACCTTTTCACCAAAGTACAGAAGACAGAATTCTAGGAGCCCCAAGATTTCCACGTGTGGGGCACCTGCCTGGAGTACTTTCTCCCGTGGAGTGCGGGCGCCATCTGTGAACGCTTCACACGGCAAGTAGGACTTGGTGAGTGTAACTCAGGTTGCTGGCCGGGCACTGTGGACTTAATCCAAAAGGAGATCCCTTGGGCAGGCCCAGCCCAGCCACCTGAGCCAGGCTCAGAGGGCGCAGATGCTCCTGCTGGCCTGCAGAAGGCCAATGACCCCGCCGGCCTGAGGGCCACCAAGCCGGGCAGTGCGGGCAGCCTCCCCAGGCCAGGAGCCTCCCCAAGCAGGACCTCCAGAAGGGGACACAGCCTGCTCACGCCATGCTAACTGCTGCGCCACAGGACCGGGGGCTGGCGAAGCAAGTACGCTGGGATTATTTGTTACACAGCAACATCTGACTGCTATGGAAAGCAGTGCAAACGCACGGTGGCATGGTCAGCAAAACCAGACTGCAAAGGGAAGGGACTGAAAACCAGTGATGACGAGTCCATCCAGGCGGGACTCTGGGTCGCCTTTCAAATATTTTCTGTTTCTCTCTCTTGTATATTTAGCAGCTTTATTGAGCTACAGTCAGCATACGACACACTGCGTGTTTTCAATGGCACGGTTTGGTCGGTTGGACGTGCATTTACTCCTGTGAAGCCTGTGCCACTGTCTCGATATTGGACCTGTCTGACTCCCCCAGAGTTCCTTGAGCTCCTGTGAAGTCCCTCTCTCCCGCCCCTCAGCGTCCACGCCACCCCCAGCTGCATGGTGACACCTGTCACCATTTACTGCAGGAGTCCCCCCGTCTGCGGCTCTGCTTTCTGAGGTCTCGGTGACCCACGCTGAGCTGTGGTCCGGAAGCAGGTGACCCTCCTGCAGTTCCTACGTCACCCCCCACCCCTCCCCCTCACCATGTGGGCACTGCACCATCTTGTACCATCACGGGAAGAGAGGTGAGGACGGGGCAAGAGAGATTTTGAGATGAGACAGACCACATTCACATATCTTTAATTACAGTGTATGCTTGTAATTGTTCTGTTATTACGAGTTATTGTAACTTCTCACTGATTTATAAATTACACTTTGCTGCAGGCGTGTGTGTGGAGAACAGTCTCTGCAGGGTTTGGTGCTGTCCCTGGTTTCAGGCATTCGCTGGGGGCCAGAAGCAGCCCCTGCAGATTGGGGGGGACTCTGTACTCTCACGTCCAAGGATTTTGTGTCAGGGGAATCATGCTGTCTGAACTCCTTTGTTTAGTGTTTTACTCTCTCGGGCCTCCTTTCGGGCTGGTCCTCATGCTGCCTCCTAGTTCAGCAAGTTCAAGTTCATCTGCAAGGTCAAACCTTCTGTTAGTCCCATCCAGTGACTTCCTATGGTGGACACCCAGTTTTCATGTCCGTGCCTCTGATTTGGGTCCTTCTAGCCTCTCCACTGCCCTATGTAAGGGCTCCTTGAACACACAGGGTCAAGTTAGGACTATGGCCTCCCTGTCTTGTCTCCTAACACCATCATCTGTGTCACGTCACCCTGTTTTAGTCAACTTTTCCGGCCCTAATGGGTCACACTTGCCTGCTTCTTGGCATGCCTGGTGAGTTTTCATTGGATCCAGACATCATCGTGCACGTCACCTCGTCGGGGATGCGTGGTTTTGCATTCGTGTGACAGTTGGTTTCCTGCTCCGGGCTCCCCTGTGCTGCGTCTGTCTTATCAGCCTGGCCAGACTCCAGGCTGGGTCCGAAGCTAGACCTCGTCTCCGGACAGGGAGCGGGCCCCGGGGGGATTCGGCTTTGTCTCCGTGTGCAGGCGTGATGGCCTCCGTTTCCTCATGGCCGGCGTCTCCGAAAGAGCCCTTTCCTGTTTTGTCCAGCACTGCGTTGGTTCAGACCAGAGGGTAACACTGGTTCCTGTTATCCCATCACAGCAGAAGCAGAAAAGAGCCGTGTTGTGCATTGTGAAAAAGACAGAATCAAGCCAGACTTGGTGTTTGGAAACCTGATCACTACACCTGGGGATTGAACGTTCAGTCCTAAAGGGTGGTAGGGTCAAGTTCAGGAGCCCATGGTCCCCGCAGAGCTCCGCACTCACCAGTGGCCAGGAGTGAGGTGGAAACAGGCCCCCTGGATATCACGCTGGGCCCGGGAACACTCAGAGCTGCTGGGGTTGGGGAGCGCCCTGAGCTCCAGGCGTGTTCACAGCGGAGCCCTGACTGGCTTCCATTCCCAGCTGGAGCGACCGTGATGGTGCCCGTGCAGTGAGCCTGAGATACGCCCTGCCCCCACCTCCGCCCCTCCCCCCGGGCTGCTCACTCAACACTGCTGACCCTCCTCACCCCACACCCACTGGTATTCATCTGCCTCATCAGGGGTGACCCGATGCCCCCTCCCGGCCCCCACCCACGCCAGTCCATGCAGGCCACGGACCTCCGGAGTGAATGACTCCATTTCCCTCCATGGAAGGTCCTCGTGCCCTCAACTCTTTGAAGCCGCAGGAAATCAAGCGTGGGAGAACACAGGGGCTCTGCAGGTGCCGGACTGAAGGACAGCTGGACCCCCAGCATCAGGCCGCCGGCCCCCGCCAGACCTCCCTGGCCTGCTGATGGCCATGCTGGTGGGGAGCTGAGCCGAGTGGGGGCCATGGTGCCCAAGGTCAAGCGTGCAGGCGGGGCCTCCACGTGGTCTGTGTCCCCAGGCCCTGCGCTGCCCTGCCGAGTTCTAAACTGCCCACAGTCATCAGCTCCCACTGTCACCGGGGCTGGCCAGGCCGTGGCTGAGGTCAGAGGTGGCCAGGAAGGGGGTAAAGATGCCGTTGACCTCTGAGGTCCTTTCCAAACCAAGCACCAGACCTGGGAGCAGGGAAGGGGGTCGGGGGTCCTGCAAAATCTTGGTCGCCTTCATAATTTGCCTGAGGCTGGCCTGGCTGAAGAGGGGCGGGTTTGACCCGTGACCTCTGTTCAGGGCTGCCTGGGGCACTTCCCCTGGTGAGGTTCAGGCTGTGTCCCCGCAGGAGGTTCAGGGAGGTTGGCTGGAGGAGAGCGAGCCCACCCCTGCCCTCGGGGTCACGGCTGAGCTCAGGTCCCCGTTGGACACCCCCGCGGCCCCATCTCCTCTGCAGGAGCCCCCGAAGTGTGCTCTGGACACCGGGTCCTGAGAGACGCTGAGCAGCGTCAGAGTGGGGCCGGGGGGGGAAGGGGGCCCCCAGAAACAAGGGTGGGGATGGGCTGCTTGTGGAGGAAAATCCTCATCGGGAGCTGGATCTCGGGGCGAAGGGGGGAGGTGGCCCGTCCACGGGGCAGGCCTCCCGCAGCCGCACACACGCTCGAGCCGTGAGTGCTGAAGGCGAGGGTGGTCTGCCCTAACAGCGTTCCCAAACTTCTGTCACCTAAATTTTGTTAGTTGAACCTGTTAGTCTCCTGTCAGAGCAAATGCATCTCTTGGTCCACACCCATGTTCCTGTTCGCAGGCTTGAGAGCCGGGCGCCCCCAAATACCGTCCTTGGGTCCAGGACTGCGGGAAGGGACAGGGTGCCCCTCGTACACATCGATGTCCCCAGAATTCCAATTCTGTCCAGCTTCAATTCGAGGGATCGCAGAGTCCCTTAACCACAGCCGTGAGTCCAAATGAGAGAAAACCAAACTTGCTTTAGATGAGAGACCACATATCGCATTTTCTGGATCAATAGAAGAGACGTATTGAACGGCAGTGAGAATGTTCTACTTGCACTGTCTGGAAAATCACGTAAGATGGAAACTATTTACTAATAAGATCCACGTGTGTAGAATGTACATTTTTAAAACACTACCCTGAAATTACCATCTTATCTGGTCTCTGGGACATTGTACAGACACTTAATAATAGCAATAAAACCAAAAAAGAAAAAACAATTGGATTTATTTTAGAAGATAAAAATCTGGCTGTGTTTCTGGGTTATTTTAGTGAATTTATTAGCAATAATAAAGATAGTGTAATTACACTCTTATAAACAGGATAAAATGTAAGGAACTAATGTGAGAGTTACTTAAATACTTTGCAGTTGTAGAACATTATCTAAGAATTATAATCTAAGAGGTTTGAGACACTGATTAATCACGTCACAGTGATAAAACTAAGAGACAAGTTGGAATTGCTTGAGCAGAGAGGAGAGCGTCTCGCCGTGGTTCTGGATCTTCAGAAGCGGCCTCGTTGGAAGACAGGGACGACTTGGAGGCAACTCACTTGTGCTTTGAGGCTGCGTGCACAGTGCTCTCTGGGCACCTCCGGGGGACGTGGGCGCCATGGGGCCCTGGGTGGGGGAGACCCGCAGGCACTCTCCTCCTCCCCTTTGTTCTGGAACCCAAGAAAGGACAGTCCCTCTGCCGTGGGACCAAGGGTGAGGGAAGGAGGGCGTGCGGGTCAGCGGCACCCTGTTCCCAGGGCAGCGACCTCCCGCGTGATCTTTAAGGGCACGGGCTGTTCTGCCACTCGAGCTAATCCAGTGCACACTTGGATTCGTTCTCCGTATTTAATTCAGCCACCTGAGCGTGACCCCGGGACCCCTTTGGTTCACCATCCAGGAGGTTCCCTGGAGGCCCCCACTCTCTCCAGGTCCCTGAGCTTCCTGCTGTTGCAGAACAAGGTCACCAGGCTCCCGAGAAAGCATTGTCCGGCTTCCCCAGAGACAGCAGTGTTGTGTCGAAGCATCTCTGTGAGCCGCCCTATGCTGTCCCCCCGTCTCCTGAGGGATCAAGGACGCTGAGGGGGCAGCTCCTTGATTCGGGGGACTCTGATGTGCCTTCTCAGATGGGATCCTCCTGGGAATGTTGAGATTTGTCTTCTTTTGTTCCTTTCCAGCCAGAAGAGAGCTGTGTCTTTCTAGTTCCTTGATGGTGGCCTCGTTTCCCACTTTCTGATCTGGCCTCTCTCTCTCATGCTTCCAGAAGGTGCTGCACGTTTGCTGCCAATTCGGCTGAGCTTTTCAAGAATGCAGGGTCTTCCCTCCAGGCGGCCAGACACTCCGGGGGCCTGTTTGTCCCTCTGTGAACCACGTCAGAGCTCAGTAACGAACAGGTCAGTGAGAACCACCCATGCCACCATCTCTAGCAGCAATCCAGGTGTCCTGCCCGGCACCTCAGCTCCAGGAGCAGCGTGACTCACAGCAGCGGGGACGTCGCTGGCGCTCCACGGTTCGGAGGCCACTGTGGAGTCCCCCCCGCCCAGGTTTCCAGGACCCACTGGCCACAACAGACCAGCTGGAACAGCAGAAGCATTGCACCCAGGACCAAAATGGCGCCCTGCGGCCCGGGAGACCCGGTGGAGGTCGGTGGAGTCGGAGACGTAAACCCTGGAAATGCGCTTTTTAAAAAGCTTTACCATAAAGTTCACCCTTTCCAAGCGAGCTATCTGACGGTTTCTAGTAGTTTGATTGTGTGGTGCAACTGTGGCCGTAAAAGTGTTGAACCAAAGGGTCTTTTCATCATCCCACTGAGACCCCCTCATGGCTGGAATTTTGGATAAGTTGACGGTATGTTCTTCATTTTCTTTCTGACACTGGAGACCCTGTCTCCTGCCCCCAGGGCCTCTGAGACCCTCTCTGGGGCCACAGGCAGCCATGGTCACGTTTTGGGAGAGTCCAGAGGAGGCTGTCCTGCGTCCACAAACCTGCTGCTGGCCTCTGGCAACCTAATCCCAAGAACCACGTCACAGGACTTGGTGGTGTTCTCTGGAACCTAGTTTGAGAAATACTGACGGAGCGCCTCAGGTCAAGTCTCCAGCTGAACAACGCCCTCTCGCATCCTGCCTCCCCCACTCTGCCATCCTGCACACACACGACCTCCCGCGTGCTGGCCCCGCGCTCTCTCCTTGCAGCAGACGGGTGCTTCGAGTTTGCTTCATGTCACTTTCAGAGCTGGACTACATGACGCAGAGTGACATGTAACAGGATCCCCACTCCTTCCTCGAACATGACAGAATTCAATGGTTGGAATTTTGCTTTGGCTTCTAAACAACTGCCCCTTCCTGGAAAAGGGGGTGGCAGTTTTCAGGGCCGTGGTGTGTAAGGTGACCCTGGCTCAGATTTGGCGCGTTCATGCTGTTTGGTGACGTGACTGATGTGAGCCCCACCATCACCGCAAAATTGAAAGTGGTGTTGGTGGCTTCAGGTACCATGTGATCAGGGCCTCCGGCGCTGACCCCTGGCCCTGCCTCTTCTGTGCTGCCTGTCACTCTGTTCCCTGGACGTGTCTTCATTCTTCCCAAGTGTCTCCAGTAGAAGAAATATGGCGGCCAACAACATCCAGCCTACATTGTGGGGGCTCTGGATCCATGAATGTCCATCTCTGTCTCCCTTTTACCACGACCAGATCTCAGAGCAGCCTGAGTAAAGTTCAGTCAAGGAGAGTCTTTGCCAGTGGGTGTGGGGCATGTGTTACGTGTGTGTGTGTGTGTGTGTGTGTCTGATGGGAGCAAGGGCTCCCTGTGCTCCTGGACCCACAAGAGTAGGGACAGGGAACTTGAAATAGTATTTAATTTTATTTAAAACAAGAAATAACCATGACATTTTTTGCAACTCAAGGATCATGGAACTACCATATTTATTACATAAGGAACAAGCCAGCAAGGCCACATGTGGCTCATTTGACTGCATCGCTGGAGAGCTGTTTGCCAGAATCCAGGACATACAGGCACCAGTGGCAACACCACATCGGTGTCCTGGGCCACCCCTCCTTTGGCCTGAATGTTGGGCCACCTCAAGCTGGCTGCTGTGGGCCATCCCCACTTTGGGTAGCCACTGTCTTAGGCTCGGCCTGGCTCCAGCCTCTCCTCGCTTGCTGGGACACCCAGGGCCCAGCCCCCACCCCCTGCCCTGTCCACCTTCCAGTCCAGACTGATAGCACCATGCCCCCTCTGTGTCACATATCCCATTCCCTCACTCACCAGCTACACGTCTGGACAAAAGATGCACCAAGCCAGCCACATGGTAGTTGGCATCTTGTTCCACATGCACTTGGTCTTTATTCTTCCTTATTCTGTGCTACTGCCTTTTAGATAGGAACCAGGTGGGAAATCCACACTCACTCAGCTGACGACAGGCCTCCTCCAGCCAGAATGTTCAGTCCCCAGGGGCTGCATGTGGTCCTGTGTCCTGGAGCCTCTAGCAGTGTCTGGGACCCAGTAGGGGCATGATACAGACTTGCTGAATGAATGAATGATTCAATGATCTCTTACAATGATGGAAAACACTTTATTGCGAATCCTGGTGTATTCCAGCATCTCAACTGTTGCAGTTGACCCTTGAACAACATGGATTTGAACTGCACACGTCTACTTATACGTGGGTTTTTACAGTACAGACTATGAATGTATTTTCTGTCCCCTATGATTTCCTTAATAATGTTTTCTTTTCTGTAGCTTACTGTGTTGTGAGAATACAGCATATAATACATACAACACACAAAATATGGATTAATCATCTGTTTGTTATCATTAGGCTTCTGGTCAACAGTAGGCTCTTAGAAGTTAAGTTTCGGAGGAGTCAGAAGTTATATGTGGATTTTCAGCTGTGCAGGGTGTTGTTCAGGTCAATTATATTTTGTCACTGTCACGAGAGAAGGCTCTCTGTGCTTCTCCGAACTCTTATTTAAACACTGTCCTGCTCTGCTGCTGGCTGGTCTTCAGTGACAGATGTGACTGGGGTGACAAAGAAAGGATGAGGCATGCCCACTTAGAAGGTGTCAGCAACCCGGAAGGGATGAAACCCATGGCCCCCAAAGTTGCAATGCAGTAGCAGGAGCAGTGTGGGAAGGGGCTGGGACCCATGGTGCCCAGAGAGGGGCAGGAGGCAAGGGCCAGAGTGGATGCCCACTGCTCTTGCTGGGAGGACACTGCTTGAGGCTCTGCCCACTCCCTGGGCACCCGCAACCCTTTCCAGGCTATTTTTCATTTGATGTGGAGTGAACATTTGTTCATCCTTACATAAAAGTTAACAGGATATCTTTTTTTCTCTTTTCTTGCCATCTTTGAGAACTTTTTTCCAGATGAAATTCATTTCCCAAAGTGCATTTCTTTTCCATTTCCTCTCCTTCTCTTCCTCCTATTTGTTTTACATCCAAGAAATATTCATCGAGCCTTTTCTTTTTGGCTGGTGTATAGAAATTTTTAAGGCAATGTCATGGCTTCCAGAAACACATGTGTTAGCAGGGGGGACAGGTTAAACCTCTCTGAATTAACACATGGTAAATCCCATGTAGATTACTTTCTCCTTCCTGCCCTCTGAGGTCCACATAACCCCTGGGTATGAGATACATTTGGTGAAGGAGTGAATAAGAGCTAGTTAGGGCATACCATGTGCCAGGTGCTGTGCCCTGTGGCATTTGTACTTTATATAATATTAGATTCTTGCAACCATCCCAAGGCAGTAATACCATGCAACAAGGGGCCATGGGATCATTGACAGGTGACCACATGGAGGTACAGTTCAAGAAGAGGAGCAGAGAGAAGACATTTGAGCAAGAACTTGAAGGGTGTAGAGGCAGGATCTGGGGAAGGGAAAAGAGTCACCCAGAATCACTTGCAGGTTTAGATGCCCCATAGAGTGACTGATACATTCACCACCCTATCACTTCCACCCAGGAGGACTTTCGGGTCACCGATGGGCTGGACTACCCAGAGAGAGGATCTGAGCTCCTAAAAGTATAGGGGAGTACTGAAGCATATGACTAACTACAGTCAAATTAAGAATGAGACAAGGGCACTTTTTGGTACCATTTCAGAGAGGAAGCCAGCATTAGCCTTGAAAGCTGTGGGAGTTTCTAGAACCTGTGGGTTTGTCCAAATGTGTGTGATTTTTTAAACGCACCTCTGTTTCCCTCAAGGTTAGGAGAATATTCTCAAAACATGAAGGACTCCTGACTTTGCATCTTGAACAGCAGGGCAGGAGGAGGAGGTGGACAGGGCCTGGGTGCTAAGACGCTAAAACTTCTGGACAGGTGGCTTAAGCAGAGGGGAACACCAGCAAAAAAATAGGGCACCACAGCTCCAGAGGGGAGGGCACCACACGTGGCCTAGCTGAAGCCTACAGGATTAAGACATGGAAGGAGGGAAGGAAGTTCTCATCAAATTGAGATATAAGACTACTGGTATTATATATTTCTTCTTTTTTTTTTTTTAAAGGATTTTATTTATTCATTTGAGACACAGAGATACAGAGAGAAGAGAAAGCAGAAGCAGGGAGAGAGGCAGAGGGAGAGGGAGAAGCAGGCTCCTTGCTGAGCCAGGAGCCCGATGTGGAGCTCGATCCCCGGACCCTGGGATCATGACCTGAGGCGAAGGCAGACACTTAACCGTCTGAGCCACCCAGGCGCCCCTATATATTTCTTCTTGAGTAAGCTTTGGTAGTTTGTGTCTTTCAAGAATTTTTCCCATTTCCTCCAAGTTATCAAATATATTGGCATAAAGTTGTTCATAGTATTCATTTCAATGTCTGTAGAGTCTGTAGTGATGTCTCCTCATTCATTCCTTATATAAACTTCCCTTTTTTCCCAGATAATCTGAATAGATGTTTACCATATTTATTCATATTTTCATCAACTTTTTGATTTATTTATTGTCTCCATTTTGGTTTTATTTTTGTTGATTGCATGGATTGCTGATTTTATCTTTATTTTCCCTCTTATGCTTCCTTTGGGATTAATTTTGCTCTTTTAGAAGCTCTTCAGAATGGAAGCTTTGATCATTGAAAGCCATTCATCTTTACTAATATATACATTTAATGCTACAAATTTCCCTCTAAGCACTGCTTCAGCTTACTCTATAAATGTTGATATCTTATGTTTTCATTTTTACCCAGTTCATGATATTTTCTAATTTTCCTTATGATCTTTTTCTTTGACCCAGTGGCTATTTAAAAGTTTGTGCTCTATTCCAAATATTTGGGGATTTTTCAGATTTTGTGGGGGAGGGTGTAGAGTTCTGGTTTAAGTCTGTTGTGATCAGAAATCATACTTGTATGATTTGAATATTTTTTACAATATTGGGGAATTTTAATGGTCTATCTAGATAAATATTCCATGTGCAATAAAAACAATATGTATGCTACTTTATTGGGTGGAGTGTTCTGTAAGTGTCAGTTAAGTAATATTCGTTTATATGTTTATTCAGGTCTTTTTATCCTTACTGATTTTCAGTGTACGTTTGTTACCAAAAGCCAAGTTCAGCTGCCTGTCACTCGAAAGGCCAATACTCAATAGATGAGCTTTGACTGGAAAGGAATATGAGCTTTGTTCAGGAGGCCAGCCACCTGGGGAAAAAGTAGCCTCTTGTCCAAAGGCCAGCTCCCAGGTTTCAGCCTGGCCCAGAGATTTTTAAAGGGGCTTAATCAGTTAAGGGAGTGCAGTGGTCTGTGACATTTCTTGATTACATGCAGACTTGATGATGCCAACTACAGAGTTATCTCTGTGCTTGGAGGTTGTGCAAGAAGTTCTGGTTCCTTGGTGCCTAGGGGTGGTTGTGTAAGAGTACTCTATTCTTTCTGCAAAGGAGGGCAAGGTCTACAGATGTGCACAACAAGTTCAGTAAAGTCATTTGTGTGAACTTAAAATAGAAAAAAAATTGCTGAAAGATTCATGAGCTAATCAGAAAACTAAGGGAGCTTCAACAGACCTGCTGGCCTCTGTGGCCTGGGGATGCTTCGGTCCTTTATTCCCCAAAGCCAGTGGTCGGCAAATCTCAAAGAAAGTAACTTAGTTCTATTACAGATTAAGGGCCTTAGGTCAGCAAGCAAGGAGTGTACTAATTCAAAGCAAGTTAAACCTTAAGACCAGCTGGAGTGCTGTCATGATCGTTCTATTAATTATTGGGAGAGGAGTGTTGAAGTCTCAGACTGACATGGTGGATTTGTCTGTTTTCCTTTCAGTTTGAACAGTTTTTGTTTTATTAATTTAAAAGCTCTGTTATTAGATATATTTAAGATTTTTCTCTCCTCTTGATGATTTAACTGGTGAAGTTACGATTATGAAATGTTTCTCTTTTCCACTGATAATTTTCTGTGCCCTAAAGATTTTTATTGTGTTATATTAATATAGTCTATCTAGATTTCTTTGGAATGTTATATACTTGATGTATATTTCCTATCCATTTTAAGGTTATCTGTTAGCAGCCTTAGTTCCATCTGCAAACTTAATTCCTCTTTGCTATGTAAACTAGCATATGCACAGGCTCTGAAGATTGGGAAGTGGAAATCTTTGGGGGAGATCAGTATTCTGTGTAGTACAGTAAGTGTTCCCAGAGATTCATCACATTTTTTAATCTTTCAAAAATTTTTCTTTTATTTTTCTCTAATGTTTTTTGATTTTGATTTCTGATCTTCATTATTTCTTTTCTTTTGCTGGCTGTGGGGTTCATTTTGCTCTCTATTTTCTAGGTTCTTGAGGTGGGAAGTCAGGTTACTGACTTGAGACTTTTCTTCTTTTCTAATGTATGCAATTATTGCTATAAATTTCTCTCTTGATAATGCTTTATTTAGCTCTGTCCCACATATTTTGATATGTTGTATTTAATTTTCATCCAGGTCAATGTACTATTTTAAAATTCCCCTTGAGATTCCATTTTAGATCCATGGATTATCTTGGAGTGTGTTGTTCAGTTTCCAACTGTTTGGAGAATTTCCTGTTATCTTTCTATTATTGATCATTGTTTTGATTCCATCGTGGTCAAAAAACATGCTCTGTATAATCAATTCTTTTAAATTTGGTGAGGTTTGTCTTATGGCACAAGACATGGTCTATCTGGCTGTCTGATCCTTTGGCACTTGAAGTGAATATGTATTCTGCTGTTGTTGAGTGTAGTGTTCTGTAAATACTTGTATCTGTTGGTTATGATGCTGTGAGTATTCCAGATCCTGGCTGACTTTTGTCAAGTTGTGGTGGTAGCTTTGAAGTCTTCTCTACCTCTAACTAAGGGTTTGTCTTCTTCCATTTCTATCAGTTTTTGTTTCTTATATCATACAGCCCTGTTATGGGTGCATACACATTTAAGATTCCTATATCTTTTTGATGGATTGGACTTTTATTATTTGATGTCCCTCTTTGTTTCTGGTATATATTATTTTTTGCTCTGAAATACACTTTATCTAATATTGATGCAGCCACTCCTGCTTACCTTTGATTAATGTTTGGATGATACATTTTTTTCATTATTTTACTTTCAACCTTTCTATATCATTATATCGAAGTGAATTTCTTCTAGTCAGCTTGTAGTTGGGTCATGATTTTTTTATCCACTCTTCCAATCTCTGTCTTTTAACTGGTGCATTGAGACCATTTGCATTTAATGTAATTATTGATATGTGAAGGCTATTGTTTCCATTTTAATTTTTATTTTCTGTCTGTTTTGGTTTTTATTTTGGTTTCTTCTGTATTTCTGTGGGTTACTTGACATTTTTAGCATCCCATTTTGATTTATCTATAGGTTTTTTTCAGTGTATATGTTTGTATAGCTTTTTTAGTGGTTGTTTTACATGTTATATTATGCACACATCACATCACAGTCTGGTGGCATTAGTTTGCCAGTCTGAGTTAAATGCAGAAAACTTATCTCCCTTTACATTCCTTTGTCCTCCCCATTTATAATATAGTTGTCTTAAATATTTCCTCTGTATAAATTTAGAGCCATATCAGACAGTTATAACTTTTGCTTGAATTGCCAACCTTAATTTAGAAAACTCAGAATTATATTTACTCTTTTTTTTTTTTGCTCATCTGTTCTCTCTTCCTTCCTGATTTCCTTCTTTTATCTTTTCCTTTCTGTTTAGAGGATTTTGTTTAGCCATTCTTTCAGGGTACGTCTGCTACAGATAAACTCCCATAGTTTTTCTTTATCTGAGAATATCTTGATTTCCCCTTCATCCCCGAAGGTTATTTTTTCTGGATATAGGACTCTGGGTTGACGGTGTTTTCTTTTGGCACATGTAAAATGTTTTGCCACATTTTTCCCCCTGGGCTTCAGTGGTTTCTAAAGAGAAAATTCACCATCATTTGGGTGCTTTCCCCCATAGGTAATACTTCATTTCTGTCTGGCAGCTTTCACATTTTTTTAATTTATCTTTAGTTTTTGTAAGTTTGATTATGATATGTCTTTGTATGGATTATTTGTGGTTTATTCTCTCTGGGGCTTGTTCAGCCTCTTGAATCTGTGGGTTTGTGTCCTTTGCTGAATTCGGGAAGTTTTTGGCATTATTTCTTCAAGGCTTTTTTTTTTTTTTTGTTTTTGTCCCACCACCTTTCTCTTCTCTTTCTGGGACTCTGATGGTACAAGTGTTAGATCTTTTGTTATAGTCTCACAGGTCCCTTAGGCTCTGTTATTTTATTTTTTTTCATTCCATTTTCTCCCTATTGTTCAGATTTGGTCATTCCTATTATTCTGTTTTCTAGTTCACTGACTTTTCCTCTGTCTCCCTTATTCTTCTGTTGAGTCCATCATTGATTTTTTTTTAATTTAGTTATTATATTTCTAAGTTCTAAAATTTACATTTGGTTCTTCTTTAGATCTTATATTTTATTGTTGGTACTTCCTATTTTGCCTGCTGAAACTTTCTATTCTTTCATTATTTCAAGCATATTTTTAATTGCTTGTTGAAGTATTTTCATGATGGCTGCTTTGAAATCCTTATCAAGTCATTCTGATTTCTCTGTTATCTCATTGTTGGCTATATTTTGATTTTCCTGTTTGTTTTGGTTTTAGATGTTCCTGGGTCTTAGTATGACAAGTGATTTTCTATTGAGATCTGGGCAGTTTGTATACAATGTTACAAAACGCTGGATCTTATTTAAATCTTTTTTTTTTTAGTTTACGTCCTATAACACTACTCCTGAGGGGAAGTGGGGGCACTGCCTCAAACTGCTAGGTGAGGGTAGAAGTCCAGCTTCCCTATGTGTCCTCTGTTGACACCTGCAGGGGCAGGTCCTAGGACTGAAGGACAGGGTTAGGAGTTCTGGCCCCCAGTGGGTCTCTACCGATTCCTCCCTATGTCAGAGGTAGTACTTGCATGGAAATTTATCTTATAAATGAGACATCAGCTAGGACATTTACAGCTGTAGGTAATAGAAAATCCAACATCATGATGTGAATCATCAGGGTATTTATCATGATATTGACAAGAGTTCCAAGGTTAGGTAGTCTCAAGATTAGTCTGGCAACTCAGTAATGTCATCAAGGATCCAGAATTTTTCTGTCTTCCTGCTGTGAAAGCTTCTCAACCTCATGCCTATGCCACATATTTGCAAGGTGGCTTCCACTGGTCCAGGAATCACATCTACATTCCAAGGCAGAACAGAGGGAGAAGAGTAGTACCAGGGAACTCTATTCTTGCATCTGTACTTCTTATTAGGAGGGAGAAGCTCTCCCAAAAGTCTCCCTCAGTCTTCTACTTACATCTTGTTTGGCAAAGGGATGTCATATCCCTTGTTGCAAAGAAGACTGGGAGAATGAGTATCTGGAAAAGGGGATTAGGATTTTTGAGATCAGCTAAGAAGTAGGGAAAGAGTATACTCCTCCTAAGAATATGGGATCTTACCTGCCTCCTGACCCAGTGAGAATCTCTTTGTGGAAGAACACATGGGGTTGGGGACCCTGCTGGGAGGCAGAAAACCACGTGCACAGAGCCTCTTCAGCAACGCATCCATTCTCCTTTTGGAGTAATTTCTCTGTCGATTATCTCTTCTCAAAAATTAAAAGGTAACTATATCTCCCTAACCCTTTGCATGATGCTTGAGCATGTTTTATGCACAAAAGAGCATACTTGTTCTGGTCATGGCTGATAGCCACTTCAGGTGGGCTCAGGTGGGCTGTTGTGTGGATGTGGGTGCAGGGACAGGTGCAGAGACCCCTCCTTCCAAAAGATTCAGACTGACTTTCTGCTCTTGGGCCAGTCTGAAAGGTACTACCCCACACAGGTGCGCATGAGCCCAGGTTTGATGAGATGGAGGAGTGCATTCATCACTTCCCTCCTTATTCATTTCCCTATCAAACCTCATAAGGACATCTGTCATTTACCTTCTCCAGCTGTGTCCAGATGTCTCCAGAGTCAGGACGCAGTGAGAGAGGCAGACAAAGTTGCCCTCATCAGTCTTGTTGCTGATGCTGGAAGCAGCGCTGTCTTCGTTGGCCTGTCAGCGAGATCAGGGGAGGTAGGGACACGTGAGGCAGAGGAAACAGACAGGACGCGAGGGATGCGGGGCACACCTTGAGAGGAGGGGTGGGGGTGGCGGGATGCCTGGTGCACATGCAGAAGAGGGATTGGGGGGTGGGGGATAGTCTGAGGCAACACAGTGGGGAGACCAGGGAGTCCATGCACCACCTCCCTGCTCACCCAGTGCCGAATACATTCAATCACCTTCGGAGAAGGAGAACTTTTCCAAGGCCTGTGAGGACAGGAATGGTCAGACTCAGAGTCGAAGACAATAGTACAACTTTATCATAAGTCAAGGTGCACTTTTAGAAAAGTGTGGGGGCATAAGAAAGTTACTGATGTTTGAAGGCAAAGGACCATTTTGTCCAAATGCTACAGACGCAGCCGTGGTCTGTCAGGTGGCACCACCCTAGGGAGCTCCTGGAGGTGATGTCAGGCCTCTCCAGTTGGCACCCGTGTCTTGCCCTCCCTGAGGCCAAGAGCTCAACATCAGGTCACGGAGCCCCCGGCTGGGCTCTCCCGCTGCCTGCGGCTGGTCCTGTCCCCTGGTGATCAAGGCTTTGGAGGCCATGAGATCTGTGGTCTAGAGCCGTGTGGACCTGACGGTGGCACCTCCCAGCTCTCATGCCAACACTGGACTATGGGAAACCTCGCTTGACACCTACCGTGGCACCTAGACTTGTTGTTCTCTTAAACCACGGGGGCATGAATGTGGAGACCAGGATGGTCAAAGAGCCTCAGGTCCACACTCTAACTTTGCAGAAGCAGAAGCAGGAAACGCAGCCTCAGCCCGGGCTGGGGCTCTGGGGTCCTGCAGCCGTGAGGTGAGCACTCTGGGATCCCAGGACAGTGTCCAGCTCGTGCTGCCGCCGGCCGCTGAGTCCCCTGAGTTCCCAGGGCCAGTCACGAGAGAAGGCAGCCCTGCGAGGCGTGCCCACATCCCCTGCCCTCAGTACGAGGAGGGCGTGGCTCCGAGATCCCCTCAACAGTCCTGGGTGCCCCTGTAATTATCCCCACAGGGTAGACTCTCATGGGCTGAATTGTGTCCTCTGCAAAATGGTGAAGTCCTAAGTCCAGTACCTGTGAATGTGACCTTATTTGGAAATAAAGTCTTTGCGGATGGTCAAGTTAAGATGAGGTCATGAGAGTGGGCCCTAATCCCATATGACTATGTCCTCACAAGAAGGGGACATTTGGACACAGAGACACACCCACACAAGGAGAGCGCCATGGGAAGATGGAGCAGAGGTGGCGTGACGCACCCACAAGCCAAGGGACGCCAAGGGTCGCCACGACCACCAGAAGCTGGGGGGCCTGGGACAGAGTCCCCCTCATGGCCTCCAGGGCCCCCGCCTTGCCCACACTTTGATCTGGGACTTCCAGCTCCCAGACGGTGGGGCCACACATTTCTGTTGCGTAGCGGCTGCCATTAGGGCAGCCCCGAGACTCCAGCAGGCAGACGAAGCCCCGGGCAGCACAGGGCCATGGTTTGAACCCACACTCCAGGGAGGCCTGGGCTCACGGCAGGTGGCGAAGTGGCCTTGTGTGATAACGACAAGGCTATGGACGGAAGGGGTGGTGGCCAGCAGCGCGCTCCCTGGACGGCGGGGAAGGAACCGTCCTGCCATTCCTTTGCCAGAGTTTCCTTTCCTAGGGCAAGAGAGCAGTGGTCTCCGCGCTCCTGAAGCAGCCGGAGATGCTGCTCAGGCACCGAGTCTACTTCCATCCAACCCAGCGGCTCAGTTCCGGCTTCAGTCGTGGAGACCTCGGACGTCCCATGGCCACCAAGTGCCCTGTCGGGAACAGGGGATGGGTGGTCCTGGACGACAATGCCCCAAATCAGAAGGGAAACGTGTGCAAGTGGCCTCTGGTCTGTGCGGGGAGTCTGGACTCGCCTGCCACGGCCAATCCAGAGCCGGCATGGTGTTAGGCCCCGCAGAGCCCAGGCAGACAAGAGAGGAGCCACGCTGACCGTGAGAACCAGACCAGAAAAAGACCTCAGACAGAATGTTCCTCGTTGGCAGGTCGTGCCTGTCACTGAGACCACCTGTAAGGGGAGAGGTGCCTGGAGACCAGAGTGCCTGGGGACAGTCCTGCCGCTCCCACCACCGGGTGCCGCCGGGGCCCCATCCTATGCCCCGTGTGGTGGCCAGAGGGCAAGGAGGGGCCTGGGTCTGTGGGTGGAGCCAGGCTCCTCTCGAGCAGGCTGAGAGCCGGGGGGGTGCTTCAGGACTCTGATCCTCATGGGGCTGGAAGGAGCCCCATGGGCCACTATCAGCCTGCTCTTCAGCCAAACCAAATGGCAAGAGAGACTTGCTTAAAATTAATGCTTTTATCATTAGTGGTACCGCTTGACCTCAGAACTACTGTGTGCTGAGAAAGAAGCACATTGTTTAACAGTCCGTACAACCTGACATCTCCCTGTGATTCAGACACACACAGAATAACACCTCCCACTTCTTAAGATGGAACATACCTACGAAGGTCTGGAATGATAAGTGATAGCCAGCTAACTTGTCAGGTTGGGTACCACTGGGGTGAAGAACAGAGGGTGGGAGTTGGGTACCACTGGGACAAGGGATGGGGGTGTTGGGTAGCACTGGGGTGAGGGAGGTGTTGGGTGCCACTGGGGCGAGGGATGGTGTGTTGGGTGCCACTGGGGTGAGGGATGGGGTGTTGGGTGCCACTGGGGCGAGGGGCAGA